>NW_008751792.1:1282771-1349658 GCF_000715545.1 Opisthorchis viverrini
TCCCAGAATATCAGGGATGGCAGCCTTCCGAGTAGGTCTGGTTTGCAGTTCATCAGAGTGATGAGAATGACAGTATATTGTTATTTTTAGACCTTGAGAAAACGAATTTAAATGTTCAGTCGATGGGCTGATGGAGAACATTCTGGCAGGAAACAGATGGGATGTAAGCATGGCTGAAAAAACGACCCGGGAAGAAGGACTAAACTACACTAATGTGTACGTTACTCCGGGCTAAGTACCAAACACGGAGCAGGTGACTAGTCAAGCATTGTTAGGCAAAATTCGTTCCGAATGAATATCACTCCACTGAAAATGGCCTACCTTGTTTGGTTGGCTGGTATAAACTAGGTTATGTAGGAAAGGGTGTGTAATCTATTGCGTTTTACATTCTAACGATCGATTACTCTCTGATGGGTGATATTACGGATTTCACATGCAACGGACTGATGTGTTGGTAAAAATCATGTGGATTTGGAATAGATATTCAAACCGTTGCTCAAAATAACTAGGGAAAAAAGCCCAAAGTCCTTGTGTACCGCACGGAAACTCAATAGAATAGAAAATAACTGACTGTTTTGCTTGGCTTGTTATATCGATCGGTCCAACTCAAAGTAAAATCTACAAGCTGGACATGTAAATTTTGAGATGAGAGGTGAATGAAAACCGGAGGCAGAGACTCAGTAATCTGATATCGTGTGTTGTGGTGCTTATAAAATGAATTCCTCTGTGCGAAGTTCCAAAAGAATTTCCACAGACAACTACAAATAAAACGATGAGGTACCGGCTGCCATGAAGAGGAAACAAATTCTTCATGAATTCAAGTGAGTTTATGTAATTTTGTAACTTCTTGTTTGACTGTCCAGTTTCGTCACAGTAGATGCGAAATAGATACTGAAAATGTATAGAAAGCGACCGGATTGGATGAGAACAATCAATAATGCAGACACGATGTGACTCGAGGCACACCTATTTTGGTGAAATTTGAGAACCTCCACTAAGTAAGATAGTTGAAATGGGATAAACACTAAGTCGGAAATTCGAGCATCCCGTCTCAGCACGGTAAAATCAAGCTCAAATCTTTGAGGCGTTCAATCAGCAAAAAGGTGACCTTGTGGTTTGACGCCACAGTTTCGGGCGTGAACAATGCGTTTAGCGATGATGGTCTTCGGAACGTATAGCGACTCAGGCAAACGCTCTGCAAGGCGAAATGATCGTTATATTTATGTCATGCCCCCACGCAAAAACACCTTAGGGCATGGATGGAACAGTATACGGACAGACAGATGGAGTGCCGCGGTTAGTAGTTTGAGTATTAGTCTGTCGAGTAGATTGGCAGTTTGTCCCATTAGGAAGGCCATTCTGATGACACATTTGGCATACGTGAAAATTCCGAGCGTCCAAACAACACGCTGACAATCGTATCAGATATTACGGGGTGACCTGATTTCTCGAATGGTTTTATGAAGAGGGAAGCAAAACGGTCCATAACCATATTACCGTCAACAAAGAAACGTGGACACTGGAGTTTTTCCTTCAATTAGCCGTAAAAAATCTGATTTGCATGTTATTCACGAGGAGGCATTTACAAAGATGGGTGTTAAATAAAGATTTCATCCTGTCAGTGAAGCTTGTTTATGTCGAAAAGTCGAGAAGCACTGTACAGCTCTTTCGTCCTTGTAAGGAATCATCGTAGTGCGCATCTCACGAGAGAATCGAACCCTCGGGTTTCGGTCAGTGGTTGAACACGTGAACGCTTTGAATTGAGGGGCATAACAGCAGTGTGATTAGCTCTCACATAGACATGAAATAGCGCTAATGATTCTCCAATAACGGAAATCACATCGCGTGGTAATGTGTTGACTGGCTCTTCGAGTGAGTGCTAATCACACTGCTGATCAGTTAATCACGGTCAAATGGTCAAGTGTTCAACTACGGGCCTGAAGTTTGGGGGTTCGAAGCTCTCTGAGTTCCGTGCACTGCTGACAATTCCCAGCAAGTACGAAACAGCCGTACAGCACAGATTGATTGACAAAACAAAATCTTTATTGAATTCCACCAAACCTAAAATTACCATAAGATATAAGTGTATAAATGTAAGCTGATAGAACTGTAATGTACCTATCAGTTCGCACTTGAATGAGTGTCACTAAACAAATCGACCGATGAGGTTCAAAACCATCCACTGTGTGGAAGTTTTGGCTACCTGATTCCTGAAACCAAACTCGTGTATCCACTACAATGTGAGGTTCAGCTCGGCTTGAATTGGTAAGACAAAACGCGTGAAGTTTTGGCCTGTCACATATCGCACCAACCTGATCCTGATATATGTCCACTACCTTATTCAGAAGAGTTCACACACTCCACTCAAAGCGATTTGCCCTGAATCTCATTGGTTTTTCGCCCGTTGTCACATCGTGTCTCCCGGTTATCGATTGTTCATACTTCTATATCCACTTCCGTTACTTTTTCTGCATTTCCGCTACCTATTCCTCATTTATTGTGGTGATCCTAGGCAGTCCAATAAGACGTCACAAAATAACACGACCATGGGTAATTCTGTCAAAAGAATCGTTTTAACTCAAAAAAGCTGGTGTCATTTCTGATTTTACACAGACAAGGCCACCAGGCCTATGTTTTCATCTACATTGGTATGAATAAAAGACGAATAAGAGACGGAGACCCTTTGATGGGATTCAAACTTCCCACATACTGGACCAGTTATCTACAAACCAAGCTACCATGGAGACGTATGTGCAACATCAAGCAGCGATCTGAATAGTTGGCTGGACCGGGGGTCGCGGATTCGTGTCTTGTCCACCCAGAAAATGCAGCGCGGACATTTGTGTGAGGAGCGTGGAGTGAATTGTTTTTTTTTCGTCAAAAAAGTTGATAAATACACCGATATGCAGCAAGTCACATACCCTATCTCAGTATTTGAAAGTGCTTCGTAGCTTGTTGGAATGAATTTCGCTGAGAGTGACTTCAAATGATACACCAAGTTCATGTTGAAAGAGTTCGGAAGGAAAACAGGTCTATGTTGCACTGTACTGTGAATCGTACTAAGCACGACCTCTTGAATTCCAGTGTGACACACAATACTTTTTAATTCCTTGTTAGTTGTCATTGTAACCAAATTTGATGCCCGTCTCTGATAGACAGCACTTCTTTGAATGACTGGGTCCGGTTTCACGTTGATTGATGTGTTCAAAACGGCTAAGTATTTCCTGTCGGAAAGTCTGGTAGTCCACCCAGTAATCACGCGACTATCTCCAATAAGTTTCTGATCAAATCTAGGACCTGCTCCGCATTTTTCCAAGACCCTGCTGCAAATTGGTCATCAACTAACTCGTTTTCTTGCTACACGATCAGGATACGTGTAGTTTATATCTCAATAAAGCCATGTTGACCAGGCTGTACCAATCATTTCTGTGAAGGAAAACGTTTTGAAACAATGCGTTTACCTGTCGTGGTCCAGATCACCAGACACCAGATTTGAATGATAGGTACCTGTCTATTTATTTTGGCCAACAAACCAGTGCTTGCTTTACTTCCTCCGATTGAATAGAGGAATAGAAATTCCGAGGTTCGGTGATTTATGCCCCCCTATGCATGGTGATGCAATTAAATAGCTCAGTTGTGTGAAGAATGGCGCTTACCCCAACCGAGTCTGTTGTTAGGCCAACACGTATAAATGTTTGCACCCACCCAGTTCGTCAAGCGGTCTTTGCGTTGCATTCAATCTCCTTTCTACAGCCTAATTTTAGGCCAATTCTAGCCGCCCTTTCTACGGTGAATCAAAACAGTATCGGACTTAGACGTTTACCGCAGACACAACGTTGTCTAAGGTGTACGGTTGACAAACGACTTGAGTACGACACAGTTACTTGCTGCATGATGATTACTTACGCACTTAATTACCTACCAACTACACAAGTAAAGGCTTAAAATCATAGGAAGAGAACGTGTTATTTATTATTCATGTTTCAAGATGCTAATTCACAGTTGCCATGGTCACACAGCTGGAGCTCAGTATCGTCTACACCTGTATTCAATTGAGGCAAGCTAGTACACTGAGATCAACTACAACGCCCTGCTCTATGAAATGTTAGCACTAGGTGGTCAGCTTGTTTTGTGATAGGAGTAAGGAATATCGTCCAATCAGGTTGAAGGTCTTATCATATGCGCCTCTACCATGAGTTGTATTTTGGATCAATGAAGCCTCATCATTCGCAATACGAGCTGAAAGAAGTAAACACCGCCAACGGCAGAACAGCCAGAACATTCATATTACCAATGTCTCAGACTGCAACAGAGTACGGGTCGAGTAAAACAACAATATCACCGTAAACTTGAGTCAGAATTGTTTTGCCCTGTCCTATGTTGTAACAAGAAGCCAACCAATCGAATAAACATAGAACGTAAGGTTGTTGAAGACCGGTAAGTTGCATCTACCTGATTAACTCAAAGAAGGGCGGAACCGGCAAACTTATCAGTAATTTTTGCGATGAAAATATACTGAAATATCCCGAAAATCGTATGACCAAAGCATGAGATGGACTTTATGTAGTTCATTCGACTGATCAGTATCATAAACAAGTGAGTAATCTGAGTCACTCGTCAGAACCAAATTAGTTTGTAAATGAGTGTATGTCGCAAACTGCGTCTAGTTTGATGTTGAGCCCGGAAAAGGACGAAACTGATCGTCGCATGTCGAATAGTTTTCAACAACCTTGTGTTATGCGCTCCATCTGGATAGACATTATTCGCAAGCTAACCACTCACACAGGATTTTTTATATGCTGTTTGGGTTCACAACCTCGACGAACTCTGTAGTGCGTGATAAATGAAAGCTTTTGGTGTGGAAGTTAGACAGACGTTGCTGTGCTTGTCTCCAGTCCCTACAGACCGATCGCCCTCGCTAGTGGTTTTATCAGAAAACTTTGTCTCAGCAAGTCGTACGTCCCTTTTCAGCGTTTGGCCCTCTCAATGAGTGCTTTGGTTTTATTTCGCACCTCCGAGGTTATCGAAGCCTTGTTTCCTCTAAACCTGCTTGGTTGCCACTCTGAAGCAGTGATCCGCTAACTGTTGACCCCGCCTGTTTTCACACTATGAGCACGCGGGTGAGTTAGAAAAATTACTTTGCCTAGTTTTCTTATGAAGTTGTGCGAGAGATCGCGTAGAATGGTCCACATGTTCTCATTTATCTCGTAAGTTCCAAAGATGACTGTTTCAATAGTTTTATCCATCACACAAACCAGTGCAATTTGCCTACTTGGGAAAAGTAATTTTGTTGAACGGATCAATCTCAGCTACTCGTAAATGCACTCCCAGACAATCAGACTTGTTTGGGTCATTGAAGTGTTCAATTCGGAGGAAAACGCTTGTAAATTAGTAGAATCTAAAATAGATTTTTTGCCGCAAAAGGTGAACCATATACTGAGCATACGCGTTGTTTATGTATACATCTAGATGTGTCCATCCGTTTGATGTATCTCATAGGGGTATCACCCTCTTTCAACAGACATAGGGTTAGGGATCATTTTTGTAAAAAAAAAAACCCAGCAGAACTGTGTCTGGGACCAAGTACTTCACCAAATGTTTGCCATCTGGGCTTAGTTCACAATGCGATGTTCATCTTAAACCGACACCTGCTTGTCCTCAATTCCAGCTCTACCGACTGGGTATGGTAAGCGTGCAGCTGCCGTGTTTCTAGTCGGCGTGTGTGTAATGTATAGTGTCCCAGTAGACAGACATTTGGCAACACTGCCAGATTGTGTAGAAGCAAGATAAACTGTGTGCAATGCGCCCAAATCCATTTTCTCATTTTTGGTGTTCCCAAAGGGTAAACGGAAACTCAACTTAGTACAATGAAGTGACCTTAGCCACTTTATTTCCAGACACCACATTTTTGGTAACTAATTCTGAGTGCTAATCACTGAAGCGAATGATGAGTACGGAGTCGCAATTGCCGAATTGGGACAGGTGATCAGTTGTGGATTCCACATAGCTGACCGACAGTACACCTGCCATCTGGTCCGCCTCATTTGTTCCCGTGACAACTGCTCCACTATTTGTGTGTGTTATTGTCACGAAAACGGTAATTCTGTGGAGGGGGGGGGGGGTGATTTATTAAATTAACAATAAAATAACGAGGGTGACGGAGTTTTCTGTCCTAAATTGCCAAACAATTGCTGAAAATTAACGCAGAACCGGAAACACGCAGTTTCCGTCGTGGTCGGTGGTGTGTCGGGTTTCTTTTCGAGACGTTTGACTGGCCTCTTTTCAGAATTACCTCGCCGTGCAGTCAGTTGGAATAGGCAGGATATTTTTGATTTTACCCCTATGCGGAAGCAGCACCCTCTTTCAACATACTCCAGTGTATCGTAGAGTACAGATCTTAAAATTTTTACCTCCAACACTTTCGGCATATTTTGATCGCGATTCCATCATTTTTATTCTTTTGACGCTGGAAACTTCTTGGGTATTAGACTTGGAGCAAATTGAAACAGCGACAAAAATTGGGCGCTGACTGCGCTAGAGAGTCAGTCGATGTTGTTGTTAACGTGGGGTCGATTATCCAGTTAACGTGGTGTCGGCTTGAGTCAAACTCTCATGATATTCCCAACCAAAACCAGAATGGTCCCAATTACGGTATATTGAGCAGTTTTGACAGCAGATTCAGTCAACGGAGACTACAGATTGGAGATTGTGTCTAATCCTCAGTTGTCATCACTTCAATTTGCGAATGAAATGGTTGAAAGCTTTGCGATTAGGCCTGTCTGATGAGTACACAAAAAGGTAGTGGACTGTTCCGCATTTTTCATCTACCATCTAAGTGCTGTCATATATGAATGAATACATCAACATAATTTATAAGGGAGTCCATCTCGCCACTTGCGTGTAGTGTGGTGTTCAATTTAGTAATGCGTTTCATAGAAATTTGAGGACTACGCCCATCCGATGAGCTTTAAGAGGGGGGATGGTAGTGTTCTATCGCACAGATTTCAGCAACCCTAAAAGTAGTGTGTTGAGTCAATATCGATGACAGTCGGTCACCCTCCCTAATCGGTTCCTAGCTAGCCGTTGGCGTTTGTGAAGGGATCGGCAATTGAAGTAAACCATATCGATCCCGTTTACTTGGATTTCCAAAGGAAAAATTGTAGCCCTAATCTTTCCGTCAGAGACTGAGTCGATTATTCCAGACCACAATTCCTGTACGCTGAAGATCCGTATGTTCAGCAAAAAAAATTATTAAAACAGCAAAAAAACGCACGATATCGAAGGTATCAGAACTAGCTTGGGATCGATCCAGGTGGAACCGATTTTTTTCTTCGGAAAGAAACTACATGTGAAGAATAAAAATCTTGGGGTGCCGCCCAGTGAATGTTGAGGTTAAACAACACACGTGGCAAACCAAACATTTAAACTAACAGAACCATTCGGAGCTGTCACCGGATATGCTAATCTCAGTGCTATTTGACCGAACCCCACAAGGTGTGGTGGAGACATAAGAAAGCAGATCACTTTCTCAAATGATCTTCACATACAAACACCGTGGTGCTGATATAAGCGGGTATTGTATTGTATTCGCAATGGGGGAAGAAGAACAATGTGTTGGGCACAACGAAACGGACAAAAGGATCTGATGTACAGGTCATGCCATCATGATATGCTTCGGACGATGATATACTGGAGGAAATTCAATAGGAAAATCTAGACAACCGATTTATTACACAGCCTTTACGGGCATCATCACGAGCACAAGGACGAACTCATATCACAAGGTCACAAGGTCAGTGGCTAATGCGACCGATTGCCATGCACCGTGTATGTGTGTGTGGTACAGGGGGAGATAAAACGGAAACAAAAACAAAACAAAACAAAAAACGGTAGAGACAGAGAAGAAGGAAAATGCGACGAACGTAAATATAAAATCTCATCGTCGGTAGAACATAAGCTCATCTTCACATTGATTGCACGATTGGGAGTTCTGTATACGGATTTGTACAAAGCAGTATCGCTTGGGACACTGGTCACATGGTGAGGGCCACGTTGAGAAACTGAAAGTATGTGAGGGGGGTGGGATAGAATGCGAGAAAACTTGCTCTGATGATGGTATCGCAAGATACTGTAATGCAAAAAAAACTAAAAATTGCGTTGAGGGAACTTCGGTGTGGCTATGAACAAAAATGCCTATCCCGCAGAACCCAAAATTGCAAACCAAAAATCTGCCCAGGGGGGTTTCAAGCGTGTGCCACGCTACCTGACTGGGAAGTGCTGACTGGCGGGTCAATCGATCGTCACAACCAGGACAGTTACTGGGTCGTCGTTCGATGAGTCGGGCACACCAATCGCATCGCTCAAGTGTGAACATGTTCGCCTGTCCAGACGTTCCAACGTGCGTTGGTGGAGTAGTGGTTGCACGCTCGCCTCTCACGTCAGATGTCCGAGTTTCAACTCCCGGCACGGCCATTGGATATGCACTGCTGATTCGGCCTAATATGAGCGAAACTCGAGTCCAGTGCTTTTCTTTGGTATGGACTCACCGGAATAATTACGCCGGAGCAGAAATACGGCCCTTCAAACAAGAGTGGTGTGGCTATGAAATTTGGTCTCCTTAGTCGTGCCCATAGGGTGCCCACTGCCAGTCTCTCCAACGAGGAATGGCTCGTGATTATCTTCAGTGAAAACTGAGAATGTTGGATTGCATTTGCTCTCCAGGTTTCTGTGCTAAACTACTCACTTAGTTCACAGTTCGTTTGGAACCGAGTGTCTATTTTTGGATTTCCTAGCATGGAAACTAAAAGAAAACGTCTTATGCTACATTCCTAGTTCCAGACGAGAGTGAACTTAGAGCAATGAAGCTTGGGTTCGTTCTCCTCAATATATGTATGTACAAGTAAGTAGTTAGCGTGTTCGCTGTCCTGCTGTTCCATCGACTGTCGTCGATCAAATTGTAGCTGATTTGCATTCAAGAGCTATTTCGCTTAGTATTATTGGTAGTAGTATTGGTCTGCACACCATGCACGGTGTGCATTCGATGTTGTCTTCGTAAGCGGCCTTCTTTAAGAACACAAGGGGGAGTGCGTCTGATTGTTAGGAGTTGCGGAGTGCGGGAAAGATTGATCAACATCATCATCATCATCATGACATCAGTGTTCAACACCGATGCTTTACTGGCGTACAACCTATTGGGAGAACATTCCCTGTGCTACTGATGAGTGGGCGAATCCATCCAGTGAAAGGTGCGATCGTAAAAGACAACCAGTGTGGTTCACAACAAAATTGGAGCCAAGGGAGCAGACTAGAAGTTAAAAAAATTAAGTCTGGCGAGACCTCAACCCAGTCTGTACTGATTAGTGACAGATTGAGGTTCAAGCAGACAGGGATTAAAACGTCTAATATGAGGCGGGAGAATGCGGAGTTAGGAGGGTTGTCCATTTGGGCTTATCTCATACTGCTGGAATAATCCAACATAACAGATCGTGATAGCGTGTTCGCTGTCCTGCTGTTCCATCGACTGTCGTCGATCAAATTGTAGCTGATTTGCATTCAAGAGCTATTTCGCTTAGTATTATTGGTAGTAGTATTGGTCTGCACACCATGCACGGTGTGCATTCGATGTTGTCTTCGTAAGCGGCCTTCTTTAAGAACACAAGGGGGAGTGCGTCTGATTGTTAGGAGTTGCGGAGTGCGGGAAAGATTGATCAACATCATCATCATCATCATGACATCAGTGTTCAACACCGATGCTTTACTGGCGTACAACCTATTGGGAGAACATTCCCTGTGCTACTGATGAGTGGGCGAATCCATCCAGTGAAAGGTGCGATCGTAAAAGACAACCAGTGTGGTTCACAACAAAATTGGAGCCAAGGGAGCAGACTAGAAGTTAAAAAAATTAAGTCTGGCGAGACCTCAACCCAGTCTGTACTGATTAGTGACAGATTGAGGTTCAAGCAGACAGGGATTAAAACGTCTAATATGAGGCGGGAGAATGCGGAGTTAGGAGGGTTGTCCATTTGGGCTTATCTCATACTGCTGGAATAATCCAACATAAGACATCAGATCGTGATGTTTACGTAGACTTCATTCGTTTAGATAAAAGTGCAAAAAACATGCACGCCCCGAATGGTGTAGATAACGGTGACGACAAAACACTATGAAAAAAATCACACAAAGTATGGGACTGATTCTAGAGTCAGGAAGGCAGCAACCCGATTCGAATCCTATCAGCGCGAAAATTGTCATTCTAATCTGCAAAGTTAACGAGTTAAATCAGAAAAAGGAGAAACGTCAAAGACTTGCGAGCCGAAGCGTCAGTAAAGTGAGACGGTTGTCACACAACGTGAGCCGGATGCGTCGAAGATATTTAAAAAAAACTCAGTGCCTTGACATGGCAGTTTGTAATGTGTTTACGAAGAAGTCAATAAAACCGAGTCACCGAAGACAAAGGATGACGCAATCGCAATATGAGACCGTGTTTCAATGGTGGATGAGAACTTGGATGACCCCAATCAGTTGTCAGTTCACATGAACTCGAGTAGACCAGTCAACTTCATGAACACTTGACACTAAAAGCCGGTTGATTCGCATATTTTTGACAGCGTCTACTACCAAAGAATTAGTTGACTAACTGGAGATAACCATGCGTTTAGTACCAAGGACCGTATGGGTAAGTGAAGTTTTGTAATAGAATAGATTAGCCACGACTCACATGCACACAAGTGAGACCGTTGAAGGGCTCGTCGAACTTCAAATGCATCACTCTCATTTCCAGGAGAGTACACTAAAACCGGTGCGTTGGAACGTCCGGTCGAGTGGTGGACCCTAGGAAGGCTGTCTGTTTTGGTTAGAAAGAAAAAAGTATGATGCCCATCCCCATGAGTAGGCTGAACCAAACGCCTAGGGCACACACGGTAGGATAAACGAGCTATCCAATCTGGTCAAACAGTTTTGAAACAGGTCATGCAACAAGTGCTAGAAAGCAAAAAAAATGCGCGTGTGGTACCCCTTACTTCAGGGAACCCAACGTCCAAAATACGGCCCTAAACCCAGTATGATAGCAACAGAACTTATTACTCTCAACTTATCAGTAGGCTGTTCAGGGAGTACCTCATATAATAGGATAGGAAATGTCGAGGACATCTACATTGTACATAATGAATAGTGATATATCGTACAGGAACACGAGCGTATTTTACCACGCCCTTTTCAATAAAGGGAAGGTATGTTATCATCTCCCATACCATACGTGAGTTGCTGGGCCCAACACTGCTGAGTGGCTTTCACAAGAATATGGAAAGTCATGATCGAGTTTAGGTCAATTAAAGCAATCTTGAGGAATTGTATTTCACAGCCTCGCAATGGCGTGCACACAACCACACACCTCACCTGTTCAAGAGAAAGTACGGCACGACCTCCATGGTCGTAATTTTTGAAAATGGCTGAAAAAAAGGGGGGGGGGGAATTGGTAAATTCCGTTCGGAGAACTTGAAAAAGATTGTCAAATGGGCTATGAAATTGATAAAATATCGTGACAGGACAACACCACTGATGGACTGAGTCGCGATGATCGTGGTGATACCGGAACACTTAGTGCTTCACCATGCATCTCCAGTTGCTAGATCGCTTTCCTCAAGACAACTAGTTTATGGATCGCTGACTCCTAAACGATCAGTGGGGATGATAGGGGTAATTAGTGCCCACCGTATAGGCCCACGTGGAGAAAAAAGGTTGTCTGGGCCACATTTCGGTTAGCTCGTCAGATGTGGCTTTTGAAAACAGGTGCTCGCTAGTCAACCTTCCGATGAACTTATGTGGGATTCTGCGGTTGGACGCAAATTTCAGGGGATAAAAGTGCCACGTATCGATGCCTGATGAATGATTCTCAACTCTGTTGATTGAAAAGTATTACTCTCACACCAATTAAATAATAGGACGTAGCAACTGCTGGGGGCGGCAGATGGAAGGCCCTTGTGCAGGTCCTTCTACAGTCGCATGAAGAAACAAGAACTGCCTAATCTCCAGAGGAAAGCAATTCAGAGTTGGGTGGGTACCAGGGAAGGATTCAAGGTGATACGTATGAACCAATGGACGAAAATTCCAACATGTAGTGTGGCAATCAGAACTAAGAGATACAGAGCACATCGCAACACAAGGCACGACCGGACCAATTAGACTCCAAGTGTGATACTTAGTGGCAGCCAACCAAGTTGTAGCCGACAGCTGCTCTATGCAAACTATATAAGCGCGAGCACGAAGAGAGGAACTACTCAGCTAACACCTCACTGAAGGTGTCTTCACGAATGGTAACGAAACGTCTGCAAGCCAGTTGCCGAGCTCGGTGAACAGATCAGTAGCCACCTGGTCAATTACTAATGAAACTCATCAATAGGACGCCTATCGATGTCTTCCGAAGGCCTGAAAATTTCGAAAGACCTCAAATTGAGAATCTGACGAAACATAAGAGACTTTCCAATCCACAACCTCGCGGTTCATTGTGTGAACATTTAACCATTCCGCTACGAGCGGCTGATCAGCAGTGTGGGTAACTCGCACTTAGACAGGATATAGCGCCGCTCACCCTTTAATCATGGAAACCATATCATGTGGTCACATCTTGACTGGCTCTCCGAGTGACGACTTCTCATGGAATTATTCCTTCTCCCGAAAGTACTTCGCATGAATCGACTGCATCCAGTAATCGATTGACCAGTGGAGTTTTCCACCAACCATTAGACACTGATGAGGTGACCTGAAGAGGACATTACTTATGCTTATGATGCGCATGGGTTTGTGCGAAGGTCTCCGGAAGCGCGGAATTTACAGAATTGCGTGACCATGCCTGAAGCAAGCGATTCCAGTTTTATTACAAATAATAGAACATCCGGTTGATTTCTGATTGCTTTGGGAATAATTTATACTGCAACTGCTTCTTGGGCATTGTTAGCTAAATGAAAATGTTCTTTCATGCTTCAGTTAACTCTGAAAGTGTGCGTAATCGGCATTGTTAGCTAAATGAAAATGTTCTTTCATTGCTTCAGTAACTCTGAAAGTCGTGCGTAATCAGAAACTCACCGATTGTCTTCGTTATCAATGCCATTGCGTTTATGAACTTGGAATAGTCCAAACGCCAGTCTACATCGACAAAACGATGAACCATTCGAGAGAGTATGGAATGCGGAAGAGTGTAGCCTAAATGTTGGAGAGAAATACACGAATGTAGAGTGAAAGTAAGGAATCAGTGCAGGCGTTGGAGTGAATCATTGTGTTCACCGAAGGAAATGGGAAATACTAACGCCGCCCGAATAGAAAATCCCGTACACATTGACACATTTGATTGTTCACAAGCCAATGGAGGTCAACAAAGGTCAACAAAGAACGTAAGCCTGGTCACTTCTATTTGCTTTCCCACACGTGAAATACTGGTCTACAAAGGTAAACATCGGTATTGATTTAGTCAACACCTAAAGTACCACGGAAACATACAGTCCCCACGATGGAGTCATCATAAAAGGGGGAATCACTGGGGCGTAAACTGGTTTGAAGTTCATCAAGATTGTATCCTCATGACACACATAATCAAGTTGGGGGGTGGGGGCTAATTTAGTGGACCCAATCAAAATCGTCCGGAATAGAGTATTTGGCACGCTCAGTTTCCCGGTCTTATTGTTTCACAGAGCACGTGCATGTGCATAGTAACCTCAGATGTCATCGGTGCGGTTCACCCTCCAGAATGGGATCCTCGTACACGCCGCCCTGAAAGTGACTGAAGGCAGTGGAAGAAACAGCAGCTTATTTATATCATTGACGTTCGCCCGGTCAGATTCTTTCAGGATTGTCTGATTGAGCGCTTGGAGATGTGGGCGCTCAGAATGCCAGCACCAGGTCCTTTCCTTACGCACTCTTGTAGTTTCACTTTGATAAAACGAACCACAGGTCAAAGTGACCACCTAAAACGTCTTCAGTGTATGTTCCTAGGTCCATACGAAGTGTACAGTATCTTTCTATCTTATCAAATGGAACAAAACGTCCGTTAACACACTGATTGCTATTGAATGTTCAAAAAGATACTCCCAAAAAGCCCTCAGAATTTAAAAAATCTGTTAGGGGTCTAATTGAAGTGACTTTGTTTGCATTTCTCTCCTTATGGTTGTTGGTGTTTGTGGGATTAGTAGAATGTACACTCATATGACTCTCGTTTGAACAATCGTCTTCCTATCCCAGCGTAATCATTCTGCTGTGTCCATGGCAAGCCCTGGGGGGGGGAAGTACTGGACTCGGGTCGGGCTGCTGTTGGAGCTTATCAGTAGTGGGGCGGGATGGCTCAAGTGGCTAGAGCGCGAATTTGCTGACCACAACGTCTGTGTTTCGAACCCGACCTCTGCCTTTCGATTTCCCCTGTCTAGGCTTGGGCAACCTGGAAGTATCCCAGCCCTCGTGCAACTTTCGGGTGGGATGGCAGTTAGGCACCGGAAGGGTTCTACGGCTGACCGGATATAATTGGCCGTGCCGGGGTATGAACCTCGAACATCTCACATGCAAGGCAATCGCCTTACCACTACCCCTCCAGCACACGTCCTGCGGGTGTCTGTATTGCTAAACCAGCACCCCCATATATCAAATCAACTCCTGCAGAAGTCAAAACCGGACGAATACACGAGAACACTTACCCACAGGACGGAACATCTGCCGCTCTCTTAATTTTATTTTTGCTGTGGCAGTAAGCAGCCCGTGCGTGTATGCTTCTCTTACTTAAATGCATACAAAACGAAGCAGAAATTCAAGGGACTATTAACAGCTGGATGAAGAAATAAGCACCATTACTCAGTCAGGGCCTTGCACATGAGAACTACTGTGTTTCCATTCTCCAAAAAAATTTTCCACCTACTAGTTTGTTACCACAGACATCACGTGACTCGCTCACACCACTAGCGCGCACTGTTAGATTACCCTAGATAATGTGACATCTTCCAACAGGCATGATAGAGAAAAGTAACAGTCGAATTGACCGATTTGTTTGTGAGTATTCTTCCGATGTGACCGAACAATATGATATAAGCAAATCACCGCATCTCTGACTCAAACAGCAGCTCAATAGATTAGCTGTGGTCCAGCCAAATGTTCCAGAGGGCACAGTAAACGAATAGGTGTGGATCAACTAATCGCAAGAGGACGGAGCGATTTGTTCAACTATAGAGGAGTAACAGTATCCTTTACTTCCAATATAAGGTGAACGTAATTTAACATTCAGCGCTTGTTCCCCTGAATGTGAAATTAAGATGAATAAGCCGGAATTTCGCACCACCCATTTGCATCATCATCATCATCATCTCATCATCATCATCATCTGCTATCATACTGACTGAGATTCAGCCACATTTCTTAACGGGAGTGGTCAAACAGCTGAAAGTAAACTGGCCGATTCAACTATGAATAGTCAGTCGAATTACTGACTCAGTGAGAAAATCGGCGCAACTATACTCAGATTCAGCAACACGCCTCAATCAAGTCTCAGTTTAGCAAACTACGACTCATGTGATCAGCCGGAACGATGAGCATGCGACTGGTTATCGCGCTGTTGTATGTACGTGCTTTAGAAGTACCTGCGTCTGACGAATATGCAGCTGCCATTACTCTTCTGAGAGTAATGGTTAGTTAATCGTACTTCACCTGTTACCGTCATTCAGTACACTTGAAAGGGTTCATTCAATCTGAGATGAATGATACTCGATGAGGAAAACACGTCTAGTGATGAACGATTTGGTGTGTAGTGCTAAACAAGAGAAAATCTGGCATCACGGTAGAAGAATAAAATCCTTTGATGACACATGGAATGTTGAGCGAAGCAGACATCCTAATACGTATTTCATTCTGCAACGGATGCCCATATCTGTAGTGAAAGGCGGAGGAGCACTGCAAAGCTGTTCCATCCCTGTTGAGAACAACACCAACAGTTCGCAACTTCAGGGAGATCCGAATCCGCAACCTTCCGGTTAAACTGTACGGTTCTGCTACAGGCAGCTGATGAGAAATGTGATCCACTCTCATTTAGGCAGATCAAAACAACCGGAGAGTGATTCTTGGTTCTTGAGGATGGATTGACTTCACTTGTGCAACGAAACATCCATTCCAATCCTACAGACTCAAAATCCCATCAAATTAGAAGCGGATTCAAATCGAGTGACACCGAGTCTTTGTGGTACAGTTTGTCTCGTTAAGTCGCTCATGATCCTGGTGAGCTGAGCACGCGAAAGCGTTAGGTTGTGTTTACTATACGACATATACTCTGCGGAATATTTCAGTTAGGTTAGTTGGCAACAAAGGTTCACTAGGTCAGTGGATCCAAATGTTCGAAAACACACCTAACTCGGTTACGAATGTTGAATTGTAGAGCGAATGCCAAAAACGAATTGACCACAGTGTTTTCGCTGCATTCCACTTTCGTACTTCCACTTGTACGCGAAGAATCTTCATCCCAGCATCGGTCTTAATTATTCTGCGGTTGTGTAAGACAAGAATAGGGTTGGTTCTGGAAAACAAAACCCAGTAAACAAGACAGGTTCTTCTTGGCTGGAGCGCTAAGGTAGACGGAGCATGGGGAGGGTTACGTGTCAGTGTAATTTACGCTTGTTCATTGTAGTTTTTAACATCCGGATATTAACTTGGTTTATGGCGGATATGAATCGAACTATCGAAGATTGTGCAGGTAAAAAACTTCAAAGTACCAAATTTCATTGGTTTTCCCCATCCTTCATTTGAGGTTGAGTTCTCTAGAATTTCACATGAAGAAAATTATCCCAGGGGATGGACTTCAGTTCGCTTATACTGTTCATTAGGTATACTTCCTTGAAGGCTAGCGCGGAATATCAGGAGAGTAACAAGAAACATTATAACGAGACCGACTGAGTTCAGTTGTTTCGCATATATTGTCAGCTGTTAACATATTTAGAATCAAGGTTTAGGTTGGACTGATGGCATACGCCAGACAGTTGCTCCGATGAAATTCAAATGAGGAACTGGATGCTTCAACTGTTTTTGGACTTACGTAACATTACTACCTTCTCTCCCAATTAAAGACGATGTATCAAGAAGAGGTATTTTAGATGGGTCCAAAGTAACTCACAGAATGGGGTGAAAGATAGTTGGACAAGTCCTTACAACAAATTCACCTGAAACGTTTGTGTGGTTGTCTTGAAGGTCGTTGAATTCATCAACATTCGTTCACTTGAACCATAATGAATTTCTGATTCGAACGTATCACACACCTGGCTGCACAGGACAGTTTTTCTACCACCATATCCCACAATTTAGAAAAAGCATCCATTAAACACTCGAGCTTCTGGAGTTACTGCATTGTAAATCGGTATTTTTTTATTGAGCAAACGCCTGCATTTAGTGCTATTATCATGAAGCTGGACAGACTCGAGTTTGCATGAAAAATCCATCATTCTGTCACTTTTTAAAAGCTGTCGAGTTACACTCTAATGGCCCAAAAATTTGGTGCGATACCCCACATTAACGATACCCCAACTGGGAACAGCTTCGCTGAACACACAAGCTTGGAAGCATGGAGCTTTCTTCGAGTGGACAACCTCTCGGGACCGAAGAGAGGACAATCTGACCTGAGTAGATGATTACTACCAAACGCTCCCACGCCAATCAATCAGATTTACCAGTGGACTAAAGATTCGGAGAGGTAACGTCACGAGTACAGCGGTCAACCACATAAGTGACCCTTTCAGGCTCTACTTGAATCATGTTTTCGAATATTGGTAGCTCGGGTGTATTGGTTGGTAATTGATCAGGTGGCTGTTGATCTGTTCGCCGAGCTTGGCAATTGATTTGCAAACGTTTCGTCACCATTCGAGGAGACATCTTCAACGCACTGAAGATGTCTCCTCGAATGGTGACGAAACGTTTGCAAATCAATTGCCAAGCTCGGCGAACAGATCAACAGCCACCTGATCAATTACCAATCTACTTGAATCAGTTTAGCTGCTAATTCAACATTGGATAGGGACTTTGTGTCCCCTTTGGAACACATCACATCTGAAGTACTAACTGAGGAATACGACAAAACACTTCTAGAACAACAGGATAGTACTCACGTCCCAAAAAAAACCATTGCTTTCGTTGTTATACCCACCAAATTCTCTACGTTGCTGCGCTCATGAGGCATGGATGCTAGCGGCCCAGAAGCAACAGCCCACAGCACACACGATAGGCCAGGTGCAAATCTTACGAATACTGAGTGGTGTAGCATTTTTCTTCCTTAAAGGCGACAATAAAGACAAACTTGGAGGCGGTGTTTATTTGGGAATACGTTTTCAATAACTTATTCGTTTTTTCCTAATGAAGTTTAGATGGATGATGCAACTGATGGGAACTGATAAAGCACACTTCAAATAAAATGGAAAATTCCATTCAAACTTTATGACAGATGTTGAAAAACGGTGCGGATACTCCACCCCTTCAATCTCCAAGACGGTTTGGAACTCGGAAGATGTTTACTGTACGGTTACCATGAAACGACGGGTGCCCGGAAATACAATGAATTTATGGCATCGCCGTCCTTCAAGTGACTGTCTCGTTAATGAATAATCACCCGGTTGAACATCACGTTTGTGGTGCGTGGTGAACAGCTTCGTGGAAGATTGGCACGGATCGGTATTGTGCAAGATGTGGCCGACTTTTATACTCCGATAACGGCTAACCACCTGAGCCGGTGCCCACTGTTATGTCATCTTATTTTGACACACTGATATCAGGTCTCTGATCGTTCGTTCACCGATTCCACTCCCTCGGCTCCACAGCGTCGGAGTTGGCTAATGCATTCAGTGCAAAAGTGCACACATATCCAACGGTGTGGGCGCTATTCACCGGTGAATTCGTCCAAATGCCAGACGTTCATGGCCAACAGAAAAAAACTGAAACGATCGATGATTGAGGAATCTGTGCTTCATGAAATACAATCAATATGACTTTTTCAAGGAGATGCAATGCGCCTTATACGGATGTATATGGACGTTGGCTATAGGTTTTCTGTGGTTACGGTTCGTTGCCAGTTTAGGGGCAACATGTGTAGGTATCCTGCGAAACCAACTGACTTCAGAATAAAGTTTGGCTCTCAATCTGTGACGAGATCAGTATCTGTCAGGAAGCATGGTGAGTACAACTGAAGTTTGCGGTGCGAATTTTCCCAAGGATTTTTCTTCACCGATTTTTTTTAATTTGAAGTGCATTTCGTGGAGAGCATCCATTTTACAGAAATATCCAACACTGTTTATACTTGAGGAGGGATGGTGAAGAGCTGACACAGATGGATGTCATCCACCTGCCTGATGTGCGTTGGAATGACGCGTAGAAGAAGTTCTGCCATGGCCTCGGAGTGTGTTTTCACCATGAAACCAAAACAAACGAAGAGATCGGGTGTCCCGGACGGGCTCAATCTGACATGAACGGTATGCGTTCACTGTGCCGTCCGAATGAGCGCACAATTGGTGGCGCACTGAATAGGCACTTCCCGATGAGATAAACAATCTGTTGGAACGCTCCAAGTGACTGAGTGGATATAGATCTAATGAAATCGTGGACTCCTGGAAGACGTAGTGTTTTTTAGCACCAGCGGTAATGTAAAAATGTGATCGATACTGCTAAGGGGACCTACTTCTACCTCACTAGTGGCTCGTTTTTGTGGACTTGCAACGTGGACGCACGTAAACCAAGGCTGATCCCCCCACTGTTATCAGAATTGTTTCCAAGACCGTTTGGAAAAATAAGAATGATGGCCAATAGGCTCCAGTCATGTGGCACACTTTCGTTTTCTTATTACGGCATGGATAAGAATTCCACTCGATTTGTGCGAAATCAGTTTCCTCGGGTGGGTGTTTGGCGACGGCACAGTGTGACGATAGGGCATCTTCATGCTGGAGCTGGACATCTGTGTTTGGCCGCTTAAACTGTTTTTTTTTCGGACAGTTTCGCCCACTCAGCATAGTGACCAGAGAAATCTGAAGCATTGCGAAATATACTTAAATGGTCACGATGAAAATCCTCTTGACCTCAACAGGGAATATTTTCAGTTGATACTCCTAGATTTTTCATCTTTCGTTGTATTCACATAGGATGAAGCCGAGTCCACCCGAAAGGACCCCATTTTTATTTAAGGTTGCATAGATGTTTGCTTACGTGAGGGAATTTGGTCATGCTGAGCGTTGATTCTCGGTCCGATGACCCCGTGGCTTGTGGTATTTGTGGCCGAAATTGTTTTGAGCGAAATTTAAATGGGAAAGAACGTGGTGCTGGTACGAAAATAGTCTCTTCAAATCACGCAGCAATCTCTCAAGCAGCGCCACCATCCGAAGCTAATTAGTACGCAATCTATCGGGGTCACAGGCCAAATGTGTGAGCATCACACATGTCCATCTCGCAAAACTTTGGCCAACAGAGCGGATTTAATGGCGTTTCTTACTCTTAAAGCACAGAATGATGTTTCATGGATTGTACGTACCAAATTGAAAACCGTTAAAAAGTCAATAGGTAGCCATTTTGAGTGACTAAACTTGGAAATTTTGATGTTTGATAATTCGAAAGGGCCGATTGTGGTGGGACCTGAAAAATTGGTCATAAGAATTGATTATCTCCAGATGGTCAGATTTATCGACCAAATTCATCTGTTCGTCTAAGCCCAAAAAGTAAGCCGGTCTACGCCATCTGCCTGTAAACTACAGGAACATGGTGGGGAATTAAACATACGCACACACACAATAATTTAAACAATGGATAAACAACGGAAGTGGGAGGACAGGAGACGACTGCATTGTGAGCACACTTCCTGTTAGTTTGGTATCAGAAATGAGGAAACCGGAAGTGGGAGAACGCTGGAACGCATCAGAGTTATGCCTTACCGAGATGGGTGTGTCATGCATGTGCCATGGTCTACGAACTACTTCTCGCTACAAAAACGACTATCAGCGTAAACGCTGGGCTTGATATGCTCCTATCGCAGTAGAAAACAACTTCATTACAACGGTGTCGCACTTGAACAAACCCGCCCAAACCCAGTTCATTGTCAGAGCCTATCGAGTCTGGTCTCATGTGGCAGTAGCCGTCCTGCTCACTGTCCAACAGTGCTTTAGGCTATGGATATATAACACGAAGCGGAAACGACGGGCAAATAAACGTCCAGTGTGGAGATGTCCGTTCTAGATGGAAGGGTATACACTGGAAGCATTCTGGAATATGCTGGCCAGACCACAGTCTAGGCTTGAGCAACCGGGCAATATCTGCTCCCTTCGGGTTGCTTGGCAGCTAAGAACTAAGAGAGTGTTACAGTTAAACGATTAATTATTAGTTCACTGGGAGAAGCTTTTTTTACATTAGATAATCAGAAGACGAATTTCAAGTGCGTTACTTACAAACTTCCAGTTCATACGTGAACGTCTCACCAAAGTACATTTGTTAAATCAAAATAATACGCGTGGTACACTATTCACTTTCAAATGGCTGTCGCCAGCAAAGTGTCCCATAAGCGAACAGAGCGAGGGGCTTTACGCAGCGAAGGAAATACGCTCACGCGATGGTGATGGCCTACAATATACAGTAGAAAAGCAGATTCATTGTCACAGTATTTCGATTTGTGTCATACTTCTTGTTACAATAGCTTAGGAGTGCTCACGTTACTGGACGATTGCTGGAGCACGCTACTAGAGCTTGAGTGCATCTCGAAAGAGGTTTGTATCACATCCAGGGCAAGACAGCTCCGTTAAATTGGGCAGAGCTACACCACTCATCCAAAGAAGAGTGCTAATTGTAATCTTGTCATTTTTCTCTGTCTTGGGAAGCAGCACGTATAAAGTTATGGGATGATTTGTGATATGGCTATTATTCAGATCAAGAACAACAGCAGTGGAATAAACGAGGAAGGTTTGGTGATCAGCGATATGAACAAATACCGTTTGTGCTGTTCGCCCCATCAGAGAAACATTAGTTCGGAAACGGAAGCCAGCATCTAGTGGGGGGTCATACAATACATCATCATCATCATCATCATCATTGTAATAACCGCGTACTCGTCGTACAGTGGTTGTCGCTGCCGCAGTTTTGTTCACCGACGATTTGGGGGGGAGGGGTAGGTAGCTGCGCATTGCAGGCGGGAGCTGATAGATTGGTGCATAAATTCAGCACTGTCAGTGGGCTGTCAAGTGAAGGGGGGTTGGAAAAGGAGCTATGCATTGAAGGCAATAGCTTGGATGCACGACCGCCATTGAGGGCGCAACTGGGCCGTTTGACAATGCCTCTAGCCATTGATGTGGCCCGTCTCGGGGTCCCTATCCAGGAAGACGACAGTGACCAGCGCAGCAGAGTTTGCTGCTAATGGCTTTCATACTTCGCTGCCAAGTCATTGTTTGACCGCCTCTGGCTCTCTTCCACCTTTCACCTAGTTGTGCGAAAAGAGCTCTTCAAGGCCAGGTTTTTGATCCATATAATAATATGGAGCGCACCGCAGCATTGTAAACTCGACCCTTGACAGAGCAGCTGATGTCGCACCCACGCCACAGGTGACGTAGGTTCGCAAAAGCTGCTCTGGCCTTCCCAATCTGAATGGAAATATCATCTTTCGCCAGACCACCGGGACTGATACAGCTGCCCAGGTGAACAAATTTGTCTACTACCTCAATCGGTTCAGTAGCACTTTACACTTTGCAGGTGTTAAGCGCATGCCGAACCGCGATGCAGAATTACTGAGATTATTTAACATCATTTGCATTTGCTCCCCTTTGGCCTTCCTGGCATGGTTGCACCTTGTGGAACGAAGTCCCAGCCAGTGCAGCCCGCTGGATCATTGCAGCACTCATGCCCAACCACCACGTCAAGGTGGCAGCTTTAGGTCGGGTAAGACAATACAGAGATGGGTACATTTACCTGTGGCCTCGGGAATCAGGCTTCAGACAACAAACTGGAAGAGATGTTGTCAACAAGGCTAGAAACCAGTCAGTCTCAGGTTACGTGACTGACTTGAACTGATTGAAGGATGGATGAGTAGCATTATACCTTCTCCTGGAGGTTCGTCAATCAAATGGCTGTGTCCAAACCTCTGGACGAAAGGTTGCCGGTTCGAGTCACGCTATAGACTCCGTAAGTCCGCATCACTCATACTGCACAATAAGGATGAAACAGTACGACGTATCAGTACGTATCCCTATCAGGTTAGAATCATTTGTAGGATGAAATCTACTGATGTAAGTTTCAAACCGCAATACCTACCTACAAAACTCAGATATCTGTTGGTCAACGTTTTCCACAGAAACGTGTATTCAGAAACTCTCTCCTTAATTCTAGCTAAGAAAAGGATCTCTGAACGGCAGGATCGAAATCAAGGTTATATCTTCAAGGCAACAATCCAGTGGGAGAATCGAATGTGATGGACCAATCAGCACTCGAGCCAGTACGTGAAATGATAGGACCGACAAGCATTATTGAGCTCATGGCTGGTCCACAGACACAGATCGTCTGCACACAAACATGCTATAAAAATGGGATGCACAGATAAACCACCACGCATGGATAAAGTCAAGTAGACAGTGACTAAACGTCTGTAAAAACCATCAAGCTCAGAGAATGTCTCAACCCTCATCAAATAATAAGATTGTGTTACCGAGAGGTCCTTGAAGTGAGATTACATTAGATAAAATCCAGCAAACAAAACAACGATAATCAGAAAAAAATTTAGAAGCTCCCGATTTCGGAAGATCACTCAAGAACTGAAGCTTAGTAACTCCGAAACGATACGTGAATTGTACAAACCAATTACCTGCTTGTTCAACAATAATGCGGAAATCCAAACTCGTCACGTGCCCGGTTCTCTGAGGGTCGAACGCAGCAAACAGACGGGACCAACATCGTAGAATATCCCAGACCCGGTGAAAGTCCGATTCAGAAAGTCGGCCCGTCCCGTCCCGATCTAACAAGGCCACAAGTGCTCGACAAGCGTCAGTAGTGACCTGAACATAAAACAAAAGTGGCTCTGTAAAATAGAATGGTAAAAAAGATTGACATAAGCTGATAGACTATCTGTCTCCGAGAAATCTTACCGTAAGGGAAACTTCCTCTAATCGACCCACCAGGGCCGCGAAGAGCTCATCATGCCAGGAATGCGGCCGACGCACCCTAACTACCGACGGTATGGATGCTTTTATGGGGCAACTGAGGGATTAAAAGCTAGAAGTGTTATGTGGGAAAAATAACTCCTATACAAGTTCGACTAATACACTCATGTGCATGCTAGTTTGGTTTTCAAGGAAGACTCATCTGGAGCCCAGCTGAATCTTCCGTTTGTGATGTTCTTACTCGACTGAATGTGCCGCACCGGGCCGTCTCACGTTTCAGTTGGTACGATATTCGAGATATTGCAATACATTGTACAGACGTACTAAACTACTTATAAGGATGCCATTTCTGTTCATGTAGAACATAAGGTTTAAGGAAACTCGCCTACCTGATGGGCCGTAAGAAGAGTAAACCGGTCATGGACTGAGTAGGTTCCACTCAACCCCGCACTGACGGCGTCACCTCGGTTAATGATGAAACGTTCGCAATTTAAGCTTGGCGACCAGACCAACAACCAAACTGTGAAAGAGTCTTCAGGGACTTACAAGTAGTATATAAGAGTTAAAAATGTGTGAAATTGAAGCCAACGGTGAACAGAACGCGAGTTTAATTTGTGTCTCCTTGGTTCAAACGAATTCAGTGTAAGCTCTTAAATGTAGTTAAACGGCTGCGTAGTTTTCCGTTCCAGCTGTCGAACAAACCTAATGACAGCTGGTGGTACCGAAGTTGCACTGTCAAATTTGTGACATTCCTTGACAAATGTTAAAGTTTTTTCTTGTTAGTTGGTGAATTGCTACAGAATCACCTCCGAAAAATGCCGTGGCGGTGCCATCCAGGACATCTATAGCTACTACTTTAAGCCATCACAACATTATCGTCCGTGACAGCGTCGTTCCCGAATTAGCTGCCACAAAAAATTCTTTCCGAGTTAAACCAAAGCATTGACAACTGTTTCGCAACCGATTTCGCGGAAACTGGTGGGCAATGGGATGCAAAAAACGGCCCAACAGGAAGGCAAAGAACGACATGGTTATGTGAAAAACGTCTCAACAAATACTGGATGAGAAGTGTAAAAGATTGGAGCGTGTGATCCGACGACTTACTATGGTATAAGGTGACCTGTGATCATCACGGAGGAGGCTATTTAAAATCGGCTCTAACTGGAAGGCGTCCACTGCCATTGCTTCGCCCGAGGCTTCATAAAATAGGCGTCGCAGCCGTGGCTTGATGAGTTCAAACTGACTATCCGATTCCGGTCCATTGGCAGCCAGTCCACTCAGTTCAACTCGCTCGAGAGCCGGTCTGCGTGGTACAAGAGAAAAAGGACTTCAAAGTGTAAATAAGGTAGCCGCACGCTGCTCCAAAGTATCCCTGAAAGATATTACAGCATGTGGGGAAATCTATGCCATTTTGTAGGTTTCGAGGATGCCTACTATGGGACAACACATGTTTATGATAGGGAGATTATTGGCCACTACTGAGATTTCTAAGACATAAAAATGGCTGAATGAACCTGGAGGTACTCTGTATATGCTTTGTCCACAAGCCCCTATTGAAACCGCTAAACATCTAGTGGTGAGTGGCTTGGAATGGATGAGTGCTCTAAGACGGGGTAGAAGAGCCCATCAATCTTTTATGTAGTGTTCCTCTTCCGAGTAACTGTAAAACAATCACATGGGGAGTAGGCATTCCAATCCACTGGACAAGCCAGGTGGTCCCGTCCCCACTTTGTTGATTTACTGCTTTTATGTAGTGTTCCTCTTCCGAGTAACTGTAAAACAATCACATGGGGAGTAGGCATTCCAATCCACTGGACAAGCCAGGTGGTCCCGTCCCCACTTTGTTTGATTTACTGCAGGAGTAGGTGACTTAGGGTAGTTTAGTTACGTCTTCTTCTCCGTCACGAAGTAAGAACGAGGGAAAAACTAGTGAGTCGTAGAGTTGTAAGTTTCGGGTAAAAAAGAACAGTCTCAAGACTGACGGATCTTCCAATTCATCAGTCCGGAAGCCACCGAATCACCTAATCTGACATGCATGACGAGAAACACCGTCTACTGTTTCAGCACGAATTACTTATACTGTTGGTCGACCCCTCGTAGACGAGTGGTATGGTTTTCATTTCACAGTCCTAATGTCTCTCTCGATGCGTAACGATGATGATATCCACAGCTGCACAGCGTTTCTCAGCCCCTCTTAGTGTGGGATGAAATCTCCACCGGAGTTTCAGAATGGCCTGCAAGAACGGATGGTTCAAAACTGTATACTTTCAGCGGAGTGTGTGAAAAGAATAACTTATCAGAACACTCTTGTTTAGGGTACAAAAGCCGAACTGAAAAAATCACAGTCCATTGTGCAAGAGGAATACTCACTCGCAGCTGCGATCTGTCTGATCGAAAAGTATACGCAGGAGAAATTCACCGGGCTGATCAGGAGCGTAAGTACATGGCACAATCAGATATTCGCCGGGTACAAGCCGAAGGCGTTTCACGACCTCACGTGAGTCAAAGAAAAAGTCAACGCTGGCCACATGGTGATTGGATTCGAAAAAGGCACGAGGCATTGGAGGATGGGATCCGGCAGGAAGCTTGAAGCAGAAAGAATATGGATTGACATACAGAGGGCAAAAACATCCGAAAAGGCATACTCACTCAAAGCTAGTGGCAGAGATTTATTGGGAAAATGATGGCTCATTTATGCTACTGTAACGATGGACACTACCGATGAACCATGCGAGTAGTCTATGGTTAGTGGCAAAGCTCCGCTTCGCATCTGATGGAAGGCGAAGTTCATTGCGGAAATTGTGGAGCCGCTCGTTTACTATTGTGCAATAGTCAATAGATAAACAGGAAACTTCACGAAGACGCATGAGAATGTATGGTTTTTAAAGACTATGTGCGTGAGATATTCATTTCCCCGTCTAATGAACTTGGAACTGCTCGGTTCGTATTTGTTAATGAATGACCTCGCGGAGAAGGGTTCACATTAAACTAATAGCATTGACAGGGATAACTGATCATCTGCCGCATCTACCACAAGTTAAAAAGACGCTGGAGGTTAACAAACAGTTGATTGGGGTTGACGTCTGCGTTAGATGTCATCTAATACAAACCAGACAAACGGTGTTCAGCACCTACTAGCCTTAGGGGTATGGAGGAAATCGTTCCCTAACTGAAGGTGAAAAATTAATATGAAAGACCCAGTTAGACAAAATAAAGGTCAGCGTGGACTATATACATGAAAAAAACGAGGCTACGTGTGGCATCAAAAGAAGACAGAGTCAGCTGCATTTCATATCGAATTTCGTCTAACAAGCAATGCGCAAATGTTAATCGGTTGAAAAAAAGTTGTCTGGCCTCCAGTCCCATGAAAGGAGAATCATGTGACTTCAGCACCGAATCAAAACTGTCCATCCTGAACACGGTCATAAATTCGAAGAATTACGGCATTTCTGCTATTTTCTGTTGCTCTAGCAGCTCCACACTCATGGAGAATCGTGTGACCTCGTCTAGGCTACTGTGAGTATTCCTGCGGCCCAAATGGGTACTAAAACGATGAACATCCACAACAACAAAAAACATCAATGAAATCAGCGAGAAATCGATTCCTTCCACACACGTACAGAACATGTCCAAATAAGCCTATGATGTTGGAGATTATGGCTATCAAGCACAGTTTGTTTGGATAATCAGCTTGCAGATTGGCTTCTTCTGACAACCTAGGATTAAGTGCTCGTATATCAAAAAAATGTCAACAAGAAAAGAATCCTTCAGCTTTAACACCCTTCCGGTGCCTAGCTTCCATGCCACGAAAGCTGGGATACTGCCAGGTTGCCCAAGCCTAGACAGGGGAAGTCGAGAGGCAGAGGTCGGCCTCGAACTACGGACCTTCCGGTCAGTAAATTCGCGCTCTAACCCATTGAGCCATCTCGCAAAAAAACAATTGAGCAAGTGGATTTAAGGTCAAGCAATAGTGCTGCTGACTATGGTCCACGTGAATCTATCCTCAACTACCGAGCTCCCACTGGGAATGCTGCAATACGGACTCCGAAACCGCGGTCTTCCTAGCGTGATGCACGATTCAGCCGAGTTTGGTAGTGATTACTTTATAGCCTAATATATCCATTAGAAAGTCCTACATCTGACCTTGTAGCAAACGAACCATTTTTGCTTGATCATCACGCTTGCAGAGTTTAATTCGGAGACTTGATGGGTGAGTTTCGACGGAGGTTTTCGAGGTACTTATCACTATAGCCTTATTAGGGCCACAATTTCTGATGAAATTGGGTCAGGAGGCTTTACTGAGTCGCATTACTCACTGAGAATACGTTGGAAGCGTGCACCCAGAAGAGTGGAATAGAACCACTTGCTTGGCCCAGACTTAGCGGTTATTCATCATATGAATGGATGTCTGCCCAGAACTTCGTTCGTATCCACAATATCGAATGGATTTAAGAGCTACAGGTCCAATCAGCTACGTTGTGTACCCGAGTCGATACACGGTGCTCGCAGGATGTGACGTCTGGACACAATTATTGTCGAATTCAGAAACCCCTCTTTGCGAACTGCAAAAGCTCTCTTTCGATCGAACGCTCGTGAACGAAGCATTTAGAGCTAGCGGTATTCTGGTAGTAGCCGACCAAGGTGGTAGACATAAAATTCGCAAGGCAGTGCACTATCCTGAAAAGATCTCCTCGCTATCTAATGCTTCCTAATGCATAAGAATGAAAAACAGATCTCAAATGTGAATACTGGTTCCAATTATGTGTGAATACTTAAACCACATACTACTTGTTCCCTTCTCTATAAGTAGCCTATTCAACGCCTTTACTACTTTATGGATGAAGACGCTCGCGAAAATTCGTGTCTTCAAAATTCATTATATTGCTAGGAACCTGCTGACCTAACACTATTAGCAACCAACTTTTACAGAGCGACAAAAAGGACAAAAAACACAAGTATTGTTTTGAACCACGTGAGGATTTACCAGTAGGCTACATATTACAGTTGATTGTCTGACACTTATTGACACGCTGGAGATGAGAACGGCGGGACTATATAAAATTCCTTCACACCCGAAACAACTAATGCGTAGTTATTCAGTTGACTGAAATCATCTCCCAGACCTGGTAGAGGCATCCAGCGTGTAGTGGATACAACTGAAAAGCCACCAGTTTACTGTATCAGCTGATCCCGTGTTTCGCTTACCGAAGGTCACATGTAAAATTATCATCATAGACAGCAATACCCTGGCGGTTAAAAGCGAGCAGTTTTATAACTACGTACGCGCTAACTGATGGCCATCAAGCATCGGAACTCCTGGAGTGTGTAGATTGTGGTCGGTAGCCTCACAAGGTGTACCCTAAACCGACTAGCGTTTGGTTTTTAATCGGATTGACATGTACAGCCAGAAAGCAACTCCAAGAACGGTTGTAGACTTAATATTACGGGAAGTACAGATTAGTATCGCGGGTTTTTGTCTCACAATCTGCCCAAATCACCCAATCTGTCCGTCATGCACCACAGTGAATAGAGGCTTTTGTTAGTGTTCGCCGCTTCCGACGGGGAACACGGCCGGTCGTGTCAGCGATTCATGCTAAAGCTAACTGGATGGCCAAATGGACTGCCCTACACAGTGCACACGTTCGTACTTACACTACCAATCCAAGTTAACCTCCTGACATTGACCTAAAAGAGAGATCCGAAAAACAAGCACAGCTCCCGCTTGAATGCAATCCCCATCAACCGTACCGCAGAAAACGTTGTCTACTGGGTATTATTTATCTTAAACAGGAGCAGACGAACAAACAAATTACGGGCTTGAAAGGTCAAACCACATGGGGCTGATTTATGTTGTACAGGAAGGTAGTACTTCCCTGGACGACAACAAGGGTTGTCTATACCCATACACATGCATAGGCAAACACAAATTGCTGCTAGGTTATTTTGATCCGCCATTCAGGCGTAGTCGCTAAAGCCAACAGAGTTTACTAATTACTTGATGCTATCCAGTAGGTGTCTAGTCAGAACGCTTGCGTTGGCACTGCAATCCACATTTCACCATGTATGAGGTAAACTGCTGAGGTGCAAAAGCTGTTTGAGAACACCCACTTGCACCATATATAGCTGATACAACAACAGCATTCTTGCTATACTCATCATAGTGCGCGTTGTTAACGTATTGAGCCCCAGACAGTGGAACGACTTGAAAAACTCATATTGATGTCCCGTTTACGGTATGGATCACCACCGTGATCCAAATATGAAGGGTCCAATGGCATGAAAGTGAAACGAGAGGAAGTAGTAATGTCAGTAGCAATGTCCAAAAGTCAGTTATCTATATTTCACGCACTGGTTAATGACTGTGAGGCGAAGCACGTGCGTTGTGCCCTTTCAAGTGCTCATCCAAATTGTCTGGAACTAATCACGATAAAACTGTCTTATATTTCAAATAAGCGACATCCTGATGATGTTTTTCTAAGGTTTCTTTTATCCATCCTCAGTGCATTTGTAACACACTAATGGGAGTGACCAAAAGTAATTTCACTTACTACTTATGACTATCAACAGTATGTTTGGGTCGGAACGAATGACATACTATCAGCGAAAGATGCACCATAATAGGCAGGTTGGAAATAGCAGATGTGGCATAGTGGCGAGTATGTCCAACACAGAACAACGGAGGATAGGAAGGACATGTCTAAACGGAAGACCAATCAGTTACGAGCAAACATACACGCATCTCGGTTTGCGGGGCCAAGAACAACCGTGAGTTTTGATTGGTCCTCAGAATGCCCGGCACTATGAAGGTAAGGAGAGGAGTAGCCTACTGTTCTGGAACTTGAGCAGTGCCGCTTCATAACAAGTAAGAGAGAGGGGAAGAAAACGGGACTCGCTCTCCGTCGTTGAGATATCGTTCCGCTATGGACGACTAAAGAAGCTCTGAACATTTACAACTAGGCAGCGGGTTACTGATGCTTTTCGTGAGTAGTAACAGGACGTTGAACGCGTGACATACCATACTAAAAACACGGTGGTCATTCGAGGATCCAGTCAACTAACATGTGGCCAAGTGATGAAGGTGTGACGATTGAAGGACGAGTGATGCTATATCCTTTAGTTGCGAGTTAGTCATACCGCTGATCAGCCAGTCGTGATCGAAATACTACTTTCTGAAGTGTCATGAGATGCATACAGCTGAGTTCTCCCAACAGGGTCAAAACCGATGTACAATGCTCTTCGTCTTTTCAGTATACAATAATTCCACCTACAGGACGCAACCTCCATTGAAAACACTCGGAGAAAGTTTGAAATGTAGGCAGGATCGGTGTGGCACCCTCAAGGTGATCATACTCTGAAGAGTGACTGATGTTCTTAGTTTCCCGAGATAAGCACTCACGAGGAAAAACGCCATCATTTCCTAAAATAACAATGCACCCGTTTCCGGGCTTGGGGATTTATCCGCCCTTTCATCGTCTCCAAAAGTGATCGCTTCATTCCGCCTGCACCAACGATGACAACGCATTTACTGATATCACCGCCCATCTAACCGTCCATTTGAACTGGAAAGCTCAACAAACAGATCACCAAACACGTGATCACCTAATCGGTAAGCGCATCCGATCTGTCAATACTTTGATACATTACGAGCATCTCCGTTTCGCTTCGATCATCATCATCAGCAGCAGCAGCTCGAATCATAAAATATTTATACAGGTAGAGTAGAATAACAACGATTGGTTTATTGTTGTGATATTAGTTCGCCCTCTCGGGTACGCAGATTGATGTCACGCAGCTTTCTAGCCTTCGGGAATATGATTACTACTGGTGGCCATGCCCTGATTTCCTACCATGTGTGCATGTGGAGTAACAATTAACTCACAGGTATGGTGGTGCGTGTGACGGCCTGATATTCAACCAAGTGTACTGGTGTTTCTGACAGTGGTACATGATGATGACAGAAAAGATAGGTAGAGATCAAAGCGACACCGAAAGAATTCAAATAACCAGTCCAACTGAGGAGTTGGTTGCTTTGTAGGTGACCCGTGGGTGCTTGAGGATGGGAGCTGAAATACAGGATTACTAATAAACGTTTGCTTTAGAATCGGCCAGTCCATACGTTAGATTGTACTGAATCAGTGAGTACCGAGATACCATACCATCTATAGATTCTAACTAACACTGGTGTTTAGAGGTGATTGGTGTCCCTTGGATGAGTGGTTAGGAAGCGTCTCAACAAAATGATGACGTCTACCATTTCGACTGCCACACATCAAAACTCATCTTTTATCCTGGAGTTCTATCACCTGGCGAGACTAGTGTTCCCCTTTTGAGTCCGAGATGTTGAGTAGTGAATGAAAGTTTGGAAGCCGGTACACGCGATATGTTCCGCGATTCCCCAAAAACCCCAAGATGGTCCACATCTTTGCACGTTATTAAACTGTATTCAATTTAATTAATCACAGATGTGGTGTTAATGTGCATAAAATACTCAGTGGTTGTAAGGAACGGTGGCTGTGAAACATCCCTCTCCCGATATACTAGTATGGAACCAAAATACCCACCCGACCGTGCGCTGGTGATGTCATCTCGAATGTTTGCAAGCTAATTACCAAGCTCGGCACAAACATCGACGGCAACTTAATCAACCACCAATACGCGCAGAAGAACACACGAAGATACCACGCTGGTCTGCATAAAATGGGTGCGAATTAGGTCATTTCCTATCTCACACATGGATGCATTTGTGCAGAAAGCAGCATGGGAAGGAATATTTATAGCTGCATTGTTGAAAAGTGACCATTAATTGCGTCAACGCAGTTTTATCCTAGTAGAATTGGACATCCAGGTCAACAGGACACCTGGTCGGCTCATTTGGAAGTCCAGTCGTAAGCGACAAAGGGGGATGTGTGGGTAGATTAGGTGAACAATTACGCATCTGATTGGTCAGTGACGTGGTAGAATCGGTCCACGTATCGACCGACTTGAAACATCGGTGCACTTTCAATTACTGCTTAGAGAACAGATGACACCAAAAATTAGGAAAGTATACCCGGGTACAACTTGGTGGTCGGGTAACAAACCTAGTCTCGACAAAACTGATCACCCAACGCGCTTGTAAGTGGGATGGTTAGAGAGGCACAACACACAACATGCACCCAAACACTTGATCCACATGTAGAACAACAAACTTGGTCCGGGATCAGACCAAGTTTGGCAACACTGAACACAACCGATAGTTGTCCAAAAGCAAGGCATTTAATTGGTTACAACACTTGTTCTTAATTCGAACCTACGCAGGGAGAAACAAGTGAATTCCTCCAAGGGAGAATGAAACGTGTGGACAAATTTAGAACAAGTGGCACACATACTTTTCTTTCCCAACAGTAAACTTCAGTCTTGGTTCATCCGACCAGCATGTGAATGTTTGAACGTGGTTTATCCGTATTCTACGTGATGCGTATTGCCCTGAATGCTTTACTCTCACAATAGTCACTCACACAAGAGGTAGCGTGCGAAAATTGTTTTTACCTCTTCTGGCAGGTGAATCTATCGGAGCAACTCTCGACTTCAGGTTACCTATTCAGGGGTCTGTTATATGCACGGTTTCTCGGATAATGAAACAAAACCTTGGATATATGAATTAACCGTGAAGGCTTCTTGTACAATTCAAACAAACCCAGCAAACCCCGCTTGGGATCGCAGGTTCAGGTGCTGGCGATAGTTCCCGAGTGTGGTACTCGATTCCTCGTATGTTATCTTATTAGCAGAGAGAGAAATCAATGGTAGATACTACTCATGACAGCAGCGGTTATTTCATTACCAAGTGTTTTCACTGCTTACTAGATTGGAGAAAGTTCACAACGCAGTTTGGATAGATTGTCGTCGTTTCGTTCTGGAAGCTGTTTGATTTGGCCGCCAACGCTAAATGATGTGAAATTATCAGTGGGTCGTGAAGTAACATCACTGGAGGCTCACTAGGTGGCAAGATTAACTCAACAATCGACGGAGCAAATGTAAAGGGAGGCATAAACGTATGCACAACAAGAACGAATGTATAGAGAAGCCAACAGAAAAAACGGGCTTTATGGTGAAGCACTAATCCAGAAGGAGAATCGGGTATATCCGTTTGGGTTCAGGCTTTCAAGCGTCTCAAAAAATTACGTGACTGATTCCTGTACGTACATCTGATGAGCCCTAATACAGGTCTCAAACAACTGAGCTCTGTAGGGATAGACCAGACAGGATAGCCGTCTAATTAGCACCAGGTAAACTTTGTACGGTAAGCCCCCGAAAAGATGAAAACATGAGCAGTGAGGTGTTTGGTCCTGTCAGGAGGGCGAATCGTCCCCTTTGAGGGTTTTTGATAGGATTACTCCATACCCAAACATGTACGTCATTATGATTTTGAATAATATACTCTCGCACTTGAAGATTTAGACAAACAAGAATGGGCTTCATCGTATTTTTCGAGAACTCATTATATCCAAAGCGATCTTACCTCGGTCACCTGTCACTTTCAAGAATTAGCTTGGATAAGCACTTTATCCAGTGACCCAGTATACTCTAAGCGCCTATCATTGTCCCACAGGAGGTGATTTTGAAAGACAGATTACCATGACACATCTTACGGGGCATCACCTAAGTTGACCAAGGCTGGTCACTTTTTTCACGATCAAAGGGAGCGCGGATTCCCTTAAAAGGTCATTTTCAACAGGATGACTGCGGAAAGCAGGGACTTACGCGATATAGTACAAAACCAATGGAAGCAAGTCGAGGTGCCCGGTGTCGTAAACGGCGCCGATCAGCCTGCATGAGAGCAATCACTACGGCTGCAAGTCCATCCGGATCGTTTGGATCAGCCGAACCGATAATAAGACGAAACTGCGGGTTCGCCCAATGACTCGTTCTGATGTAAGGACGACCGCCGCACGAGACACCTCGTAACCAGCGTCCACGCAAATGGGCAGCGGGAAAAGTTGGCATCGTTTGGATCGGAATGGGTGAGGAGGGGGTGGGTGGAGCAGGCTCGGTGAGATGGCAGATATCCAAGTAATCGAAGTTCGCAATGAAATCCTCGAGAGACATCCTGTGGAGAAAGCAACAAAGGTCAAGTGGGATTAGATCGAAGAGAGCGATGGACGGGATGAAATGGGACACACACTTACCAAAACTCATCGTCTGATTTTACGAGTCCAACTTTGAGCCTGTCCTGTGCCGGAAGACTGAGCCATTCGTTCGAGCCCTCAGACCATGCACCTGTCCAGCCGACCCGAACAGAAGGCCACAAGTTGCGTAAACGAACCAAACGTACGAGACGACTTCCAGTGGCATCGGTGAGGCGAAGTTTACGACAGTCGGTCAGACCAAATGCCTGGCCAGGAACAAAGCCGACTGGAATCACAAAACCAGGACCCGGAATACCTTTCGTCTATAAACAGAATTCAGGAAAGAGGGATGTAGCCGGTGGATGCTGGCGGCGANNNNCAAATGCCTGGCCAGGAACAAAGCCGACTGGAATCACAAAACCAGGACCCGGAATACCTTTCGTCTATAAACAAAATTCAGGAAAGAGTGATGTAGCCGGTGTATGCTGGCGGCGAAAATTCAATATACCGCCGTTTCCATGGCAACTGTTGGTAAAAGTCCAACTGACCATAATACTGTGCAAAACAATTTATCACTGGGGACAGGTAAATAAAATCATATCTTTAGTCTGGAAAAATGATTCCCATTTGGCAGCTAAAAAACAACCCAAACGTATGCCCCAACGCAATCAACACCGCATCTCTCAGGCCATTTATACTGTGCATTTCCAGAAAAGCAAATCCATGCTTATCTACACTCGTTTCAACATGGGAGCATTTATTGACAGTGAAAACAACCCGACAGCCCGGTGGACTCGCCAGACTTTAGATTTGTGAGGCGACCAGCGACTTAACCGAGTGAAATATGTCATTTGGTTCAAGGAACCCTGAAATCAGGGTTGGGCTGCATCCCAAGAGAGACTGGTGAAGTTGAGTTATGCGGTTGACATTGCCCCGTTAGTCGATGGTCATCAGGCCGGCCAACCTACGACAAGTGAGGTCTTCGAAGTGGTGCCTCATTTCAGAAGGCATTTCACAAGCACAAAGTTTAGAATATTACGTCAGAATTTTTGATCTTCTTGTACCCTAGTGAATCCCCGAAGAGGATCTCAGGGTCGCTCATGTTATATTGCTCTGGGCGATCGCATCAAGTGAAGTCAGCTCGGCAGCTCTATTTGCCGAGTTGTATCACTTGTGGCATTGAAAAATGAATTCGCTGGAGGCGGAAGGTAAGGTACACAAGACAACCGCAAGGGTTTCGGAACTTCGTTCTTTCGACTTTTCGATCAAACGTTATAATTTCGGTGCATTTGGAGCAAAGTAGTTGTTAGCCAGCTGCAGCATGTCCGCAACGAAATGCTGCGCAAGCGAGTTTTGTTTTATAAGGCGAGGATAAAAACTACACACGCTTCTGCTGATCAAGTTATGCATAACTTTCAACTTTAAAATCTAGTGGTCGTGTGTGATGCGCGATGGCATAGCACCGCGGTGTACAAGCACTTACAATCAATGAGTGTTGTGGAACCTTCGGGTTGCTGGAAATCTTGTAGTGTGACTGACCACAGTAGCTGTCACTTAATTGCCGTACAATCCGATGAATCTGTCCATTCTTGCATGTCCGGGTCGTGCCAGGAGAGGTTCGAAAAGGATGCCGGGTTTAGTCTGTTGGTCACATCTATCCACACAGTTTAACGATGAAAACAGGAGCTGAGGTGCTCGTCAAGTAGAAGGTTGGAAGTTGGACTCAATGACTTGCAACTTGGTGAATAGTGTATTACAGTGTATAACAGGGCACTTTCAGCTGATCCGTTGAGCTGGACAGTTACTATGTTGGTTAGTATTTTTACTCCTTACTCAGGTACTTCGTTCAGTTACCGTACTTTGTTTAGCTCACCATAAATGCTTGCGTTTTGCACTCTATGGAATAGTGTTCTGACTATGCCATGTCTGAAAGCCTCAGATGTAAGAACTTGAAAATTGTGTATTTTAACCAGCCCCACTTTTTCTGTGATAGGTAGTGCGTCTTTTAAGCAGTGCGCCTTAAACAGCTGATCTCAGCTAATGTTCGCGTGCTTCAGATAAGTTAACGTGATCACCATCAAGGAGCTCAGGAAATGAACTGAACTGTTAATTATAGTTTGAAATGCAAATGATACTAACATGGCGGCGATTCCAATATTATTGAACAGTTGATATTCCTCCTGACCACAGGCCACTCATCCAAACTTGACCAGGCACCTGGAGTTTTGTGGATTTCAGTGAAGCATCGCCATGCATACACAGTACATTCATTCAACTTGACAGTGATATTTGGATAGCTAGCCTTTCTTGAATATAATTAAATGTATTTTCCATTGTGGGTACGATGCCCCCACATTGCGTAGCAGATTGACGAATGTGAACGAGGTACTGACATTTCGTTAAAGTTGTCCTCTCACAATATTGGTCAGGAGGAATGTGGAGCTACCAATTTCGGTTTGTTTCAAAGCTGATGGACGGTGCAGACACCTTGTTTCCCACGGTCTTTAATGAAGATGTAGGACAGTTCTGAAACTAGATCCCCAACATCCCTCTTCCTCTGCATGTCTTATATTAGGGCTAGTATTCAGTATATCCTACGGATTCAATGCCACCGATGATGATCAGGCTACCCGGTTGAATTCACATATCCTCTTAATCGAGCAGGCATACGCTTGTGTACCATCTTTTATTGTAATTTAGCACGCATTCTGGATACAAACTTATCCTGATACCAGTAAAATATTTGGACATCATTCAGAGCGTGTTAGAGTTTCAGAGTTTGTTCAAATTAAAACAAGCAAGCGATTGAGGTTCACAAACAAAACGGTACATGCGCAAAAGATCAACAGAAGTAGAATGATATGACCCAAATCTTAGGCAGTACCAATCTAACCGGAGCGCATCGGGCGCAGTGCGGTTGAGTCGTCAAGGGTGTAGCAATTTCGCGGGGCTCCTTGGCCGCACTATGCTCTTAGCTGCAAAACCTTTGCAAGCGGAATGAAATCTTGTATGTCAAAATGTTGCATTTTGTTGCCTATGTGCCCAAACCAAAAACCATCGTAATCTACATACTCGAGGAAAAATTCTGGTGGGATGCTTTCCTTATTATGTGGGGCTCAAAAGTTTAGACTGGTACTCTGAACTCAACCGCTTGTCTTTTCAATTCATCAGTGACGCGTCGTAGCTTTCGAAAATCCGATTCTACTAGCGAATACTGAACGCCAGATTTCGCTATTAGATATGTGCACTAGAACAAATTCATCGGTGGTTTTGGCCCAACTACGAACAAATCTCGAAACAGTCTATGAAACTTTCCTTATTCAGACCGTTTTTGATATCCACATGTCTTCCAGTTTCCGTTTGCTTTTTGGAATACGGCAGTTCACGTGCCCTGAGTAAAAAGGTAAAATGCTTGTTCTGCTAACCTATACGTTGGTTAAAGAAACAATAAATTTTGGGGAATAGCAAAAAATACTAATACATGATGAATAGAATGAAAATACCAAGAGGTTTTCTGGCTTCAAGTAATGCTTCACGAAAGAAACCGTGCTGCAGTTGTATGTGAACAAACTTCTTACAAAATCAGTCACTCAGTTTAACAGCTATAAACCTTAGACACATTGGTTCAAGCTGCTACAGTTTCGATCAACGGAAAAACGAACAGTGTGGAACATACAACCTAGCCTTAGAAGCAACGACATGATCACTGAGTTCGAGGATTGGGTAGCTACCTATTGAACGTGATAGCTTTGATGGACGAGTGCTACTGACTGCGTGATTGCGCCACTTCTGCCAGTGTCATTAAGCATAGGCGAAGTGAGTCCCGGGATCCCCATCCGGGGAAGCGACAGTTGCCGTCACAGAAGCTCCAAGGCAGGCTAATTGGATTTATTGAAGCGTAAAACTAACCTTGATCCTGGCAGTGATAAGCGACCTTCTGTCGAAAGATTTGATTAGGATATCATCTAAATCCGGTGGAGGTAGGATTCCTTGCTCTTCGGCTGCTGGAAGCGTGTAGGATTCGGTAAGACCGCCGGTCAAATCATCCATTGCATCACCAACGAGACCAACGTTCAACGCTTCGTAGGATCCGTTCAGTCTGGGTGAGAGGGAAATGAGTAAATAAAATCTGTAATAATTCTCATCACCCTACAAAACAGTTAACATTTCAAACTTTAACATTTGTGGTTAATCATGGAAATTGTGAAAATGACCACAACATCCATGTGGCAAAACTGATGCTAATCTGTATGGGCTATTTGTGTGTGTGTGTGTGTGTGTGTGCGAATGTTGACAGGTTGCGAACATAATGTAACCCAAATTTGAAGATTCTGCTTGGATTGAACGATAACACTGGATCCAAGGTTCTACCCTGATGACATGGAGGGGATAGGGCGTGTTCCAGTGTGGCCAGAGAATTCACCCATCGGGGCCCATACGAGTGACGCTCAAACCATTGTTGATTGGGAAGCATGTGAAAATCGCTGGTCAAAACAAATCAGCATTCTTCGAAAACGCTTCAAAAGTAGACAAGTCGTTTATCATGTTACATCGCCTTTGGCGTCAAAAAGGCATTTCACGGAGTCTTAGGTGTCGTGTATACCAGGCTGCATTATTGTTGTATCATTGTGAGATATGGCCTCCTCGGACAGATGATCTGAGTGTTGCCCTCCGTGCCTCCTTCCAAACAGTGCAAAGTGGACATGGCAGGATAGCGTGAAAGAGTTTACAAAAAGTTTGGGCATTCTTGCTGTGATTCGCCTTCCATAGCCACAGTACCGCCTCCCTTGTGCTTGACTGCACGAAATGGCGGCCAGTCGATTTCAGTGACTGTCAGCTCTCACGTTCTTTCCAGGTTGTCTGATTGAGCGCTTGAACATATAGGAACATCACATGTTCGTGGTAAGCTAACACCAGGTCCCTCTGTCCCGTTTTTCGCTTAAAAGCTCTACATATAATTGAACGAAACTTTGTAGATGTTCGGCAGTGGAGCATCAGCGTCAACAGTGACGTCTCTTATGATGATGATGATGAGACATAAAGGACCTGATGACACAATGACACGTACCTATTTGTGTTTCTGACGGGTCCATTTCCCAAGCTCTGTTTTATTACGAACCGTAAAAAGTTTGCAAAACAGGGAATACACCTCGAGTAGTGTGAACCTAAGCTGCGTGACAGTCCATCCATGCACCCATTAGTCCCGTAGACTGTCTGATCATCAGGAAGGGGAAAGTACTTGATGGTTTATGCAACATAACACGACCCGTTGGATCACTGTCACTGAGTGCGTTGTCGATACCGATTCGGGAGGGAAAGTTAATTGTGACTTTATGGCACTAATCGGGTGAATTAAGTGTCAGCCAATAGGATCTAATCTGTCCCGGGGTTCACATGATCCATGTGTGACGAGATACTGTATAAAAAACAGCTGTAGACGATTGAACAGAGCCATAAGGTCTCCACGTAATCACTGGAGATACTCGTGTAAGTCTCAATAAGCATAAAGGCAAAGAACTAAATTATCATTGTTCTGAACATGATCTTTAAACATTTGGCTTTTTGTGACGACCGTCTAGGTTTTTCGTTACCAATAGCCACGGAATTTATCACCGAGAAACAGGGGGCTAAGTCTTTTTTAAACAGGCTTGCAAGCTGTGATGGCTTTGTTATGCTAACTCAAAGATTTGGTGGCTATCCCAATGACGCTAGCTTTAAGCCTCATAGAATCGCACCACAACCACTTAGGTGTCTCGCCAATGGTGATCGGTCGATGTAATCTATTAGACGAAGTTGAAAAACAAAATAGGTATATCTAGGTTCGAATGGCGCAAAATGACGGAACTGAAACAAAACCCAAAATCCTGGTTGCACAAAAAATTTCTTGTTTTCTCAATCCGGTCGCATTAGTTTAATCGATCTTCATGTATTAAAACTAGGCCGTAACGATCATCGGAATGTGCATGTTCGCTTCAACGTGGAAGTAACCCGTTTTTTGTCCTGTCTGCATTGAACTCAGGTGTCCTGCCATACCGTAGCTTGTTTTCAGGTCACCCGTACACCATAACGACCGACTACTGGTTACAACGCTATTTAATCCTATCGAGATTTCTCCAGTAGTCATAAGGTGTCAGCGGATGAACCTAATTGAGTATGCAAGTGAGTGAGCGTCGCATGGAAACACAAGGTGTGTTGAAAAGATGCTAATAGTGGATGAACCTCCAGATTTGGACAAAAACCAAAATTACCATTAGAACGTGCTTCATCTGAGGACAGAAACACCATCTTATGGAAACCACATACACGAACTACTTCACGTACACTACGCCATAACCAGTGTGATCTAATCAGAAAAAAGTGTGGTCATGCGCCTTATGGTGATGTGACGTTTTGCGTGCCTTCGTGAGCCATTGAGATATACGGGAAGGGTGTCCGTGCGACATTCACTGAGTTTCTCGAACGTGGTTGGTCAACGGTGAGAGGTCTGACCACCGAGGTCTCCTGGTCCTCCAGGTTGGGGAATAGAACATAGGTAGCGATTTGTCCCATAAAAATGGTCAGACAGCGTTGAATTGAGGTTAGGTTTTTGAACCAAAAATTATGGTTGAGTATCTTAATCATCTTCCTGTCTAAATGTGGGTACTCTGGCAGTATCACAGGCCCTGTACAACCATAGTATCCACAACTAACAAAACTACAACAGTGTTGAACGCTGACATTATGCTGCCTATGATGGTGATGCTCATCAGCTAGGGTGTATTGGGTGTCCCCGAAAACCCAGAGTGCTTCGGTAATCTCCTAAATTGCGGGCATCGACTGGGGCCACTCTCTGAGTCACTCCTCGCACGCGACTTTGTTACTGACTACGCACGTGAATGAGACCGTTTCAAATGGGTTCATCTTGAAGTGGCTTAATGTGCTGCTAATGAAAACTAAAAACGCCAATCGTACATCACAAAACCCTACCATTCTAAAAGAGGATCTTCGGATTAAAGTTACCGAACACCAACCACTTTCCGTACAGTTACGTGAGCTATAAATTTGGCTTTACGTGAGCTTAGCGCAAAGTATAACCAGTCAAAGTGTTCTGTGTTGAAGCAAGTTCACGGAAGCACACAATCGAAATACACCAATGACCAGAGATTAGGGTTTTCACCCGAGGCGTGGAACTTCCCCGAAACCGTGAAAAATGAACAGCCATGCAGACGAAAGACGGATGGTTGAAATTTTCAGTGGAGACCGAAGAAAATGTGACAAATGTATATGTTCAATTTTTGCTAGCCCACCCATCGTCAATCGAGTGCGGTACCATGATCTAAGTGGTATCATTTCCACGGGTATCCGCAAAGAACAGATGGACTGAAATAAGCAGAGTGTGGAAGTGAACGCTTCCCAGTTTATTGACACGGGTGCGCTAAGGACGTATATCATTTTGGGTCTTGCAGTCCTGAAGACTATTCGTACTTACAAACGCGCCTGAACGGGCTCGTGAAGTAGTCTGAGGATCGTTACCTGACTCTTAATGTAACAAAGTGTTATTCTCAATAAGTCCGGGCAAATACAATGGAAAACAAGCTATGTAACTTCCTATCCCTCAGTGTCAACGACGTTTCCTGTTCAAACAAAGTAACATTGACTATGGATCAAATTTGGTCTCCTCACAATTAAGCAGTATTCACTGAAGTCCGATAGCTGGACTTTAGTCACTCAAACCATGGCTGTTTTCTGGACCACTAAGGGCATTGTTCCCATGTCGTGTTCTCCGGACCCATTGAGCCTCCTGAAATACGCCTCCAGACGCCGGGGAATTTTTCCAGGGCTGACGTTATTGATTTTCTGGTCGGGAAACACACTGATTCTCCCAAAAGCCCTCCTCTTATTCTATTTTGTATGTAAACTTTCAGAATTATAAAACAGCACCAGACTTCAAACTGCCACCTGCCCATACTCGGACCTACTGCACTTCTCCTCTGTATGTTGATGATACTTTGGTAGTGGATTACTTGTGATAAAAAGAAAACTTTTCGCATGATTAAACTTCCCGTTTCCAACACGTTTATGCAAGCACGACAGAGATTACGGTCAGTTTATATAAGTTAGGTTTTTTATGCATAATCAACAGATAATCTCATTCTTCCTGCACTGCAACATAACCCTCAAAACCTGACTGCGTGGATGTGCACGATAATACAATGTGTATTTTGTTTTGTATTCTAGACGATAGAAAACTAGTTCGACGAAGCCCACTGTGACTGGGAAGGAGTATCACCCAAATGTGACCGTAAATCGAATCGTTTTCAAATCAAATAACTACGAGTCGACACTCAGGTCCTATTTGACTTGTCAGTTATTTGTGGCAGAGTAAACAAAGTGAGTTAGAAGATAAGAAACACTCCACACTAAATCCAGACTTTTGGACCAAGGAAATACAGGTGCGAAGTCTGTCACGACAAACAGGGTTCGTGGATGATAAAGAAAATCCAGTTGTGGGATTGAAGCTGCTAGTTACAGGAAAACTTGCTAAAATAGGATATCAGGATTGGAAGCTGAAAACAACTGTGGCCAATCGATGCAACCCAAAATGACCGAATAAACGGAATAGAGCATCCGTACTATGATTTATTCGTCTCTCATTTCAACTGGGGCCCACTATCATCAATGATTCGTTCTGTGATCTAATTTTCTAACGGGACAGAAACAGCTGGTACATAAAATGGATAAGCAGGTGTGAAGTGGAAAACGTTTCTGCGAGTTGTCTCCCCACTCGGTTAGAGATAAAAACATATGCTCCTGTTTCCAGCCCCTCACAGATGGTCATTTATGGTGGAAAATAAATTCCAGAGGTGCTGATGTGCACACCCTGTCCCTCTTATAGCCTATAAGGGAAGGATAGGCAACTGACCAATTTCGCTCAGTAAATGGAATTGAACCAGCGAATGCATCAATACACTTGACGATAACCTCTAATCTCTAGTACCCTTCCGATGTAAACCTGCCATGCCACCTAAAGAAAGCAAAAGGCTGAGATAGTATCGGGGTGGCCAAATCTATGCGGGAGCAGTCGGAATGCCAGGGTTGGGTTCGAACTATGAACCTTCCAGTCAGTAAGTTTACACTTTAACCACCAAACTATCCCCGGGCGTTTGCAATCAGTACTCCTGGAACAGACAAATTCTATTAGGCGGACGTTGCCCGAAAAACGACACGGTCAAATTTCGCTGGACAAAGGGGAAATTGTGGCGTTTCTTGGCGCATAGAGAATCCAGAGTATCCCAGCCCCCGTGCTTCCTTTGGGTGGCATGGCAGCTGGGCACCGAAATGGAGTTACAACCGAACGATTTTTTCCCTTGGTCAAATCACCCTCAGCCGAGGAGACCAGGAATATTGTACAGCTGTTTCATCCTCGCTACAATGCGTATTCGATATATCCATGGGAAATTTCGAACCTGCAACCTTTCGGTCAGGAAACTGAACAATCCACTACACAACTACGCGCAGCCGAGCAGTGATTTGAGCGGGATAAAGCACTACCAATCCCGCAGTGATACTACGCACATGACATAGTCTAGCTTCAAATCTAGGGTTCATCCTGCGGTAGAAAAGCACTCAAGCAGCTTTTTTGTATTGTGTTGGGTGACTGATAGTGCGCATCTGAAAGGTTTATAACAACGATCGGCTGTCGGCTCTTCAAAATGGCTTCCTGTTGTTGCTCTTTCTCACAAGACCACTCTTCTCACGTGCGTTTATGCCCCTGGTGGTTTGACACGCAAGCAGAATAGCTGGCAGGAATAGTCTGAACCATCTCAGGGCAAGAATACAAAGTGAACAAACAAAAGTGTGCATGTTGAGAAATCACGCCTCAAAAGCAATACGCGCCAATCAGTGGATATCGTCGTCCTCAAAACTCGAATATTTTTAGCTAAGGCGGCACCTATAAAGGAACGGATAACAAGTGGAATAAAACAGATAGTACCTGGTAGGTATGGTCAATAAAAGTGAAGCAGAGATTCTGTAAAAATTCACCCAACTAAGACTCACATTAAATTACCTGAATATGTGACCCTACGGCAAATCAAATTTGTCTAGTTGTAATGAAAACATTCGCGCCATAACCTCAACGAGGGTTTGCGTGGCGGCCACGGTGGCATTTTCTCCATTACAATCATTTAGCACTTTGGAAATGTCAGCGCTCTAAGCGGGTCCGATTTTCTTTCTGTTCATTAGGACAGATGGAATGCTAATGATAAATCCGTTGCCTACGGGAAATCGAAATCTGGAATAGATTAACAACCAGAGCTTCCTGAATTCGGACGAAAAAACTCCTAGATTTCAACTTTTTTCAAGCTGTTCCGTCTGAACAAATAAGGCCTGAGAAATGTATTGGGCGGCCCTTGTAAGGAACACGTCTTTCTAGTGGAGTGGATGGTCTAGAATCAAGGCACCTAAACCCCACTTGGACCGGCTTTTTAAATAGCATTTAGTTGGCGAAGTTGAGATCTTATGCGAAAATGTCGGGACTTTTTATCATGGAAATGTGGATCTATCCCGTTCCAACGTGCAGTCATGCAACCACATACAGACCCTTGTTGGGGTTACAAATTACGGCTGTATGGAATCACATTCAATCGCCGGTAGGGCAGCACGACTCATCCACACCCATACCAGTTGGTTGACCAAATAGCAAACCAGAGATTGTTTATCTGTTCACCGGGCTTGGGAATGCTTTGCACTCGCGTCGTTTTCGTGTGAAGAGACAAGGTCAGTTTTTGATTGGGGGGACCCAATGTACTGACGGAGACGGCTTCATGTATGGACAGAAACAATCAAACCCCCCCTCTGTAATATCCTGAAGATTCCCAACACCATACGCACAAATCCCCAAAGTACCGCTGCTATAAATTCAGGTCATTTTGGGCAACGCCTATCTAACGAGACTTTCTATATTGTAGGCATCGGAAGTAACGTGCGGAAAACTCACTGAGGCAGCAAACATCACTTCAAGTACATTGGCGTCGACGCATTTCGTTGGGAATCAACGACACGGGGACTGAGAGACATACAAGTTTGGTATAATTCTATCTAATGTTTTGTAAACACGACACAACAGCAATAACAGTTAGACTAAAAACGATCCCGGAAACTGATGACAGCAATGACATTTGTTTTTTATTCAGTATAAAACTAGACATGGATTTCCAAACAGACATTTTGTTTAACAATTTTTTGAACAATCAGCGTGTGCATTCACGAACACTTGATTGTTACGTTGTGCATCGCTGCGACGCATAAGCTTAATCTCCTTGACCGGGGCAAGCAGTTCCATGAGGGTGTCACTGGATAAACAGACCCAATCTCACCTTACATATCAAGCGTGCTTCGTCCAACCACAAACTGACCATCATCAATCGTGTTCTTGCTCCTTTTTTGAATGAGTAGTACTTGGTCGAAATGGAGCAGATGCTTGTTGCTACAATGACACTATTTCGGCGCGTTGGGTGGATTCCGTATTTTCGATGGCGATTTTGTCCTTTGGGTGAAGCTAATCTATGCTTGGAAGCTGAAAAGCATTGTCCAGCTGCACATTTTTTATAAATACCATGAGCAGCGCACCTCAAGAACCTCGAGATATCCGAATGCGCAACCTCTCGCTGGTAGCTGAAGACGAAGGCGTTCGACCACTGGCGGATGATCAGCAGAAGGACAGGATACAGTGCCATTCACGGGAGCCATCACACCTACAGACGAAATCTTCATTGAAAATTCCCAAAATTCCTCACATCCATTACGGTTTCAATACTTCTCATTGATTTTTTTGCAGATCAGTAAGCTACGGTGGTGGGTCTGAATGAGTAAACGTCAAGTCAGGTATGTCATCGCTGCTTTTATGCTAAGTGCCCAAGCTTCACTGAAAGGACATATATCGCTGGTGTGGGTGAACAGGGCCCAACCAAACAGAACAGAGTTAAAGCTTCAGGTCTTCAGTGGGTTTCGGAAACCGAATGATATGAAGTTGAGATGCATTACGCTTCAACCACTGGTACTCATGCTACGAAGTTCACTTCCGATTAAAAATCTAGATATCATATCGACCAAGTCAAATGGGGTAATTCAGTTCCGTGACGGAATACACCACTCATGAGATCGCTGAAAATTCTCCGACAGCCGATGAACATTTTCGCGCTTTTTTGAACTCACAAAGTAGTTGCAGTCCGAGGTTACTTTTCTGCTTCGTTCTACTTGAACCCAAATCGTGCATAATTCGCGAACTACACTCAGTTGTGAGCCAACATGGCTTTAATGGGAGACTCAGCTAAATTCTTCAGTCGGATGCGTTCATTGCTTGATGGAAGCTACAGCTTATCTTTAAATGCTTGTCGTGCACAGTGTGGCAAAATCTAACCAGGCATGTTTGAACAGATCACGGGAACACAATAGCCCGCTGTAATAACGGACTGATTTATGTTTCAACTTTCTGTTGCACAGTATTATTTGTAGAGAACCGGGACAAATTGTTTTAACTATTTCTTCATCTCTGAGGAACTCCAGTCTACAGGCAAATTATTGCTGCATGAATTGACATGGTCAATTCCCTCATGGTCCAAATCCAAATAAATGGTTGCCTGGGTGTCCTTGCTGAATACCACGCCTGACTCCAGGTCCACATCACAGTGATACAAGTGATACAAGTGCAACACTTCTTCATCCTCGGGCTCATTTTTTGTGATTGTACTCTTTAGTTCGAGGGTTTGATGGAAGATTTTGAAATTTAACAGTTTTTAGCTCGAGATAGCTTATTACTTACGGCGCGAACTTACTCGCCGGAAGGATGGCGGTTCAAACCCAACTCTGGACTACCTCTGTCTAGGCATGGGCAGTCTGACAGCATCTCAGCTCTCGTGCTTCCTTCGCTTGGCACGACAGACAGCTGAATGATTACATTATTCATTATTTATTTATTTATTTATTTATTTATTTATTTATTTATTTATTTATTTATTTATTTATTTATTTATTTATTTATTTATTTATTTATTTATTTATTTATTTATTTATTTATTTATTTATTTATTTATTTATTTATTTATTTATTTATTTATTTATTTATTTATTTATTTATTTATTTATTTATTTATTTATTTATTTATTTATTTATTTATTTATTTATTTATTTATTTATTTATTTATTTATTTATTTATTTATTTATTTATTTATTTATTATCAACCCCGGGAGACCTGACGACCTGTCAGACTTCACAGTCTGTGGTGGTGGGGACATCAAAAAGGCAGTGGTTCATCGGTTTCTCCACTGTTACACGAATAATAAACTAGTACCAACATTGTCCACTAGCATCTGTGACCATATCAAAGTGAAGCTGATTCATGTATGAGCGCACAGGTTAAACGAGCTATTCCCAGATCTCTCTCAAAGTGGTGGTGAAGGGACAGGGTCGGGACTGAGATCCCAGCACATTTACTTCACGGTGGAATAGCGTTCAATATGCTGTACACCCCTACGAGCGGGCTCTGTCCACTGATGTGGAACATGCGAAGACGCTAATTGATATTTGCCCCGTTCATCGCTCACTTTCGTACGCATTCAACAAATTCATTTATATGAAGGTGGTCGGTGCATTTTTTTCATCACAAAGTAGGAAATAGTCTCCATTCATTCGGTGACGAGTGTGGTACGAACAATCCGACACACTACTGTGTGTGCGCGAGTATTAAGAGTACATTCTCGGGAATTAAGTATATCAAGATTATAGCACTTGTGACGGTCCAGTTTTCGGCCATCCTTTGTGTGAATTTTAGGCACAAGGTGTGTGCTACGGAAACAAAGCACTGTAATTAGTCGGAGTGGTGAATGAAAGTACGGGGGTAAAATGTTGCAGTGAAAGTTCACAGTTTTCCCATGGGGGTCAATAGCACCATACAGATTTGTGAAGGGAAGTGAGGTGTTTTTCAGTGGCCTTCTTCGATGCGCAGCTGGCATGCAACCAGCACGAGGAATAAGATATTGCCAGAAGATCCAACCCCAAACGGGAACCTCCTGGTCAGTAAGTTCGCGCCCTAATCAATGAGCTACCTCAAGGCCAAGGGAACTCAGACTGTGTGAAGCACTTGCTTGTTCCAAAGCAATTACGTTCTGTCGTGCGTACCCGAAAATCAAGAGAAGACGTAACTAATTCATCGTAAACTGTCATAAACTGTCATCAGGGTCAGAGCATTCAGATTGAAGAATGGGCATTACCACTTGACTATCAGCAAAACGTTGCGAAGGCATGATAGTACCAACAACGAGAGAGACTCTGGGTGCTGAGACAGCTGGCAAGGATATCAAAAGTGTCCTTAAAAACAAGTCCCATTAAGAGAAGAGCGGTTACAACGATGGAAAATACCGCAAAAACTTGTGCATGCCGTTTTCGATCTACGACTTCTTGGTAAAGCGACCCCGTGTCGCCTTCCGTAGGAACTGACCCGAGTACTCGGGTTGGATCCCCTGTTTGATTGTCTGTGGTTTGGCACGCAAGCCTATCATGAAACATTCTACGACAATCTGGAACCCACCTACAATTAGAAGTTCATGGCTCCTGCAAACATACATGGAGGTATTTCATAGATGCCTTCCCCAAAGAGCCATTGCTAGGGTGTGTCAGCTTGAAGAAGGACGCAATTTACAAAACAGTCTTATGGGGTGCCGCGTTCCGAGGATGCTCGAGCAAAAAGTGTTGCTTTCAACATGGTTCACGTCAGGCCACCGACAATCAACTATCTACCCGGAGTGCAATGTCTATTCAAGCGAAGTAACCTTGCTCGACACAGTTCTACAAGTGAACAAGCGTCCGCCGATGTTAGTTCCATGAACTGGGTGATTCTCATCGGCAACAGCTAGACTATAGAGATGACACTATAAGGTGCATCATTGTAATGTATCATGGGTACCGGTCTTATTATCAGTTACCAACGTTTTTTGAAAGAACATTCGTCACTGTTATCACAGTTGACCGGTCAAAATCGTGGCCTTGAATATGGGATGATACATGCAGGGGTGTACTTCTTCTTAGAAGTAGTCCTTTTTGGAGGCAGTCTGTGATTTTCAGTGCAAATAAAGTTGGTATCGACCCTTTTGTAGGGAACAGCGTTCGGGGACTGTAACTAACCCAACTTGAAAGCAAGCCAGAGGCAAAAACACACCCAAAACCAGAGACCACCACATTTGGTGAACAGTGAAGTAAAAGTAGTTGGTTAGAAGGCTTAACTCATCCTGATCAAACCATCTGAGAGAGGACAAATTTGCTATGCTTTGTACCAGCCTTGTTGACGAGTCGGATTTTCCTTTGGACAGAGAAAATGTATTGTTTGCTAACTTTCACTTCCAAAAGGATTGTCGTGACGTAAATGGGACGAAAGGGAGGTGATAAGCTGACAAGACATGAGAGCAATTGTGAAGGCTATTTTTAGATGGGAAACCACAGAAACCGTGCTCCAGACTTGACATGAACGACTGAACACAGGGAAGGATTATCCATGACAGTTCGGTTTGTGGACAACTGGCGAGAAATGTAAATGCATCACAAAATAGTCTGGATGATTTTTCATCAATACTCTGCTGTAGAAAGCCCAGGACAATTGGTGTATTGTAACGAATGCAATTGGTTATCGTCGTATTCAGTCGATTGAGTGTGGGGAACAAGTAATCGTGAAGCTCACTGTTTCTCTAGGTGACTCATCTTACGGATGTATTTACTGAACAAATGGTCACCTGGTCAAACAACGTATCTAGGCTTTGATTATGATGACGGTATTCCGGTATTCCATAGATATTGATATTTTAAAACGGACACCATTAGCGAGGAAAGTCCAAAGTGTTTCCCATTCAGTGTACCACATGTATGGAAAAATGACCAAATCACAACCTCGCAAGCCCAATTCTCAATTCAGGCCAAAATTCACTCACGGTAAACGCTACAAGTGTCAAACTGCGCAAAAAAAGCGGTCAAACTAGTCGAATGTGTAGAGCAAAACTCAGACAGAGTGGATAAAAGTCGCCCACGGCTCTTTGAAACCGAGTTTGAAATGAGCACGATACGCGCGTGTCAAAAACAACTATCACCGATTGCAGACTGCTACGTCCCATAAAAGAGCACAATGGGAGTCCTGTTGGAGATATTCGCAGGAATTTATGTTCTGTGTTAATGTATGACAATTACATGTTCCTCTAAATAATCTACAAAACTGCGTTCGTGTACCGCAAGCTCAAATGAATACCATCACTTGTATAATTTAAAAAGGAACGAAGAAAGCGTTCGAGGAATGAAGTTCGGTAGATGTTGTCGTGAATGAAATGAGAGGTGACGGTACAGGAGGTCCATGTCCTGGACTGGACCTCCAGGTTGCAACATATGCCCACTGTCAGCTGAGCTATTAGGATCGCACTCTGTTTCACCGCACATCTACACGATGGATTATCACCTAAGAAGGTCAAGCCTAAGATTCACGTAGATATGTACCAATCAGGATACAGGATGAGAGACCAACCAATGAAAGCGCTCGACCGAACGGCCAATCGTGATCGACAGTCAGCCTCGGCTAACAGTACATATATTAACACACAGGCACCACTAATCAATGCAAAACCACCTACCCAGCGTTATGCTACACTCGATTCCTAACAACTCACTAGTCACATCACGTCGATTGGTGACGACACGTTTGCAAATGATTTGCACAACTAAGTGAAAAGACCGTCGAACACCCATACTACTTGAGCTGCCAACATTCTCTTCAATAGCAACGTTTGCAAATGATTTGCACAACTAAGTGAAAAGACCGTCGAACACCCATACTACTTGAGCTGCCAACATTCTCTTCAATAGCAGGTTGCCAGCGCATTCAGCGGGGGGGGGGGCGTTCATTCAGAGGTTTGCTGTTTATTATTTGGGGCTCGTTTCAGGGGTACCACAAGGCCGTTCACTAGGGTTACAAAGAACCGGAAAGTTCCTGCGAACATCCGGTTGACAGAAGCCAGCGATGATCGGGCTTGGGTATCAATCTGATGGAAAATGAAATGCAACATTGTTCTTACAGACCTTTCCAACCACCTTAATCCTGTAATATGCCCTTGTTATGTTGTGCGGCAAAGTGAGGAGCGTTATGGCTAGCGATTTGGTGAACCGGTGGCTACTAAGAAATCCACATCCGGACCTGGTGGGAGATCCCTACGAGTTGCCATTTTTAAAAGATACTGAGAACAAGCTATGCTGGAATTATAGCTAGCTCGTTCCTCAAGATCCCGACCGAAAACACCCAGTGATGAGTTGCTTTGACCCAAGCGTTTACTTATGCTGCCGTATTCCAGTAGGCAGAATTCCTCCTAAACACAATCGACTGTAAACGAGTGTCCTCTCTGTGTATCTTAGATAAGGCCTTTCTACATACATCTACTGTATCTATTAGTACATTAACTTTCTGAGATATAGACATGGTTGTATGGCAGCAAAGCACCAGTGTTGAACACCGATGTTCTAATGTCCACGATGAGGATGCGTGGAGCTGCGAGGGTTGGAGTTTCCTTATGATTGATTTTTCGATCAGTTGGATGCGACACTATCAATTTTGATTTCTTGAACTGACTGACAGAACTGTGGCAAGCACTTTTTTTCCAAAGAGTCCTGTTTTATTCATTGGGTAAAGACATGAATCTTCGTCTGACTGAAGGAATACGAAATGATTTATTCGACCCAGCACTTCCATCGTTTTTTGATAATCCTCGTTCAGGCAACTTTGTTGTTGCACCGGTGCAGACATAAATTGGTGCAAAATGTTTACCGATTTCGCTTAAAGCCAATATGTATGAACCCCAGATTTTGCAACAAGCTCACTTGATGGCACACGGATTTAAAATGTACTTGTGTGATGACGTCTTTCTTTGGATGGGGTTAGACTTCAAACCAATATTTCCTCTTACTGCGGGAGGACTAACAGGAAATAATTATTGATCAGTTTCAACAGTTCTTCCGGTATTGAGCCGCTATGGACATTGAAAGAAGCACAAGAGTTGGGATGCTTTTGATTTGCGCAAGCAGACACGGGAGCCCGTCGAGATACCAGGGTTGGGTTCGAACCAGTCAGTAGTTTCTCCCTTATCCGAGCTCAGCGCGAGGGAAGTGCCCGTCTTAGAGATTATGGATGGGTTTCATGATGTCACTGGAGTAGAAAGACATTTCGGCTGGAGGTCTGATGTTACACAACGGCCCCGCTACAAACGTTCTCAAAGTTGATTCTGCAGATAAGAAGGAAGCCGTTTAGGAGACCAGTAAAATGATGCTGAGTTTCAAAAACGCTTTCCACTTGTCACGGCTGGCTTTGAGATATGATTCGCAATATTCACTGGCAAATTTGATCTACTCGGGCGGTTGAAAAACTGTGCTGAGAAGTTCGTAGAGTAAACATATCTATCGTAGAACTGAATTTGATTTCGTAATGCACTGATGAAAAATGCTTCGACATCCCACGACCGGTTTTGCTCTTCTTGTGGCTAATCAGGTAGGCGCAGTTCCCGAGTTTCCGTTAACCATATGTTCTACTTCAAACCAGATTGCACGAAATTAGCGATTGTTTCCGTTTACTTCCTGACCGTTGTATGTTGCCATTTAATTTTGTACCTAATCCGTACTGATGCAATGGAAGAAGTCGGCCCAGCGTTTTACATTCCTTAAAGGAAGACTTTTCTCTGCTTCACCAGACCTTGGTTAAATGAACTCATATTCACGGAATATACTCATTTGTGAACCACTTTGAACGATAGACTCACCCGGAACCCAGCTAAATCTCTCGTTTGTGATGTTTCTAGTCGAGATTCAGACGAGAGATTCAGCTGGGTTCCAGGTGAGTCTATCGTTCAAAGTGGTTCACAAATGAGTATATTCCGTGAATATGAGTCCATTTAACCAAGGTCTGGTGAAGCAGAGACGATGATATTTCAGGCGAAAAGTCTTCCTTTAAGGAATGTAAAACGCTGGGCCGACTTCTTCCATTGCATCAGTACGGATTAGGTACAAAATTAAATGGCAACATACAACGGTCAGGAAGTAAACGGAAACAATCCATCGACGTTTGTGAAGTGGTTTGACCGGCATCGAAACGCAAGGGTTTAAAAAATTATGCGAACTCCATTTAAGAAGATCGCCTGTCTCTCACACATTGTTGGCAATAACCCATTTCAGAAGTTACTGTGATCCTCCAAACTGCGGCTCAGAAATGAAACAGTGGGTGCTCACCAGCGCGTCATCACAGCACAAACACGAAAACCGAACTCACTAGTGAAGCGCGGAGAAGGAAAGGGAGGGAATTTGCCCATAAAGATTCACATCTGTGCGGACAATGATGAAGGATAAGCTGTACCTTTAACTAGCGTTAAAACTGATCACATTTGAGCATCATACAGCAAAAGAAAGCCATCGGCGGGATTGACACAGCAATCTTTGTGAACGACACCCAATATACAGCGACAAACGAACTTTACTCAGGCTATCCATCCAAGAAGCGTTTACACACACACGAATCATCAAGATAGCATCATGGTCCCAAGCCAGGACCCGCAGCTCACACTCTGGCATTTCACTTTGCCACATCATGAATAGCCCGCTAATAGTCCATAAACCCTTCAATGGCTTTTTGCTATGCTTTAATCAACAGCTCAAAAGATAAACCAATCCAGAGGTATATGCTTTCAATCGGGTAAACCCGAGTGCAGTGAACGTGCGGAATACCTTGCCACGTTCTCCCCACGCCTGCAAAAGCGTGCGCTTTGCCTAAGGTATTAGCATTGCGCATGCCATTAAAATTGGTTTGCCCCATGTCAAATACCCCCAAAATGCCCAACGAAGTAAATGTATTAGAGCAAGAGGGTATATGGCAAAATTAGAATACATCGTGCATATCTAACACGCAGCCGGAAATTAGAACGCGACCCATTTCGAACCAATACTGGGACAAAACGAAAATTTGCGAGTAGATTCCAACTACACACAACTCAGACAGAATGTGATTCAGACGATAAGTGATCTCGATTCAAACAGCCAAACAGCAGTGATCATACGACCCACGACTCACAATTTGATGAAGAGGCCGTTTGTCGTGTGCTTCAATTGCCAACAAGATATTTGTCAGAACACAGATGGGTTGACGAACATGTTTTCGGCAAGGTCTTTTCAAGTCATACAGTTGTAAAGATTAAGAGAACATTATTTAAAATAGTTGAATGAGCATGGTGTAAATGGACAGGAAATCGAGTGAGAGACGATATTGGCTACCTATCAAAGGACAATTAGTTCACGTCACCAATAGGATGACCTGAGCTTGTCAGCGCGGGAGGTGCTGTAGTTGTGTTCAGGACAGGGTGCAATGTGTGAGGGGAGGTACAACACCCGAACAAAGCGTTTTTTGCCGACAAAGGATCGGGTCGCGATGTCGTATGGCGATAGCTTCAGCCACTGCAATTGTGCGTTGCTGTACTGATCTGGGTTGATTGGCCGGCGCCTCGTAACCAGCGCGGAAGCGTTGGCTGGGTATCACGTTGTGTGCAGTGCCAGCTAAATGTTGTACTACAAAACTGGTTATCGTCCTCCTAGTTCCAGAAGCTAGCCAGGGATTGTGGATTGTGTTCCCCTCATTCTTTGATCGAGTTGCCTAGTCACGCGTCCGATGTATTCCAATAGGTAGCTATTCTCGTCTATCACTCGATTTCCTGTCCATTTCCTGTCCATGCTCATTCAACTATGTTGAATACTGCTCTCTTAACCTTTGCAATTGTATGACTTGAAAAGACCTTGCCGAAAACATGTTCGTCAACCCATCTGTGTTCTAATTATAAGAGATTTGTTCTCGTTCGTTTTACCAGTGCACAAACGTTATTTCTGGACATAGCCAAACAGTTGTCTATATAAACCCCGACTCATATGGAGTCTGTAGTCAGCTATTCATAGCCATAAAATGCTCAGCTCGTTAAAACCACTTGCACTATAAATAGCCGTCTGCCTGGCACAAACAACAGTACCGGTGAGAGAGTTACATCGTAATAAAATATGGATTAGATGTCGGTCAGAAAATGTGGGCTGCCTCTGTAGGGTTTGGAAAGCTTGAATCGCAAGTGAATGTTCCCTTAATGGCTGAAAGGATGTGGTGTTCAGACACCTGCAAATCTACCAGAAAAGGTTGTTTATATGCCAATCAGTAACAGTCGTAAATGAATGGGTCGCCGCACCACTTGAGACAACATCTATGTCTGATTAATACGACTGTTCATTAGTCAGATGGTCGGAGTTGGTTGATCTGTCAGCAATCCGTAATGGGACTGTATTTAACAAGTGCTTTTCCACTGAACACTTGACAGTTTATTTGGCCAGCGGAATCAGTGTGGCTTACTTTTGGGACGCATACACTGGGTAGTGGTGCTAATGGTGGTGGTGTACGTCTGTAGACTTAAACGGGTTGGATGGAAAAATACTCCCCTCAGTCTGGGAAATCAAACACATACGGCAGAAGAGTAAGCGATGGCTTTGTGCGACAACGAAAGGCCTGTGTAGTCGTACCAATGATTGAGCATTTTGCCCAAGCGCAATAAAAGAGTTCAAAGGAAGAACCGGAATTCAGGTGTGTGTGCAAACGCTGGTAAAGTTATCTGTGGTGTACACGTGTAATGTATGATGCGCCGGCTTAGTTCCAATTGATCTTACAATGTTGGACATGCAACTTCATACAGTCGGTATCCGGCCTTCAAGTGCGGCTGTATTTGGGGTCTGGTTTTCTCCGGTATGCATCGATGACGAAAGAGTACTACACTCAAACTGTCACTCCGTGTTTGAGTAAAATTCAAACCAGCGGTCGAGTGACCAAATGTGTATTACAAAAGCTAATTATGAGCATTCGTGGGTTCCTTGCACATTTACAGTGATGCGGTGATCAAAAATAGCCTTATTTCTTGGTTAATCATTTATGTGACTTAAGATGATCGTCTATTTTGGACAGTAGTTAAATCTTCGCATCCCTCCGACCATTCAAACACTTGATGAGGTAAAAGTGAACTAACCTTTGCCAACCAAACACGGGAATCCGCACTAGCTGGAAACCGCATTTCCGAGGACGTGTCACATCAAAGCGATTGGAGATGGACATGGCTAGTCAGTCAAGAGGTAGCATCGTAGTGCCACATCTCTGGATAATGTCCAACCAACTTGCTCCTAACATCCAATTTCAAAGGTATGCGAAACTGTCGGTACAGCACAACTTCCAAAGAGAAGCTCCCGTGTAAGAGATATTTTTGCTGGCATGGAAGTTTTCACTACTATCTCCTTCTTAAGAAACAACCCCCCGAGAACCAAATAGTATCCTGTCTCGAATAAGGACTGATACACTATTCAGAAGGGGGCATCACAACGTAAATGCTCAACGACATTGATTCAGATTCATTAGTTGACTGTCACTAAACAGCCGATATAAAAAGAACCACCACGAAAGTAGCTCACCACATCAACAGACTTTCCTTCACCTAATTGAAATTAGTTTGACAGATACGCTGACACGATATCTGCATGCACTTCCGTTCGTTGGAACATGTCAGTGTAGTTGTGACACAGAAGGATGACGGAAAGCGCGGTGACTCAAGTTAAAGGTAGAGTTCACAGCAATTACCAGTGTTGTAACTGGGGCAGTGAAACAGTTAGTTTCGCGGTCTTAATTTGAGTGGTACGAAACATTGACACGTACGACAAGGGATGACGATCACGACGTTCCACAAATACGTCTCAGCCTGGGTATGTTGACGTTTAACAAGTGGAGCAGAAAATTCCATTGAAGAAACATCATTTCTCGAAAATAGTCCTATTCGGGTTCAACTAGAACACAAGGTTGGCGGAAACTCGGTGATTGCGCCTACCTGATGAGCCCCAAGAAGGGCACAACTGGTTGTGGGCTGTCGATGAGTTTTCAGCAAGCTTGTGAGTAGTTTCCTTTGTGAATATCGTGCCAAGTGAAACATAATGCGGCCTGTGTGCAGCACATTCAGTTGTAGAATATCATAAACGAGATTCTGTTGAGTCTGTCCTGAAAACCAAATTGATTTTCAAATGATTCTATTAATCGAAAACATCATAACTGTTTAGACATCCAGTAAAAGTAAGAATGAGTTCGGGGCCAAACAGTGATGTGTTCAGACTACCAGTCGGAAGTCCCAGACTTCCTGGATTTCGTGAAATGCGCACTGCTCATGATTTCCAACAAGGATGAAACAGCTATACAGTGCTTCTCGGCTTTTCAGCATTAAAAAGCTTTGCTAACAGGACAACTGTCCCATTAAGATTCCCAAATCTCACACTACCGACGTACTAACGCTGACTGGCAACCCAACAGACAGAAAAAGGATCCCCCTTGTTGATCCGGACAACCATATCCGGATTTCGAGCCCTCATTTTCATGACCGAATTTCAAGATGGAAAGGTGCACGCAAAGATTTGTCAGTTGTGGTATTAAAGCACAAAACTGAAGGCATGGTGTCGACGAATTACACATCGGTCGGCTGGGTAAACTAGGAGAAATGAATGTGTACACTTGTATCCCTTACTTGACAGGAACCTCAGAAGATGCATATTTGAACCAGGCTCGATGCTTGCTTTGAAGCCTTCGTTGAATTTAAAACAGCTGGATTGAGAAGCCGTCAATTCGGACAATGATTCGTCTCCTAAGGCATGGTTCAACCAAAAGGACATCCTAGAGTAGGTCACCGAGTTATCAAATTGGTTCGTCTGATGCACGATCAAGTGTCTCAATCATCGATGTGCGCGCACTGCCGATACTTCAGCATATGGTGAGGAAATTGTTTCAAGTCGATTGCCACGACTGATGGACAGATCACTGACCATCCATTGGTGCGGTCCACCTTCCAAGATTTCATCCACGTTGCTCTACCCTGAGTTTGGTTGGGGACATTGCAAGAGATGAGGGTATATCTATGTCAGGGGTGTCTGTTCTGTGGGTTTCCAGATTGCCTGACCGGACGCTGGAATGTTTAGGCACCTCAAAACGCTTACGATAGGTTGCGATTAGATCCCTCCTCCATCTAATCCTTTATTTTCACTTTAAGGCTCTGATTATAGCTAGATATACTTTGCAGAGGATTAGCTGACAATGAGGTGACACATCTGAGCTGTCAATATTTCGACACATTACCAAAACCAAACACCGATTGCAGGTGACTCTTCGCAGTTGTTTGAGAGAGAACAGGTGACATGCTTTCCGCAGGAATACAATTCCTTCCTTATTCATCCAGAAATATCAGGTATCTTGTTATTCTGAGGATTCATCGGATGGCAATTCTCCCGTGCATCCACATACGTATAACATATCGGCGTAGTGTGCAGAAATCACCCAGGCTGGCTTGAACATTCTTCCACATTTCGGAAACAGAAAAAGGATCCCCCTTGTTGATCCGGACAACCATATCCGGATTTCGAGCCCTCATTTTCATGACCGAATTTCAAGATGGAAAGGTGCACGCAAAGATTTGTCAGTTGTGGTATTAAAGCACAAAACTGAAGGCATGGTGTCGATTTCTATGGAGATCGGTTCTCAGAAAAGGATCTTCCAGGTAGAGGGAGATTGCTGAACTCAGTGCGAGCTTTGTACTGCACTGCATACAAACGACTTTCCATGGAACCCACCAATGTGAACAGCCAAGGCTGTAAATCACACTGGTGTGGTCGAATGCTTTTGCAGCACCTTGAAGGGAATCAAAGAAACCTTTTATTGACGAGATAAAGGGGCGACTACATCAAGTTCTAGTTTCACTGCGCATAAGGATCATCTTCTGTGTTCTAACCGGATTTGATCGGTTCTTCAGGTAGTCACCCTATACAGGACTACTGTGAAACCTTTCATTACACTAGGCTCCGGCCTGCAAATGTGGTCATTTGAAAGTGGAACGTTTTCGCAGCCTTGAAGCATTCATTCAAACAACTGCCCCAAGACCTATCGTTGATGCTTTAAAAGACCGTCATTTGTACTTTGTTCAACATTATTTCAAAAGTTGTTACTCCATGTGTCGGTGATCATCGCCATAGTTACTGAACTGCTGTGGATGTATAAAACCATCACCTGGAGTGCTGTAGGATGGATGGGTTTTGCATGAAAGAGACTAATGAATACATCTGTTCTGAAACAGCGTGTATACATTCAGCAAAACCGAAAATGTTTCCCCACCACATTGAGGTCAATATACAAGGCTATCCTGAGTAGCTGACTCAATGGCCTGGGTGAACGACAATCGATAGACAATTAATTACTTCCACAACCAATCGCCATAGCCAAACCAACGAATCGATGGAAAACCCCTTTTTGGCCAATCCGTGCACATTTCGCTCCCATTAGCAAACTTAGTTTGCCTCTGGAGAGTTGTCGGAGATAGAGCGGTGATAAATTACACGCACCATAATTATCCCTCATTCGACTCACTTCGCATAGGCTTTCTCCAACAGGGCAGGCCAAAATTCTGTCATTCGACCGGAATGCACGAACAAGGGTTGCCCGCCAGGACGCACTGGAATTCGATCATCGATGATCACCTCTTCCCAGTGACCGAAACGCCAAAATCGAAAAGCAAATATGCCTGCGTACCATTCCGGTCGAAATGACTGACCAACGGGGATGATGCGACTAAGAAGGTTCGGTTGGCTGGATATTGCGGCCAGAGCGGCCACAACCCAACAATCGCCTAAATGAAGGAAAACAAACAAATAACGAAAGTTGTACCTACATCTGAAATCAGTAGTACAGGTTTCACGATAGTTCTACAAGACTGCACAGTCCAAAAAGAAGTTTCCAATTCAAAAGTGTGCTATTTCATTCGAGCCACCAGGTTCGAATCAAATACGCAATTCGCCACTAATATAAGACAGCATCGATGGAAAATTAAGTTCACTTGCAAATTACTCTGGTATTAGCGACTGACTCGACTAAATCCTTCGATTACGATGTTTCGCAAAGTTTGGTATTTAATTAGCACCTAAGGGGTTGTGGACTAGGCCTAACTGATGAGCCCCAAGAACGAAATCAGAAATAGCCTGCCGAGAAGTTTTCATCAACTGTATGACTAGTACATTTTGTCACGGAAACAAAACACGATTATTCCTGGATATTTGATATTTTCACTAAGTGAGGAGGTCGTAACCGAGGATGTATCGGACGCAGTAAGTTGTCAGTTTCCAAATCCAAAGTAGCGAAAAATGGAATTGGCTGAACGAAAATATGCAATGCTTCGGTCGAGAAAAATGGACCATTTCTAACTACACACTGTTGGCTGAACGGCTTAAGAGGCAACCTTACTCTTGGTTCGAAACTCTACCTCTGCATCTCGACCACTTCTGTCCAGGCTTGGATAACTTAGCAGTATCTCGGCCCGTGGGCAGCTAGATACCAAAAAGGTGTTACAGCTTTTCACATGAAAGTCTTTCTGTTGACAACATGCTAAAACTAATAATCAAGTTTAAGAATTCTTAAAATTATGGCCATTGTTATTCCACATCTTGCTGTTTGAACAACATGGTCGCCACACACAGTTTACTGTTGCTCCAACTGTCAGACGAGCTTGGCGATGTAAGTGTGGATATAGACAAGATTTCACCATGTTACTTACGTCGCATTTGGGAAGACGTTTTACAAAGAATAGCATTAATGTGACAAACAAGTTGTATAAGATCACCGTACTGCCTCGAGCTGTACCTAACTGAGAAGTGACAACTTTTCAGGGGATTGCATTGCGTAAAAATTTCAGTAGGCACGTTTACACATAGGGAAATTACACAATGCCTTGTCATCCAATAATGTTAAATTTCAGTCGCCAGCTTTTGCCCTGTAAGCGAAGTAAGTCGACAAGCACCGTATGGTTGCTTCTTTATTGTCGAAAATGACCGACAGTGCACACCTCACGAAGCTCTAAGGATAATCAGAACAATAGCCTTCTGATTAGTGGTTGAACCGTTCAGCTATGAACGGTTGATCATAAGTATAATGAACTTATGGGTAACTAAGGAAACTCAGCTGTTCTGATGAGTCCCGATGAGGTTTGAAACAGCTGTACAATGCATCTGGACTTTTTAGGAAAGACTTATTTCACCCAAAGGATTACAGTACAAATGAATGTCTGAGCCACTATACTAACCACAAACCATAACCTCAGTCCTAGTAACCGGAGATGGATGATTGCAAATCTTCACTCCACATCTAGTCACTAACACTACACCGACCCATCTGCCGCAAAAGTTCTTTGTATATGTTTCAACCAGAGAATATCACTCCAACAACCACTTGCCAATCTCCGTATCAAAGTATATGCTAGCATCAACAGTGGACGAATCTGGTGACCTGCTAAACACAGGACTTAAGGTTGGCATCAATACCCATAGTACATGGTTCAAAGGTCACGGCACATTCACACCATAAAGCCTTCAGAAAGTACAAAGGAAGAGCTACGGAAAAACACACATACCCAACTCTCCCTGTCGTAGTTCACCCAGTTTGGCCCCACCTTCGCTAATAAATTCCGGTAGTGACATTTTTCGCGGAGCAATACCAACTAAGCCACCACCGCTTTGTGCTGCCACAATTTCACTCGGGCGCATCCAAACAATGTGACATGGTGGTCTTTGACTGTAGTACAAGCTCGAGTCGTCCGCCGGAAACGTAGCATCCGAATACGGGTGACCAGAACGAAGGGCTTCTGTGCGAAGCTTTTCAAAGTTGAAGTTGAAGATGTACCTCCGGCAGGAATAAAATTGGCGTTGTTCCTGGAACCCATGACTGAGGGACTGGGACTAGCCCCTTAACGAAAATGGAAGAAAGATACCGGTAACAACAAGTGTGATGGACCGAATACATACAAACAAGAACCCGCAATAAAAGTGTGGGTGTCACTGCCCAGCAGAGGCCGATGAATGATCAAACACAGATGAATTAGCAAAAAGAAGTAAGATGGTCTGCACGGCTTGAATTCAATTCATTACGAAACGCGCGGAGAACAATGGATTTCTCCAAAATACTACTTCTGTACTGCAAAAAGAACAAGCTATCCGTTTAAACAAATAGATCTCGAATAAGCATTCCAGTAATTACCACAACTATGCCTTTCTCAAAAGAATAGTAAATCACTAGTAATGAGAAAATAATCATCAACACTATAAACTTCTTTATGAACAACATGTATCCGATCTTTCGATCCCAGTCATCGAAGTCAGTAAAAGCATTGCGCAGGGTGATACACACTTCTTTGAGAGGCTGTTGTTTGTTCTAACTGGATAACATAAAGAGGGGGGACAGCAAAGCGGATCGATCTAACAAGCGATTTTAATTGCAACGATGGTCGTTGTTTGCGGCCTGGGAAGGAAATTGCACCGCAATGGCGCACAACAAAGATTGCATGGTTAAATCAGAAACAAGACATGCGTGTCCTACTCTGCACTGCTAACGGGTGAATACTGGAAAAAGCTTGTGAGATTACCGATAATAAATGTGATGATGATAAGAATTGGACACATTGATATTGTGATGAGATAGTCTGCTTACATGAGCTAGGTGTAGTGGAATTGTCGGCTGAGGTCTTGTAAAACTTCAGGAGGAATGCGCAAGAAACTTAGTGTTCAAAATGCTTCTCTTCATCCGAAAGCCTTTCACCACAATAAACTCAGATTATTGCCGGGCTGAAAGAAGTCATTTGGGTCACCAGTTGATGTGACAAGGCTCAAGAAGCGTCCATGTGAGAGTAACATTCGCGGCCAGATCTGTATGTATGGTGAATAATGATTAGAAGCAGGCCATATTCTGTATGGACTTCAGTCCATTGGAGAATTCAGCTGACGTTAAGTTAATTTTAACTCAGCAAGTACGTTTTTAGTTCATAAAAAATCGTTCAGCCGTACTACCATTTCGGTGCCTAGCTGACATTCTACACGAGGAAGGCACGAGGGCTGAAATGCTCTCAGGCTGCCCAAGCCTAGACAGGAAAGTCGAAAGGCAGAGGCAGGGTTCAAACTATGGACCTTCCGGTCAGTAAATTCGCGCTCTAATTACTTGGTACATCTTGCCCTCCATATGGTTTGACGATTGTATCGGCGGCAAAAAACATCCTTTACAGTAAGCTAAAACCATAGTTATGATCAGTCAGTTCATCATCATTAGAGCAATACGGACGTGAAAACGGATGCCTTAGCTCCATGCGGACAAATCAAACAACCTGAAAACCTGGTAAGTGGTAGGAGTAAATGGAGTGTCTACATCTTTGACAATGAGCAGGATAATCTAAATGGAAAACGGCCGCGTGAAGACCACCCGCTGTGGTGTTCCACTTGCGGAGCCTGTAACCAAGCAAAGAAAGTTCACATGGACCATATTCTGGAAGGCAGCTCACAACCACAGTACTCAGATCTTTTGTAAGCAACTTCATCTTCTTCCACCAGGTTATACACTGCAGGGTCATTGCTTTAAGCCGCTCTCAATCCAACAAAATACGCTAAACTACCCTCGCCAAACGATAGGTTGGTGTTCATATGACGTGATTGAGACCCGGTTTTTTGTGGTATCGCATACACTCTTGAGCTGACTCGTCTATTGAATCGACAAAGAAACCGCTTGATGATAGTATATCCGCGGATTTACTGGCACACATCTGCACTGGTGAAGGTCCTGAGACATCATATAGAAACCGTGCCACAATGGCACAACAACACAATCCACCTTTTGGTGTCGTAGATATTACCTTCGGGACTCAACGATATATCATCGTGGTGCCATATGTAGCAGAAATTGGCAACATTCTGGCCGAGATTCGCAACCTACTTCATCCTTCACAAAACCAACAGACTTGATAATCTTCGGAGGTGCATTGAGCCCTTCGAACTTCTTTGTAGTACAACTATGCATTGAAAAGCATATACCGGAGTTAACGCCAATAACCTTTTCAGGAAACGTCTGTGTTTATCTTTTCTTTCATTCGGTGGCAACTAAGAAGCAAGAACAAAAGACCAGCCACCAGCGTTGAATGAGCGGAAACGCTCAAAGGTGTTACTGTAGCATGGAATGCTAGGCAAATCTTCATCCATTTCAGGAAGGATGTAAAAGGTCCAGTGAGAATTATCGCACACTCTAGTCTATCGTCGATTTAACTGCCAGAATTCACGACTCCCAGTGAGAATTCGTCATTCTCCAAAGGCCACCGATATAACTTAATAATCGAGTAATCGAGTTTCGCTGAGTGTCCATTCACCCAAGGCGGTCTGGGCTACTCTTCTTTTTGTCATGCCTGCAGATTGCCGTGATCTGAGAACCGTGATGTTCTTCGAAGTTATATACGATCTTGTACCTAAGCTTTCCATCGGCAATTGATAGATGATCAAAATGAGTCCGTGGATGGTTTGCAGTTAGTGGCATTCAGGTCACGCCTGCGATGAAATTTTGCGCGAGCTAGAAACAAATGATGTCCAGCAGGTAATCCGTGCGGTGATTGTCAAACCCGAATCGGCCACCAGGATCGCCTGTGTCAGGATTCAGGTGGCCTGCCCACACGTTCATATTACTTTCCTAAATCAACAGGTCTGTGTTTCTCATTGATAAAAAGTAACCATGACAAATCTCTACAGGAGCTCTCTATCTCAGCCTCAGAGCTACTGTTTGTCAGGACGCACACTGGCACAACAAAAAGACATCGTTGGCCACGTCGGATTGCACTGATCCTGACCAAACCAGTTAACCTGGCATCTCAGAGACAATTGGTCAGTCGAATCATGTCCAGTAGATCGCATTCTACTCTGGAACTAAGCACACCCCCCATGCCATAGATACCACGAGCAATGGCACCAAGATCACCAGACACACGAAGAGCGAAAAACCTGGGTTTGTCTCGATCGAAAGAGGAAAGACGTTTGAGTAACAGCTACCTGTTGGTCAATCCGGCATAGCAGAGTGTCTAAAGAGTTTTGAAGGCTGCAATGCAAAAGGCTGGCAAATGGCTGACAAAAGGCTGACAATGCAAAAGCTGCAGTCCTTTAAGTTGTAGCAAAGCTCTCCAAAAGCTTCCGCACACAAATCGGTGTCCGTCAGGGATGCCCACTCTCTCCATTCCTTTTTAACTTTGGGATCGATGAAATAATGAGACGAACGCTGGAGGGTCTCCAAAACCCTGGTGTGCAAATAGCCCTTTGAAGAAAACCTTGTCGATCTGGAATATGCAGACGACATCGTTCTCATGTTCGAAGAGGAGGAAAAGGCGCAAGTATTCTTGGATGAACTGACCAAAGTCATCCCGTCCTTTGGTATGCACTTTGCACCCACAAAGTGTAAGGTCATGCTTGTGGACGTGCAGTCACTGAACACGCCACTTACAATACAGGGAGAGGTACTGGAAGTTGTGGAGCATTTTACGTATCCTGGAAGGTGTATTAGTTCTGATTGTAGTGTGACAGATGAGGTGAATGCACGAATCTGCAAGGCTCGGGCCGCGTTTGCTAACTTGAGACACCTATGGCGTCAGAATGGTTTATCCCTGAATCTGAAGGGACGTGTGTACCAAGCTACAGTACGGGCTGTTTTGTTATATGGCTGTGAGACTTGGCCTATTCGAGCACCGGA
>NW_008751792.1:1350135-1354392 GCF_000715545.1 Opisthorchis viverrini
AATGTCATGCTGTCGATGATGATGATGATGATGATGATGATGAGTCATCGATTAACGGCGCAATTTCGGGGTGATTTTTTGGACATTGCCAAAAAGGATTGTCGATCAAGCCGTGATAACATCTATATTTGCTCAGAACAACAACAACACACACAGCGGGCCACAGCGCTCACTAGTTTACCAAGACTGCACAGGAAAACCAGAGTAAGTAGTGGGGCTTTCATATTCGGGTTTGTTGCCCACGACTCAGGAGACACTCAGTGAAAACTGGGTTCGTCACACGAGCTAGAGCTTTTTTCAGGGCCAATAATCTCGTGTTGAAGACCAATTCTGAGGTAAATTCATAGAATTTGAAGCTAAAAGTGGCGAGTGGCGAACATGGGTATTGTCGTCCAGGTACAAGTGTGTTTGTTGAGTGTGTCGAAGAAAAAGGCAAAATATGCGAACAAGCTGGAGACGAAGTGCTAGCTGTAGCCTATTTTCGATTAACTACCCTGGCTCATGGAGTAGATGCATCCGGGCTGATATAACCACATCGAGCGCGGCGTTACTACTGGCTTCAAAATTCATGAGCTGTGGTTTTTTCAGCCTGTCAGGCGTATTGAGGAAGATGAGCATGAGCCCTCAAACAAGATCATCGGTGCACAAGCATGACTGTAAGACAGTGGTGTTTGGCGTACAACTGCCGTAGAAGACAATCAACGACCAATAGGAAGCCCCCTGCACTACAGCCGGATAAAAAACCAGGTATCGTCCTCACAGATGAAATTAGTTGTTCCCAAAGAATGCAAAATTTGAAGGAGTAAACGAAATTACTCAATAAATGTCTCAGAAAATCCAGTTGGTGTACACAAATACGTATCCTGCCGAGACCACAAAACCATCAAGACCACCGCCAATTTTTGAGGTTCATAAACACAAAATTTTCAAAATTGTATGGTATGCCCAAAGTGTTCACGTCAAAATAATCAAGCACATGTCAGGGATCAATACCGTCTATATACATAGTCAGTCATTTGCTTAAAACTGGGAATTGTCCAGACTCGACACCGTGCTCAGGGTGCCGAACAATAAGAGCTCATCGTTCCTGTAAAATTAAAAAAACCTTTACACAAAAAATCAAAACGTTGAGTCGATTTGTCTTGTATACCTCCCTAAAGTCATTAAGTGGTGAAACCTTTGATCAGATCTCACGTATCCCCATCGTTTCAAGGCATATATATCTGAGGATGGGACAATACATCCGGCGAATCGTCCATTTCTTGTGATCGCTCCAGGTTTGGCCCAGAAAATGGATGTTATAGCATTACGTTCAACTCTGATTGCCCAGCAACAAGCGATGTTTTAGTGCATAATGCAAACAACGACAAAGCTGAACTGTTCTGAGAACAGCGGACAACGCTGTCTCTATATCGAGATGTAAAGCCACTGCGCCTGGTTGAAGACGCTGCAAGATAACTGCCAATGGACGTAAGTAACGTTGTTATCGTTTTCTATCACGATTGCTTGAATGAGTGTCTGAAGGTGCGGACACATCGGAATGATTGTGTCAAGCTAACACGAAGTTCCTCATCCCCCCCCCACTTTTATTCGTTTCTTCACATTATAGCTCACAAATAAATCATGGCTGTACGGCAGTAAAGCACCGCTGTTGGACACTGTTGAAATGCTGTCGATGATGATAATGAGGATCACATCTCAGGATTTCAACAGCCAAATTTTCCTGGAGAACCTCATAGCTTAATCACAATAGAAATATATCATATCATGGAGTAAAGCGTCACGCGACACGGGAGCATATAAGCGGTAGAAAACAGGATTCACAAGTATGCCCCAGAGTGCGATACAGTGTGCAGACTTCAGCCACTATCTGATAAGCTTAAGTCGCGATAGCGTTATACACATTCATCCTTGTCATAGAAAAGTGAATAAACTGTGTTCCAACTACATAGAAAAGCTGCTTTCCTTGACCAAGCAGTATAAACTCCGAAGCAGTGCGGAGGTGGATGCCGTGCATGTCAGGAAGCTCTATGGAAGGTTTTCAAGAACCTTAAGCCCTGAATGGGTCCACGATTCCTGTGTTTTCGTTCTGAATTCGAGGTAAGACGTTTGCATTGTATAAAAAAACCCAACTAGTAAAGAGAGACAAACCGTGAAGTGTAGGTATGGAGCAAATGTCTTGGTGAGTTGTGAGAGACCCTCGCTCTGGACTATAATGCGCTTACCAAATACACTACTTCGTATGGTCTAGACTGGTGGACGCTTTCTTGAAGTTTTTGCTGACAAAGAAATGGCCAAGCATAATAAGCGGTGCTTAACGACGCTCCTACAGTGGATCAAGTTTGGGCATCTATTTAGATCGCCTTTGGCTAACAACATGGACTGGAATCCGAATGTCGGATGGTTTGGCGCGTTCAAAAACCATATTTCATTGATCTGTTCAGATAGGTGCATGATGAACTGTGTTTAATTCTTTAGCCCACACAACGTACACAGGGCTGACAGAGCAATTAGCAACTGTAACCATCGCATTCTGCTGCGTATTTGCGCTGCCAAACAGACAGGAAACTTCGAATTCGTTCGGCATCAGTCGTAGTTTAACTAAGCAATCAAAAGGCGCTACGAACTATACTCTTGGAGTAGTTTTTTGAGTAGCAGTCGGGTGCGGCACAAAAACTTCTTGTGCGAGTAACGCATCCGGCATTTCAGGGTTTCACTGCTTGAAAGGAACAAGAAACTTCTGAACCCAAGGCTCACATAGACCTAGGCCAGAACGTAGTCGACCTAACGAGCTATGCGGCAATAGTAGCAGTACAAAGTAAACAGGTGTTTCTGTATATGATTGAAGAGCGCGTTGATATAGGGGCTGCTAGGTCAAGTTAAGTGGTAGCCTGCACAGCACTCTAGCCTGACTGTGCATTCTAAGCTTGCACCTGTATTAGACGTCCACTGGCGAACAATGATATGTTGGGTTCTGTCAGAGGTTATTATAGAATCCTCGCCTTCAATGGCACCAAGACTCTTTGAGTGTGGTTATTCAAAGAAAACTCTATATCGCATCGGCCGAAATTAACCTATCGACCATTGCAATTACGCTGAGAGCTTCTTTCTATCTCGCCACAGTACTCGATGACAAATGGCAAACACGGTATGTCAGCATCATCACCGCGAATGTCGCACATAACGGTGGCCTGGCCTTCAACATCGGAGACTGGATGATGTGTGAGACATTCTCAACTTCTTTGAGTAACGACAGGAAACTTCGCTAGGAGACGACCTTATTTCCCCATCAATCAGCGGATGAAAAATACCTTATATCTCAGTGGGATACTGATTATATAGATACAGCATCGTTCCAAGAAAACATGACATACTTACGACACATGCTGGATGCACTGAGATTGAGATGCATGGGGCTTTTTGCTCGATTTTCAATCTCCAAGTCGTTCATGAGAGCTGTGGGGGTGCGATTTTGGAAATCATTAACAGTCCTCAGGGGAGTATCAGCGGGATAAGTGTCATCCAAGTGATCGTTGTTTACGTATCCTTTTAGATCCCGCATACTATTCCTTTGAAATCGACATTAAGTTGAAAAATGAATTGAGCCAACCACACACGAAAACAGGAGCCCCAGTGGAGTTGACCGCGCCCAAAATATTGCACTAGAGTGCTACGATCCCTGGACGTTCAGTTCAATAGTAACTGGATAAAAGGGAAAATCGTTTGTGTCCCTTCGTCTTATATGCCAGCGACTCCCAATGATAGGTGCTTTTGGATGCGTTGCGGATTTTATTGCTACCTGCTAAAAAGGCTTTCTTAGCCGCTTCTACTCATTCGCTCCTTTTTGCCGAACCGCGTCCGACGAACTTTGGACAATGGAGATGCGTTTAAGAACTTCTCCCAAGCTCCTTCCTGGTTTTGAGCGCCTTGTAAATTTTTCCCTCCGTGTAAAAGCTCTAATCATTTTGTGTTCGGATGCAATAAAGCTGCCCAGCTCTCAAATACGGGGACCAACCCAGTCACTTCGGTGGCGTGTTGTACCTTTATTTTACTTCCATTATAACACTACGTATTTCATCAATTGCATAATCGTTTTTTGTTTCAATACCAAAAACTACAAAAACGCGCACTTGCACAATTTCACAGAATACAAGCGTGGTCACGTACTTTGACTCTCTCTTCTGATTTCGCTCGCACTTGTAGCGGTCATTCGCGAGTCTCATGTTCTAACTCTGGTACCAAAACATTTCAGACATC
>NW_008751792.1:1354982-1361599 GCF_000715545.1 Opisthorchis viverrini
TGGGCCAACGACGAAATATTTTAAAGAGAACAATTGCTAGTGAGTCTGTTCTATCTGATATCTTTATTTTTGTATACCCAACCTAGCGTAATCATTTTTATTTGTTTGCCACACTCCTGGTAAACTAACTTATTGGGTTGCCAGACCAGTACACTTCCGAGCTTGACGTGGCCATTGCGTTGCAAGTGGGTACTGTTGGTGATTCAGTGAGACTGGAAAGAACTCTCCGTGAATAAACGTACTGGTGTTTTGTAACGATTCGTTTCTGTATTACCAAGACCCACCCATCGGTGCCCTCCACTTCCCCTTCCATTAACACTTGTTTACCTCTAGCCTCATCCCTACTTCATGTTTCAGTCTCCAAATTAACGTCTCCGTCACCCATTTCCTCTTTAGTTACTTACAGATTTACTCAAGGCTGGTGAGTCATCCTAAGCGAGTCGGCCACTACAGTCATTGTAATCTTTCACATGGGAAACGCACTCTGTTCCTTACGAATTTGCTGATTGATTTAACCCACGAGGCAACCAAATAAGACCGCTTGTGTCGTCTGTGTCCAAGCCAACTTTTTCAGATGCGCGGCCTGGAAACTCATCTGCGGTGCTACATAGTTTTGCAGAAATCCCTGACCAGGCTTCAAAACCCGCAGGAGCCCCAACTTACCCTGTGTGGCCGGATGGGGCAACAACAGTGAAATTTCCCTCTGGGAACTTCCCAACTCTTTCGCTTCTGGCGAAGGTCTTAAAAATGTTTAAAATTCGCCGTCAAGATGCTCCCCCAGCACGCCACAGCCATCCGCAGGCACTGAGGTCTTACGTAACATATCCTACACCCCTCAGGTCAAACAGATTCCTGGGTTTATCTATCACCGGTCACGAGGCAATAACATTGGAAACGAAGCTTAATTGCAACTCCCCTCCCGAATTCATCTCTTCGCATCAAGCCCCTGCCAAGCCGGCCAACCACACGGCAAGTCTCAGCATGTAGTATCGTGTGGTGGATTAGTCAGTGCCATATACCTCTACCATCGATTAGTTAACGCAGTTCAACCAAACAGCTCTACAACTGGCTGAATTACCGCAGAGTCTGGTCCCTTCTGCAACATCTATTTCGCTCCTTAAGTTTTCTGTAAGATTCACCTTCCTCAAAAGTTAGTCTACGCGGCTCACACCATAACCAACTTGTAACGGTGCTTTCAGAAACTCTCGACAACTCTTCGGACGCTAACGCCCATCCCCGGCCCCAGAGAACTCCTATCGAGTATAATCCTCTCTGGTTGGGAAGGAATCCTCGGAATCAGCACTATGACCTTAACCAACCCAGCCTAACTTACTCCTTACTCACTGGAGACCGTTGCGCCCTACCACTCCCTGACCACATCAGTTTACTGCCGGCTTCGTTATTTAAGTGCCCCACACCCGCTCACCTAAACCCTGAGGTCAACCGCACTACCCCTTCCAAAAGATGGTCCTCCCAATTTTCTAAGTTGCGAGACGATGTGCATCCTTTCAACACCAATCTACTGAGCAGCCAAACAAGCACTCCCACTGGAACTGACACTAAACTACCTTTGAGCTTCATGTACTACGGCTGCACCAGTATCCGTAACATACACCGGACCAATCCAAATTAACTCTCGCGTTTCTGAACACAGCTTTTTGAACAAGGCCTTGCTTGCCTACAAAACGAATGACAGCACGGCAACCACGCATTGTGCTTTGCTCTTTGCACACTTCCGGGCAGGTGGGGCAAGCTTACTTGATGAACATTATTTACCTTTGTCTCCCTCCCTGAGGACGCACTACGGCTCACACCGCTGACGTCACGATGGTCTGCTCTTTGCCTTCGACTAGCGTCCCCCATGGTCTCTGGGCATACGCCACGATCCACCCTGCTCAATGTACCCAAAACTTCCCCACCCACGCCAACACGTCTCCTAACATCAGGGGGATAACTGCATCATAATCAGTTATGATAATCCCTCAGCCCCTAAGTTGCCCACTGCTCCCAGTGCCTTAGACATAGCTACAACACTACAGTGGGACAAAATCTATCTTTTGTCTCCGCTAACGAATACAACACGAGGACGAGGATAACATTTTTTATTGAACGAGGGTGAACACTCCACCCCCTCATGGGTGTTCCCGTTCTTCCTCCTTCCTAGTTTGTTAACCTTTTGACTCAATCTGCATAATTCTGTGGTGACCGCGTGGGTGCCAGAAACACCCGGGTTTCCCTGAAAAGCCCAGGTTGAACATATTCCTCTCTAAGAGATCTGGATGGCATTGCATCTTTTTGCTTCATTGAAGCATGTAAGCACACTATTTCGGCGGTCCCCGTCCTCGAAGAGAAAAGTCCCCATCAAAGCATCCCACGTATCTGTTTTCCACATAAGGTCCGACCAACTTCATTGTCCCCATGAACTTCTAACGGCCCCATCAATCTCGTATCAGGACACGGTCGGGGCCTTCTTTGACGTCTGCACAGCGGTGCTACAATCATATTTTGGCACCGACTGGCTGCGAAAAGCCGCCGCAAAAGCAACAGACCAGATCTACTGTCTTGAGGATATCCTTCTGTTTTATATGGCTGTAACTCTCTTATCCCTCTTTGTCCGTGCCACATGGAGCCGTGAGGGAGTCGCTTTCATTTCTTGCACACCTAAATCCTTCTTGACATAACTGGGAACCGTCGGAGCCCACCGTCCCCCTATGATAACAGCTATATTATTGCTAGATATAACGGCACTCGTTTTTCAGCGAAACACTTTTGGGTTGAGTCTGTTGGAAACAATTCCTCGTCTTTCCTTGCCGGCTTGCCTCTGTGATATTTGGTTCCGAGACCATCAGTGACACAACATTTTTACTCCTCTCTAGACACATGTCCACCTTCTTACCAGAACTCGACCCTCAGCTCTCAAAATCTATCTCGTCAATTTCCAATCTGCAGCCTTGAATATATCGTCGCTTATTTAAATTATTAATAACGCAAAGTCATAGTGACCTTGGTGGTTATTCTCTACTATGTAGACACCTCAAACCTGTGTGCACATCGTTGTTTCCGCCTTCAGGTTTCGCTTACTGTATTTACAGATTTGGATTCCTACCCACACTGCTGTACAAGACTGGGAGATACGCCCGTTGCTTGGGACTTCGTTCTAACATGGATCTCTATGACGTGGGTTATTTCCCTTGAATTTTTAATGGTTACAAAAATGAGTTAAAGTTTCTTTGATTTTTGTGTGCCTTGGTTTCACACTCGACGCTGCTCCAGTAGCAACACTAGTGAGTCACTCAAGTTTCACTGCGTTTCCTAATACCATTCGTCCGTACTGCCTCTTACGTCACTTCACCTTCCCAAATTTCCGTGGCCATACGCGTAACAGCTCAAGGCCATAAAGCCATGAAGCCCTGGTGACGGTTTTGGGCTTCGGTTCAAATTGGCCGGCCAAGTCATGGCAATTCTGCTGCCTCTCCAGACCCATTCACAGATTCACGGATTGATACACAGGATCGGGGTTTTTGCCCAAGTTTCCCGGGTCGGTTTTTTTCTTGGCGGTCAATGGCTGTCGTTCACCTGAAAGGCACAAGCGTAAAAAGGGTGTAGCACTGCTCTTTATGTTCTCAGCGCGGGGAATATGCTTGCCAGCGCGAGGATTTGCATAAATAAATGTCTAACAGTGCTTTAAACTGGGTCCTAGAAGGAGCGTGGACAACCGTCGGAGGAAGGTCATTCCACGCAGCTACTACCCGAAATGAGGAAAAATTGTGTCTAATGAATGTGTGTGCTCTGAGCTCGAAAATTTTCTTACTACGCCCCCGGCGGGTGTTTGCTGGGTCAACGATAAAAAACCTGTTTGCCAAGCTTTGTTCACACAGGGCGCAAGTAACAATTAGGCCCCCTCGGAGGCGACGGTACTCCAGGGGAAAGAGATCAAGCATCGCGAGACGCGTTTCGTAGTCCACGGATTTGAGGCCGGCAACCATTCTCGTGGCGGCCCGCTGGACACGCTCAATGAGGGTGACGTCTTTCGTACGTCCTGAGTAGACAACTTGGTTGGCGTACTCCAGGAGCGGTCTGACGTAGGCCCCATAGAGTATTTGGAAGTCCATGCGAGTAATACGGGAGAAGGTACGTCGGATCATCCGTAAAACGGCGAATGCCTTTTGGGCCGATTTCTCATGGTGTAGTGCGAAGGACAAGTTTGAGGAGACCCAGATGCCTAAATCTTTTTTGGCATCTATCCTCATGATGTTTTCTGGTCCCTTTTCACCATGCATAACAAAGGCATTCGCTGAATCCCCTCCAAACGACACATGGACGCACTTTTCATCATTCAGAGGAAGGTGCCAGTCCAACGACCACTGCTTGGCAGCGTCTACATCCATTTGGAGGGCGCTGGCATTGGAACTCCAGGATTTCAAGTCGTCCGCAAAAAGTAAACATGGACTCGCAAGAACGTCTGGGAGGTCGTTGACGTAGATCAGAAACAGGAGTGGTCCCAAGACGGAGCCTTGAGGAACTCCAATGGAGACCGGCGCTGGAGAGGAATAGGTTGAGCCTATTCTCACTCGGAATGACCTGTCTGATAGGAACGCCTTGATCCAGCGAAGGATTTTCCCTTGAATCCCGTAAGACTCGAGTTTGTGGAGCAGCGGGACGTGTGGGACCCTATCAAATGCTTTTGAGAAGTCGAAAAATATGGCATCCGATATGAGTCCTTCGTCCTTAGCTTGGGTTAAGCTGTCCATAAACACGAGCATGTTTGTCACGCAAAAGCGGTTTGGGAGAAATCCGTGTTGGGTTGGAGATATCAGATTGCTGGAAGTAAGGTGATCTAGGATAGCTCGCTTCAGAATGCGTTCCATCACCTTGCAGGGCACGCTAGTTAGGCTTATAGGCCTATAGCTGCCAGGCGATATTTGGTCACCAGTTTTGTAGATTGGCGTAACAATCGCTTCCTTCCAAGCAGAGAGAAGGCGGCCTTCGTCAAGCGACTGGAGAAACACCATGTGTAAATATTTTGCCAGCGTGGAGGACGTTTCCTTCAGGATCCTTGGATGGACCTCGTCGGGCTCCATACTTCCTGCAGTTTGGACCTTTTTGTCAAATTCCAGACAAAAAGCTTTTTGTTATACCCTCGCTCGTATTGCTTTTGCCCTCCACTGTTAAATCCTAACGATCTTGTGTCATCTGATACGTTATCCACAGGAGATAGAGAGCCCTTGTAATTTTGGGTCCCTGCCCGTGCCAACTCAGGTGTGATGAAGTTTACTTCGTTAACGCCCAATGTTTACGTCCTCGTCCCTTTCCCAGGAAATTCCCATTAATCAGAACCTCCCTTAGTCGTACTTTTATTCTTGTTGTAATTCTATGATGATGCCTGACGATGTGCTACCCACTAGTTGGGAATAAATGTTATTATTATTACCTGATTTTACCGCGCCTATGCGAATTCAACCGCTTGGATAATACATCTTCTGACCGCCTGTCCTTACTACATTGTGTGAGGCTTTCAGTTTTCCCCCTAAATCTTTCTTTTGCTAGTTCCGCTGTAGAATATTTGAACACATTCGAGAAACCCGACTTGAGTGACGCCCGAAATTACAAGCCAGAAAATTTGTTTTCTTGAGATTTATCAAAAGGTGTGGTACTACATGTGAGGAAGACGGTAAACAGATCTTAGTCTGCGACACACGCCTGAGCACAACACGCAGTAGCGCAAAATGGTCGAGGAGCTCGCGTAAACATGGTCGACCAAATTGGTTCGACAAGTCAATGGTTAAGAGATCATGACCGCTTACATATACACATCGAGCCCGTGAGGTAGACCCAATAAACAGGACGCTCAGTCAAGGGAAGGGTTTGGCCTAGTGAAAGAAATTAAGCCGCCTCACAAAAGCCAGCTTGGCTTTCCTAAACTACCCTCACTCGGCACTGGATACTAGCAACTATGAGAGGCAAAATGGTACGAGTGACTCTAGACACACCCGCCTTCCAGTCTTTCATGTCCCTACGGTGGTCGAGCTTCAAATGCCTCAAATCCATTTAGCAGCAATGCGAGTAAATATCCGCAGATGATCTTCGTAAACAAAGTTTAAGAAACACCAAAGCCACGAAAAATCAATAATTCGGGACAATTTTACTTTGCATTCTTTCAAAATTGGACATGAATTCTACAAATGGTAAATGTCACCCTTCATTCTTGTGAAATTATTTAATTACACTCTGTTCTCCCTGATTTCTGGGCCCACAGGATTTCACGAAGTACTCTGAAATTCTAAAATATTTCCATAGTTCATAATCTGTGAAGCAAGACGCAACTTACTCTCCGGGATCCCCTCGTAGAAGCATTTACTTCCACCGTGGCCACTGATAGAGTAGCATCCTTCAAATCAGCCTCATGCGTGGCTGACCGGAAGGCTGATCCTACGTTGCCTGGGTCTGTTTTTATCGATGAAACGTGCGCTCCGAAAGCAGTAAAATAAGTTGATCCCCTGAATATATTTTTAAAACTACAGGCACTCATTGTTGGCCACTTTCACAACATTCTTTAGTTCACTGTGTATGGACAGGCAAGGTTTATGAGTGATGCCAGATCCGCAAAACATTTTTCC
>NW_008751792.1:1371290-1373006 GCF_000715545.1 Opisthorchis viverrini
AAGTCGAAAAATATGGCATCCGATATGAGTCCTTCGTCCTTAGCTTGGGTTAAGCTGTCCATAAACACGAGCATGTTTGTCACGCAAAAGCGGTTTGGGAGAAATCCGTGTTGGGTTGGAGATATCAGATTGCTGGAAGTAAGGTGATCTAGGATAGCTCGCTTCAGAATGCGTTCCATCACCTTGCAGGGCACGCTAGTTAGGCTTATAGGCCTATAGCTGCCAGGCGATATTTGGTCACCGGTTTTGTAGATTGGCGTAACAATCGCTTCCTTCCAAGCAGAGAGAAGGCGGCCTTCGTCAAGCTACTGGAGAAACACCATGTGTAAATGTTTTGCCAGCGTGGAGGACGTTTCCTTCAGGATCCTTGGATGGACCTCGTCGGGCTCCATACTTCCTGCAGTTTGGACCTTTTTGTCAAATTCCAGACAAAAAGCTTTTTGTTATACCCTCGCTCGTATTGCTTTTGCCCTCCACTGTTAAATCCTAACGATCTTGTGTCATCTGATACGTTATCCACAGGAGATAGAGAGCCCTTGTAATTTTGGGTCCCTGCCCGTGCCAACTCAGGTGTGATGAAGTTTACTTCGTTAACGCCCAATGTTTACGTCCTCGTCCCTTTCCCAGGAAATTTCCATTAATCAGAACCTCCCTTAGTCGTACTTTTATTCTTGTTGTAATTCTATGATGATGCCTGACGATGTGCTACCCACTAGTTGGGAATAAATGTTATTATTATTACCTGATTTTACCGCGCCTATGCGAATTCAACCGCTTGGATAATACATCTCCTGGCCGCCTGTCCTTACTACATTGTGTGAGGCTTTCAGTTTTCCCCCTAAATCTTTCTTTTGCTAGTTCCGCTGTAGAATATTTGAACACATTCGAGAACCCCGACTTGAGTGACGCCCGAAATTACAAGCCAGAAAATTTGTTTTCTTGAGATTTATCAAAAGGTGTGGTACTACATGTGAGGAAGACGGTAAACAGATCTTAGTCTGCGACACACGCCTGAGCACAACACGCAGTAGCGCAAAGTGGTCGAGGAGCTCGCGTAAACATGGTTGACCAAATTGGTTCGACAAGTCAATGGTTAAGAGATCATGACCGCTTACATATACACATCGAGCCCGTGAGGTAGACCCAATAAACAGGACGCTCAGTCAAGGGAAGGGTTTGGCCTAGCGAAAGAAATTAAGCCGCCTCACAAAAGCCAGCTTGGCTTTCCTAAACTACCCTCACTTGGCACTGGATACTAGCAAATATGAGAGGCCAAATGGTACGAGTGACTCTAGACACACGCGCCTTCCAGTCTTACATGTCCTTACGGTGGTCGAGCTTCCAATGACTCAAGTCCATTTAGCAGTAATGCGAGTAAATATCCGCAGGTGATCTTCGTAAACAAAGTTTAAGAAACACCAAAGCCACGAAAAATCAATAATTCGGGACAATTTTACTTTGCATTCTTTCAAAATTGGACATGAATTCTACAAATGGTAAATGTCACCCTTCATTCTTGTGAAATTATTTAATTACACTCTGTTCTCCCTGATTTCTGGGCCCACAGGATTTCACGAAGTACTCTGAAATTCTAAAATATTTCCATAGTTCATAATCTGTGAAGCAAGACGCAGCTTCCTCTCCGGGATCCCCTCGTAGAAGCATTTAATTCCACCGTGGCCACTGATAGAGTAGCATCCTTCAAATCAGCCTCAT
>NW_008751793.1:0-4612 GCF_000715545.1 Opisthorchis viverrini
TGCTAGTTTGGTGGTGACCACGCCCACATCGGAAAACGCCACCGCCGGTGGCGCCAATAAATTTGCTAAACTCCCTTGTACCCGGAATCCCCGTCAGTCATGCTTTTATTCGCACTGCAGCTTTACGATCATGCCTGACCCTATGCCACTCACTAGTTGAGAATAATCATTATTATTATTTCAGTTAAGCCACGAGTGGGTGAGAGGGCATCGTCAACAGTAGGAAGTGAATAATTGTGGCTATGCTATCACACTGCCTATTGCAGTGCCGGGCTGTCATTGCACTGACATACATTTTGGTTTGTGAAAGTCCACGGGGGAAAGCATTTTTCGAGGTGATTGGTTTGGATGTGAAGTTTTGTGAGCATTGAAGTTTTTCGTGTTTAGCTCGAGGAATCCGCAGATGTAGGGCAGAGTCAATGTAAGATCGCGGATATTTTTGGTCCTGATGGAGATCAGAGGGAGTCGATGTCAACCGAACAGGGCGTCCGAATTAGATGCAGCTTAAGGTGGGACCTTGGGAAAAAGAGTGAATAGGACGTCTTCACTTCTTCAAGACCATTTTTGCGTGACGAAAACAATTGTGTTTACAAACAGCTTAAACTAAACCAGGGATGAGGGTATCGTGTAGGATGTCATATTTTTAGACTTCTCAAAAGCATTTGATCTGTTCCCATCTGTCCCGCTGCTCCAGAAACTCGAGTCTTACGAGATTCAAGAATCAAAGCGTTCCCATCAGGCAGATCCTTCTGAGCGAGAATAGGAACGACATACTCTTAACAAAGCGCCGGTCTCCATTGGCTTTCCTCGATGCTCCGCTTCGAGACCACTACTGTTTCTGATACGCCCCAACGACCTTACAGATGACAGGCAATCTAGGAGTTAAATGCCATTGCCGTCTAAATGGATGTAGGCGCTGCAAAGCTGTTGTCGTTGGACTGGCGCCTTTCTCTGAATGACGAAAAGTGCGTCCATATGTCATTTGGAGGAGACGCAGTGAATGCCTTTGTCATGCATGGTGAGACAGGACCAGAAGACATCACGAGGATAGATGCCAAAATAAATTTGATTGTTTTGTACTCTTGAAGCTTGTCTTCACAACACTATAAGAAAACCGCCCGAAAGACATTTGCCATTTTACGGATGATTCGGCACACCCTCTCCTGTATTGCTCGCATGGAATTCCGAATGCTCTATGGGGCTCAAGTTGGACCGCTCCTCGAATATTCCAACCAAGTTGTCTAATCAAAACGCACGAATGACGTACCCCTTATAGAGCGTATCTAGTGACCTGCTACGTAAATAGTTGCCAGCTTTCAGTCTGTGGACTACGAAACGCGTGTAGAGGTCCGGCTACCCAATAGGCTACTTTACCAGGAGTGTGTAGCAAAGAAATAAAAGTAATAACGCTAGATTGGGTGTACAATAAAAAATAGATCAAGTGGAACAGATTCACTTATAATTGTTATTTTTAAAATACTTCGTCGCTGGCCCACATCAACGAACAAACAATAATTCCATCATGGTTGTCCAGGGGTCTTCTGAATGGTTTCCACGGACAATAGATTCCGAAGATGGTCTGAAATGTCTTGATACCAGATTTAGCACGAATGACCACTGCGGGGGCGAGAGGAATCAGAGGAGAGGGTCGGAGCACCTGCCCACGTGTGTACTGCGTGAAATTGTACAAGTGCGCGTTTGGGCAGTTTTTCGTATTCAAACAAAAAACGATTATGCAATTGACAAAATACGTAATGCTATGGTGGAAGCAAAATAAAGGCACAAAACACCACACGCGCCTCGGGGTGCTTGACCTAGTTCCCCTGGAGTATCGTCGCCTCCGAGGAGATATAATTCTGGCTAACGGTTTTTTCGCAGTTGACCCAGCAAACACACGGCAGGTCATGGTAATGGGGTTTTGAATTCAGACCGCTGGTGATCATTAGGCAAAATTTTTCTCATTTCGGGCAGCATTTGCGTAGAATACCTTTCATCCGATGGTTATCCACGCCTCTTCTAGAACCAGGATCAAAGCACTATTAGACACTTATTTACGTGGGTCCTCTTGCTGACAAGCATATTGCCCCGTGCTGAGAACTTAAAGGACAGTTTTACACCCTTTTCCGCTTGCGCTTTTCAGGTGAATGGTAGCCGCTGAACGATAAGAAGTAGACCGACCTGAGAGACTTGGGCTAAAGACTCGATCCTGTGTATCAATCCATAGGCCCGTGAACTGGCATTCGTCAGAGGCTGGATCACATTGGGCTGCCGGGTTCAGTCTTTCGACCAATCAGGGCCCGGCTTGATTCTGACTGGCAAGGGGATCGTCTTTTAGCCAATCGCGCGCGGACCAGAGTTCTCTACCCTAGCAACGCCCAAGTACCGGCGGTAGCCCGCTGTCGGTCCGTGATTCACCTATTAAGGCTTTAAGTCTTCAATTAGCCAGTCATCTTATAGTAAACCGTTGGGTCCGTTTCCACTGGCGTTCATGTGGCAATGCCGATCTAACCTAAATTTGGGTGGTTGTACGCGGAGGTACAGGAGTTCATTTAAAATGGCTCTTCCGGGTAATGTATGTGACTGATTCACGTGGGCATGGGCAGAATCTGTTGATCACCTTGTCAGTGGACTGGTTTGTGCCAGGACTCACACCTTCCGGAGTGAGTTAGTATCACGCTGGTTGCCTTTTTCGAATGCCAGAAGAAATGTCGGGTCGTTTTGGAATGTTGGATGTGTGACTGAGATACTTAGAGCAATGCCTCAGTTCGGGTGCGTCCGCGCAGCAAATGCGAAAGGGCAGCCTGGAAGCGATTCATAAAATGACCTAAATGGAGGAGTTGGATGCATTGTGGNAGAAGACATCACGAGGATAGATGCCAAAATAAATTTGATTGTTTTGTACTCTTGAAGCTTGTCTTCACAACACTATAAGAAAACCGCCCGAAAGACATTTGCCATTTTACGGATGATTCGGCACACCCTCTCCTGTATTGCTCGCATGGAATTCCGAATGCTCTATGGGGCTCAAGTTGGACCGCTCCTCGAATATTCCAACCAAGTTGTCTAATCAAAACGCACGAATGACGTACCCCTTATAGAGCGTATCTAGTGACCTGCTACGTAAATAGTTGCCAGCTTTCAGTCTGTGGACTACGAAACGCGTGTAGAGGTCCGGCTACCCAATAGGCTAGTTTACCAGGAGTGTGTAGCAAAGAAATAAAAGTAATAACGCTAGATTGGGTGTACAAAAAAAAACAGATCAAGTGGAACAGATTCACTTATAATTGTTATTTTTAAAATACTTCGTCGCTGGCCCACATCAACGAACAAACAATAATTCCATCATGGTTGTCCAGGGGTCTTCTGAATGGTTTCCACGGACAATAGATTCCGAAGATGGTCTGAAATGTTTTGATACCAGAGTTAGCACGAATGACCGCTGCAAGGGCGAGCGAAATCGGAGGAGAGGGTCGGAGCACCTGACCTTGGTAGTTTTTCGTATTCAAACAAAAAACGATTATGCAATTGACAAAGTACGTGATGCTATAGTGGAAGCAAATTGAAGGCACAAAACACCACACGCGTCTCGTGGTGCTTGACCTATTTCCCCAGGAGTTTCGTCCCCCTGGAGTATCGTCGCCTCCGAGGAGATATAATTCTGGCTAACGGTTTTTTCGCAGTTGACCCAGCAAACACACGGCAGGTCATGGTAATGGGGTTTTGAATTCAGACCGCTCGTTATCATTAGGCAAAATTTTTCTCATTTCGGACAGCATTTGCGCGGAATAACTTTCATCCGATGGTTATCCACGCCTCTTCTAGAACCAGGCCCAAAGCACTATTAGACACTTACTTACGTGAGTCCTCGTGCTGACAAGCCTATTGCCCCGTGCTGAGAACTTAAAGGACAGTTTTACACCCTTTTCCGCTTGCGCTTTTCAGGTGAATGGTAGCCGCTGAACGATAAGAAGTAGACCGACCTGAGAGACTTGGGCTAAAGACTCGATCCTGTGTATCAATCTATAGGCCCGTGAACTGGCATTCGTCAGAGGCTGGATCATATTGGGCTGCCGGGTTCAGTCTTTCGACCAATCAGGGCCCGGCTTGATTCTGACTGGCAAGGGGATCGTCTTTTAGCCAATCGCGCGCGGACCAGAGTTCTTTACCGTAGCAACGTCCAACTACCGGCGGTAGCCCGCTGTCGGTGCGTGATTCACCTATTAAGGCATTAAGTCTTCAATCAGCCAGTCATCTCATGGTAAACCATTGGGTCCGTTTCCACTGGCGTACGTGTGGCAATGCCGATCTAACCTAAATTTGGGTGGTAGTACGCGGAGGTACAGGAGTTCATTTAAAATGGCTCTTCCGGGTAATGTATGTGACTGATTCACGTGGGCATGGGCAGAATCTGTTGATCACCTTGTCAGTGGACTGGTTTGTGCCAGGACTCACACCTTCCGGAGTGAGTTAATATCACGCTGGTTGCCTTTTTCGAATGCCAGAAGAAATGTCGGGTCGTTTTGGAATGTTGGATGTGACTGAGATACTTAGAGCAATGCCTCAGTTCGGGTGCGTCCGCGCAGCAAATGCGAAAGGGCAGCCTGGAAGGGAT
>NW_008751793.1:6501-9930 GCF_000715545.1 Opisthorchis viverrini
GCATTTCATCGGTTCCCATCTGTCCCGCTGCTCCAGAAACTCGAGTCTTACGGGATTCAAGAATCAAAGCGTTCCCATCAGGCAGATCCTTCTGAGCGAGAATAGGAATGACATACTCTTAACAAAGCGCCGGTCTCCATTGGCTTACCTCGATGCTCCGCTTCGAGACCACTACTGTTTCTGATACGCCCCAACGACCTTACAGATGACATGCAATCTAGGAGTTAAATGCCATTGCCGTCTAAATGGATGTAGGCGCTGCAAAGCTGTGGTCGTTGGACTGGCGCCTTTCTCTGAATGACGAAAAGTGCGTCCATATGTCATTTGGGGGAGACGCAGTGAATGCCTTTGTCATGCATGGTGAGACAGGACCAGAAGACATCACGAGGATAGATGCCAAAATAAATTTGATTGTTTTGTACTCTTGAAGCTTGTCTTCACAACACTACAAGAAAACCGCCCGAAAGACATTTGCCGTTTTACGGATGATTCGGCACACCCTCTCCTGTATTGCTCGCATGGAATTCCGAATGCTCTATGGGGCCCAAGTTGGACCGCTCCTCGAATAGTCCAACCAAGTTGTCTAATCAAAACGCACGAATGACGTACCCCTTATAGAGCGTATCTAGTGACCTGCTACGTAAATAGCTGCCAGCTTTCAGTCTGTGGACTACGAAACGCGTGTAGAGGTCCGGCTACCCAACAGGCTACTTTACCAGGAGTGTGTAGCAAAGAACTAAAAGTAATAACGCTAGATTGGGTGTACAATAAAAAAGAGATCAAGTGGAACAGATTCACTTATAATTGTTATTTTTAAAATACTTCGTCGCTGGCCCACATCAACGAACAAACAATAATTCCATCATGGTCGTCCAGGGGTCTTCTGAATGGTTTCCACGGACAATAGATTCCGAAGATGGTCTGAAATGTTTTGATACCAGATTTAGCACGAATGACCACTGCGGGGGCGAGAGGAATCAGAGGAGAGGGTCGGAGCACCTGCCCACGTGTGTACTGCGTGAAATTGTACAAGTGCGCGTTTGGGCAGTTTTTCGTATTCAAACAAAAAACGATTATGCAATTGACAAAATACGTAATGCTATGGTGGAAGCAAAATAAAGGCACAAAACACCACACGCGCCTCGGGGTGCTTGACCTAGTTCCCCTGGAGTATCGTCGCCTCCGAGGAGATATAATTCTGGCTAACGGTTTTTTCGCAGTTGACCCAGCAAACACACGGCAGGTCATGGTAATGGGGTTTTGAATTCAGACCGCTGGTGATCATTAGGCAAAATTTTTCTCATTTCGGGCAGCATTTGCGTAGAATACCTTTCATCCGATGGTTATCCACGCCTCTTCTAGAACCAGGATCAAAGCACTATTAGACACTTATTTACGTGGGTCCTCTTGCTGACAAGCATATTGCCCCGTGCTGAGAACTTAAAGGACAGTTTTACACCCTTTTCCGCTTGCGCTTTTCAGGTGAATGGTAGCCGCTGAACGATAAGAAGTAGACCGACCTGAGAGACTTGGGCTAAAGACTCGATCCTGTGTATCAATCCATAGGCCCGTGAACTGGCATTCGTCAGAGGCTGGATCACATTGGGCTGCCGGGTTCAGTCTTTCGACCAATCAGGGCCCGGCTTGATTCTGACTGGCAAGGGGATCGTCTTTTAGCCAATCGCGCGCGGACCAGAGTTCTCTACCCTAGCAACGCCCAAGTACCGGCGGTAGCCCGCTGTCGGTCCGTGATTCACCTATTAAGGCTTTAAGTCTTCAATTAGCCAGTCATCTTATAGTAAACCGTTGGGTCCGTTTCCACTGGCGTTCATGTGGCAATGCCGATCTAACCTAAATTTGGGTGGTTGTACGCGGAGGTACAGGAGTTCATTTAAAATGGCTCTTCCGGGTAATGTATGTGACTGATTCACGTGGGCATGGGCAGAATCTGTTGATCACCTTGTCAGTGGACTGGTTTGTGCCAGGACTCACACCTTCCGGAGTGAGTTAGTATCACGCTGGTTGCCTTTTTCGAATGCCAGAAGAAATGTCGGGTCGTTTTGGAATGTTGGATGTGTGACTGAGATACTTAGAGCAATGCCTCAGTTCGGGTGCGTCCGCGCAGCAAATGCGAAAGGGCAGCCTGGAAGCGATTCATAAAATGACCTAAATGGAGGAGTTGGATGCATTGTGGCTGGTTTTGACCCTGGAGATTGCCATATCACATCACCAACATCTTTCATCTAACTGACAGGGTTTCACCTATTGCGTTAACCGGTCGTTTGGGGCATTGGTTCCCAGACTTAGTGAGTTCTGTTCTCTTCGGCCTCCGGCTCAATTTTAGCTAGCTCGGTCTTGCTCTGTGCCTCTAGGAGAGCCCGCTGGAGTTCTAACCCGATACTCCTGGAGCTGAGCAATCCTTGAAGTTTTCACAGCTTTCACACTACATTTTCGACTAAATGAACAAAGTGACTTACAAGAACCGGGGCGCGAAAAAAGCATTGCGATCGTTTCCTCCACAGCTTCAAAAGTCTCCGTATCCTGGGCTCCTGTATCCTTCACAATGGTTCCAAAGGTTGACATCTTTATTTCAAACAGGACGACGTAAGTTGTCGAGTACTGCAACAAGCGAACGGTATTTTCGAGTGATGCCCAATAGCATAACCTCCGGGAAGGCATGTCCCCCCTACCGGGGTTCGAACCCGGGCGTTCCATTTGACAGGCTGAGATACCACTATACACCAAAGTGGAGCGGGGGTAAAAATGGAGACGAAAAAGAGCAGATCAATCTTGAAAGAGCAATAATCATCAATGAAAGATAAAGCAGGTGAAAGCATCCAACTCCTCCATTTGGGTCATTTTGTGAATCTCTTTCAAGCTGCCCTTCCGTATTTGTTGCGCGGACGCACTCAAACTAAGGCATTGTTCTACGTATCTTAGCCACACATCCAGCTTTCCGAAACGATCCGACATCCCTTCTGGTATTCGAAAAAGGCAATAAGCGTGATATTAACTCACTCTGGAAGGTGTCGGCTCCGGAACACAAATCATGCATCTCACCTAAGGATGATGTGAGAATTAAGTTTCGTACGTATATCGGTATAACCAGGCGAACTAGAAATCCAGAATTCATTGAAGCGTAATAATCAGCACGTATGTATTCGACTTGGCGAATATATACAGCATATGGAATATTAAAACAAGAAAATAATTAATAGAGCAACGAATGGAGTATCAGTCATGTTCATCACATCCGCCACACCTTGAATGAGCGTGTGGATGTTTATAGTCCAGTGGTGGTCTTGACCGTAATCTTTCGGATCTTCTCGGAATGGAAACTTCAGACTCTCCGCAGGTTATGGGTTCTTCAGATACGTTTTGTTCAGATAACATAAGATCATCTACAAAGGACTCATTAGTATTTGAAAC
>NW_008751793.1:11715-30294 GCF_000715545.1 Opisthorchis viverrini
AGCAACCAGCACGTATGTATTCGAATTGGCGTATACATACAGCATATGGAATTAAAACAAGAGAATAATGAATAGAGCAACGAATAGAGTATAAGTCATGTTCATCACAGATGAATGAAAGGGAATACGAATAGAGTATAAGTCATGTTCATCACAGATGAATAGATGAAAGGGAATGAAATGCACCTCGAAACGAAGCCAGGATGTGCAGCATTTTTTGTTTGGGAGATCTGCACCATACGACCTATTGAAGTTGCATGTTATCTTCCACAATCTCGTGATATTCTAATCTTCCATGTTAGTCAACTGAATGAACGTGTGTTCACTCAGCCTTCAAGTCGCAATACGGACCACTGAACAAACTGACGACTCCCGATGCATGACGAGTGGGTCAGAGCCCACACCTTCCAGAGTGGGTTAATACCACACTGGTTGTTTTTCCGAATATCAGAAGGAATGTCGGATCGTTTTGGAACGCTGGATGTGTGAGTGAGATACGTAGAGCAATGCCTCAATTTGGGTGCGTCCGCGCAACAAATACGGAAGGGCAGCTTGGAAGCGATTCACAGAATGACCTAAATGGAGGATTTGGATGCTTTCCCCCGCCCAACCCTTTATTGATGATGATTATTCCCCTTTCAAGATTGGTCTACTCTGACCGGCGTCTGTCAGTCAGGAACATCCTGTGTATTCTTTTCGCCCCTGTGTTCGCAGACCAACTAACTTGGCTAAAGGGCGAAGACATATGACCTATCTCAAGCACAGAGTCAACAAGACTCATAAAAGATGAGATGACTGTTTTACATCGCCGCCTGCTGCTCTAGATGTCATGTACTCTGTGGCCCACACATGCGACTATGACTGCGAATTTAATAGAAATCAAACCAGCCTTTGATCAAATCCTTAGGAGCCGAAAGCTTCGCCTTGCGGTGGATTGGCAAAAATCAATGATGTTTTTGTGTTATTATTAATGCGTTTGTATTTTTGCGCTCGTCTTGTTATCCTTCGACAATGCAGCACTTTGTCGTAAGCCGGACGTGGTTGTTAATTAGGTATGGCGCTCCGTCAAAGTTCAGATGCCGTAAGGTTGGGTTTTGCGGCCGAATACTATGGGACGCAGTCAGTTGGCCGGTATGCATGCATCAGCTAATTTAAGATTACAACCGTTAGCGTCGTCCGGCTGCAACAGGTTCTGAAAACTTTTCGAAGAAAAGGCAAAAAAGTTGTACTGCAATTTTTTTGTACCATATTTGGGGAACCCCAGCGACCGTTAGCAAGCGTAACGTACCGCCCCTATTTGCCACCGGTGGTGTATTTACTGGGAGAGCCTTCAAGGAAATTGAACGAATTTTTAATGGATGTACGATGGCGCACCATTGGTGTTAACAGTTGCGTTGTCTTCTGTGATTATGATGAGGACAACACAGATGTTGATGCTACCGATAGTGCCTGTTTCAGACGTCACCAATATGCTGAGGGTTAGCGCAAGCTTTAAAAGTACCAATTGGAGCGATTTCAAGGATGGATGGAAGACCGATGCGCGGAGATATCAACCGATGTGTGTGACGGGTCCATTCCATTTTACTTGAAGGAAATTTGCATCTGAATCTATCAGCAAGTTTCTCTCTGACTTGGACGACGTGGAATATAATAGAGGCTTTCACTGGCCACCAAATTGATGGTCACCTACTTTCCTGAGCTGAGCATTGGGATATTTATTGTTTTGCCAAAGACTTCGAGCGAGTTAATCACTACTTCAAAAGCCATTGAATCATTAGCAATCTGCTCTATTCGGTTGCGAACCTTGCACGGAGTGCACGCATGCATGGGTTCCCTCTTTCCCGAAAGGTATCTATTATCGGAGCTCCACAGAAATCAACAATTGGTCCTTTATTGGTCAAGTTATACGTCAACGATCAGCGACCAAAATCCCCCTTGTTGGATAATTTTGCAGGCAAAATGGGACTGTGGAAGATGGTGTGAGTCACCGGCACGATGTACATTCCATCCACCGTTCGCTTTAACTTTGCATTCGCTAACAAGCTTGCCAAAGTGGCTCGTCCTGTTGCCAAGTTTCGCCTGGTCGACGGACAGGGAGCATTAAATGGAGGAAAATCATGCAGATAGTGTTAATTTGGACCCAGTCTTTCGCTAAGAGACCGAAACTTATCGTGACGCTGCGGTTTGTGCACTCTGGTAACCCACTTAGCCGTACTGGAGGATGCGATGTCGATACTCACAGGGTCTCTCCCACGAAGATTACCGATGAAGAGTGGTCTGATAAACTATCCTTGCCCTCCTGATTGGGATATGGAACATGTTTAACAACTTTGGCGACGCCATTTCACTTTTAAAACTGATGGCACCATACTGTCATACCATTGTGCCGCATATTGTAAGCACACCACCACCGCCTCAGTGTGAACGATTTTATTTTGCCGTTCCACCACGAATTTCTTCCCACTGGTTCCTGTGTCAAGAATGTGTTCATCTTCGTTGACGGCGTACTTAATGCAAACGATTCGGATTATTTCAGACGTCATCTTTCACTTTTCAAAGAAGCAAGATTGAGTCCTGTAATACAAATAATGGAAAAAATATTGTTCAGCTGTATGGTCTTTTAGGTGCCTAAATGCCATGTCCCCTGAAAGAACATGAGGCCTGAGATACTTCCCGAACCTAGACAAGAGCATTCGAGATGCTGAGGTCGAGTTCGAACCACAGACCCTCCGGTTGGTAAGTTTGCGCCTTAACACTGAGATAACTCCATTTTCATACGTTCTGATACCACATAAGCTTGAAATCTGCGGTATTCAAGCAAGCATTTTTCGCTGGACCGCAGGTTCCTTTTCCAGCCGGATGTTTATATCAAGGTCTGATCAATATGCTCTTGTTTCACGACGTTCCCCTGTTTCTCGCTTGTTTTGGTGATCCTTCTGTCGTCTTGCACTACCCAGCTGTATCTGCGAACGACATCAAGTCTCAGAACTGTCCAGGTAGCACATCGCAGATGGAGCTTAATGCCGCGAAACGATGATCACTCTTCCCGAACTAGAACAAGTGCTTGTATACTCTGTGATAAAGATGTGAGCAGTGTATACGGGAAAAGGAGAAAATGAACTTGGGTTGCTCATGAAAGTAAGGCCCAAGAAGGTCTTTCGAATCTGGCTTTCTCTCAATGCTTTTGGGATCTTTCAAAAAATCTGTTCAGAATACCTACACTGTCCCCCGGATATTCACCCCCCTGCATTAATAAAAGCGTGGGGAACTTATTGTTGGGGATCAGACCTTGATGAATCTTACAGCATTCTTTTGGCTGATTATTTTGTATCCACCCTCGTGTTCCCGCCTACTGTCCAATGGCGCGTGTTACTGACATTCCGTCGTCCATTATCAGGTTCCGACCAAACAGTTTCAATTATCTGTTTCAGACATTTTCAGTTTCCCTGACACTTTGCGGCATATCATCCAAACCAAATGGAGGGCAAGCGCCAAGGTCGCGACACCTGGGCTCAGTTTGATGATGTTGATTATAATCCGACAACCAGGACAATTCATGAGACCCGAGCTGGATTTCCAAGTGAGCGAAAACCGTCTCCGTCCAGTCATTATTTTGGGGATTAGTGGTACTTAACCGCCTTCGAATCTGCTCTCATTTACCTCCGGGTGATTCTTAATTCGGAGAACTGTGCTGGGTTTTTTATTGTTGAGTCATCATCATCATAGCTTATGAGTCATGCGCCTACACTTGTAGGTCACATATTGGACCGTAGTTTTTTAATCTTTGACCCATAAATGAGTAATCGAATAAAAAACTCACGTATTCGCAACCAGTTGCTTTGAATTTAACGACGATTGCGTGTGCGCTTTGATAAATAAGGCAGGACTTGTAGGCTACACTCAGAAAAACAATCCACAATGCATTTGGCGTGCTCTGTGGCTCGTGACTTCCACGGGTGGGCAACTCTTCGCTCTCTGCTCGATCGAAGGGCGCGTCACGTCCACGGGTGGGCAACTCTTCGCTCTCTGCTCGATCGAAATGGCCTAGTTCATCGTTGGTTTCCACGTGACTTGTCCCGTCGTCACTGAGGATTCTAAGGCATGTTGAAGGCTATCTGTGTGTAAAATTCGTCTTCTAAACCTGGGTGTAAGCATTTCACTGACGTATTCCGGTAAGACTGCACTTACAGAACTTGAAGAAATCTGCACTTATGCAGTGCAGATTGGAAAAGCAACCCCAGTCCGTCTGAGCAAAGTGCTACGTCCGCTACGGTTCAGTGCATGTTTTTGACTCGTGCATATGCGTATGAAGTGTGGTGTGCAAGCCTCCTACAATGTCGGTTTCCATTCTCAGCGGTTGGACGGTGGAAGTCTTACGCCGCAGCGTTTTAGCCGGGGTCTTGACTATATGCCACCTGGATGTCTCGTCTATAATGTTCTTGTGTTCAAGTAGAGAATAAAGCTGACGAGAACTCAGGGACTATGCGTACCTGATGACACCGAAGAAGGGGAAAACAAGGTCGTGGGCTGTCGAATTTTCAGTGGCATGTTTTGTCAAGAGTAGGTTGTGCTCGTCTCCGAGACAATGTCTCTAGATTCGAGTCGAGTCACTCTCCGCGGATACCTCTCAGGAGGGCGGCAATTACCTCGAAGAGACGCCTCCCAAGAAAGCCTACAACAGAGGGTCCCCTGCCAGATTTATATGGGATCCCTTCCAATAGAAGGAAGAGCCCGAAAACAAGGTGTAGAAGAGTTTCGAGAAACTTATGAACGGTTTCCATCAAAATATACTATGATATCTCGAAAATCGTTCAAACTGAAAAATAAGACAGCCTTCGTGCAGCACGTCCAGTTACAGAACAGCCTAAACGAGAGATTCAGCTGGGATTCGGTTGAACCTTCCGTGAAAACCAAATTGATATACAACTGAACGTATTGCGCGAATGCATCCACATTTTTATCATCAGAATAGCATATCGTTCGCAGGATTAGTTCAGAATTCTTCGCGAACTGGTGCGAACCCAATGCCCAACGGCCGACAGATTTCTCGTTTGCGTTCCGGCCAAACAATGACTGCGTTGTTACCACAGGTTGGTCGTTCGCGTTTTAGAAAGAATCACGTTGACCCATTAAGCAAGGCGCGAAGAATCCATACAGCATTTGTTTTGTCCACAGTAGGTTTTATTTCGCGCTGCTCTGTTTTAGCCCGTTGTTTGCGAACTTCTTCTCAGCCAGGTTTTATAGTGAAAACAACGCTTTCCCTGATACATGTCACAACTAGCGTAGGTCGGTAAGCGATGCAAATACTTGCTCGTGCACCATGTCATGGCGGATACACTGTAATCATACAAACTATGAAATACAATCAAATTCTTGAAGACGGAACTGATGACAATCATCTTTTCAGTACCACGGCGAAGCACCAGTGCCAACACTGGTGTCTTTGTCTGGTGATGGCGGTAGGCTTCAACACAATGTAGATATCTGATATGCCTCCTTCCCGCCACTGACCAAATGCTGCTTAGGAGGGGTAGGCGGAGTTTGTATTGCAAAATACCGGCTGAGCACTATCTGTGAATGGCATGAACCTAAGACGAAGCTGATTTTCGAGTGGAAACTTTTCAAGTGCTTTTTGGACGACTCCGAAGAATGTTGCCGGATGTTGCACGACAATATCGCCCAGTTTATTGAGTGAATCGGACAATGTCTTTTGTTAAGCAATAGACGCAACTCATTTAAAAGTGGAGATATTTAGCACAATTCGTACTTCATCCGATTCGGAAGATAAGTTGCGTGATATCAGCTATACATTTTCCCCCAACATCATTTCCAAAAGTTTCCACAATTTCCCGTACGCGATTTCTCAGTCATCGACACCGATCCCCATAAACTACCCCTGAAGAGGGTAGACCATAAGGCCCACTTTGCTTCAAAGTCGTGCGTTTCGGTTGTGAAAATTTCACATGGATTATCTCTCCAAAATCCCAACCGTGACTCATCGAGTACAGACTTGGTTGTACCATTCATACGACTGCAACCAATGGCCATGATGCCCTGTGAAGTCTGATGGACACGGCAGGCTAAGGAAATGGAAGGAAAGCCGGTAATGCCCGAAGATTATCTCAGTTGATCCTTGCTACCGGTTCTTGGAAATCTTCGTATGGTTTAAACCATCAATAATAAGAATGAAGCGACCATCTCGAATACAAAACGCCCCAACCACTGGGTCGAATACGTCGAACAGTTACCGTGGCCATGATGTGCTTCTCATCTGGTGTTCACAGCTGAAGTAGAGCCCTGGATGATGAACCTGGAACCCCCTACGGTCTCGGAAATTTGTGACTACGTACGTCCTCTCATGCTCAACTGGGCTTCTGGTCCGGTTGACCTTCCACCCGCATTATTCAAAGATGCGAGTGAAGCGTTCAGTCAACGCTTGTCTGCTTCTTCTGTCTGCATTTGGGAAAGGGAGACTGTCTCAAACAAGTGGATGAGAACCGGTTGGTGATAGCTCCCATTTTCGAAAAAGGGGCTCATGGTGAATGTGGTAATCACGGAGGATCAGCTTGACCCGGTCGTGATGAGACTGTTGGCGTCACGTGTGCTTCGTCACCTTATGGTGGCTCGTGAAACACTGAATTGAGAACAGCAAGCGACATTCAAGCCTAGTAGAAGTTGTGTTGACCTTCATACTTCGTCTGGTGCTAGAACAAATCATACGTACAAACGACCCTAAATTTTAGTGTTCTTGGATTTCCAAGGCGCATTCGACTCGGTTGACCGGTTTTTTCTCCTTGACACACTTACCCACCAGGTAATGCCCCGGAAGTTCGTGAACGTATAAGTTCTTTGTATTCTCAAACTTTCTTACGTGTGAGATTATACGGAGAGCTCTCCAAAGGCCTCCATACACAAAACAGTGTCCGCCGCAGGTTGTCAAATTTTGAACAGCTACAGGGAAGTCGTTATCTATTGCTGAAATAGACTGTTAGCCGCTCTCGGTTTCCTGGAGCCTTGTTGCGTCACTGTCAGGACGCGCCCAGACATGGAAAAAGTATACTTGCGGAGAGTGACGCATTCCCAAGATCACCATCGGTACGACACGTTCGGAAAGCAGGTGTGTTGGAGGAGCTCACCAAACACGGCTTAGCAACATAAGACCAGTGAAGTGGGGCTACAATTGTTCGCGACCGGAACACCGCCACTGGCTGTACAGAACGAACAAGTGAACGACCATATTTGGCCATTTAGTTGTCCTATATATTTACTCAGAAGCTCTGTATGTTTTGTCCTGACAATACAGCGGTGTCCCGAGTTCTCTGTCTTCTCCTTATTGCATGGTCTAGCAGGCTCAATGCAGGCGTAACCAACAGACGGCCACCCACAATACAACAGTCGCCCTGCGCAGGCCACTGGGAACAGCTGTCGCCTTCGTGTGGTGGTCAGGTTCGTATGCTACAGTAACCCCAATTGGCTACACAGCCTCAGCGGGGTTCAATGATCGCAGTTACACTGAGACCGACAAACCACATTACTGCGAAGCAGCGCATTTCGTGGCAATTAAGGGTAACGCTTCACGGCTTACTGCAACAAAAATGCTGTGATCTTTTCCTAGGTCGACCCTTGCCCAGTCGCGTTCTCAATGGCGCTCGTGCATCCAAGCTATCGCCTTCAGTGCATAGCTCCCTTCCCAACACCCCGCTTGACACTCCACTGACAGTGCTGTATTTGAGCACCAATTTATCAGCTCCGGGCTCCACTGCGCAGCTACCTCCCCCCACCTCCCCCAACTCGTCGATGGATGAAATTGTGGCAGCTACAACCACTGTACGACAAGTACGCGGTTCTTACAGGTGATAATGATGTTGATGATGAATCCGATCTTTGTTTCTTAGAACTTGTCTGGTGTCGTTGAAAAATTCAAGAGTCCGATATGGCGGCAGGCTACTTGCCTAGCGCCTTCCTACCTTAATGTATATTGAACGTTGTGGTACCAGAACCCAGTCACTAAGTCCTATCTATTCCTTGAATAATTTGTTTTTTTTGGCTGTGAAAATTGAATGCCTCGTGGTCAATCAAACAGCTCTACTGCCTTCCTCTTGCTCAGGTTTTCAACCGTTCCAAGACAGTCGCAACCTTCAGCCGTGCCAATACTCCGCCTCGGACTGTGGGATTGGCTTCACAAGTGTCTGGCTATGACGAATCGGTTAGTTTCGCTTTTTTTCCAGGCTAACGACCCTATCCTACGAAAGGGATTTCCCCTTGCTCTCGCCCCCCCCCTCCGCAACTGTGCCCTTATTACCATTCTGTTTCGTAATTCTTCTTAGCGATGACTGGGCAACGTTACCTTTGTGAAAACTATCCGAACGGTGTCGCTTTTGGCCCTTAGAGAGGCAGCATAGTGGCCGGGACCTTTGGTGTGTGTGTGTGTGTATGTGTGTGCAAACCGGAGAATGGACATATGAATAGACCAGGCAACTATCTATCTGGTCTGATGGAGAATGTAGACACTGTCAACCTCCACAGATCTGCTAATGTCTTGGAAGCAAGGCAGTCGCTTCTGCATAGGCGCCTCGGGACCGACGTGCATTCGTTCGACTATGCGATCTTTTCTACACATAACTACCGTGGAGTAATGTGTTGCTCAGGTTTAGATACGGTCGATCGAGACCTCGACCCACGGACTTCTTAGGGGCCCACACAATTTCCCCTCTATTAAAGCAGCACACTCGTACCCATTAAATTTCAACCCTCTGAGGATGTCATCCTATAGTCCTTGAAGGGGACCAATCTCGGATGCTCACAGAGGATCACATGCTCCCACTGTCCGAGATGCAGCCGTGTTCATTTCAAGTTCCGCTGACTCATCTTTGGTCACGCAAAGCGGTCGATCGTTTCGCATGACCCGTGTACAAGACAAATGGGTGGAATGGTGACACGAATAAACACTGGTCACGTCTGGTTCCATCTGTCCGTTGCATTCCTCGACGCTGATTGGATTAAAACCACCGCATGTTTGATTTGGTGTGAAAGATCCGTTCAGTTTTCATCGGTTTCCTCCCAGGTGAATTCGTTTTAGATTAGATCGTTTGTGGTTGGTCCCGAGGACATCTACACCTATCGCATCACACATCTGGACAAGTTATGCACTCAGTAGTTTCCGATAACGTCTCGAGTATTCGGCTGTATCCTCTCAGTCGAATCCCATGACTGTAGACACTGCCGCCAGGAATCGTCGATGCGTAGCTCTCAATTTCCGACTTTTTCATCTGTATAGATCTGATCCGTCTGAAGACGGGGTGTGGCATGTTGTGTCCCTTAATTTTTCTGCACTCTCGTCTTCCCAGAAACTAGTTTGGGGACATCTGTCTTTGGCCAGTAAGGCCAACTGCACCATGCAACATCTCTAAGCACTCAAGGTTCAGCTGTAGGAACCTTTCGGTGCCTAGCTGCTATGCTATCAGAAGGAAGCACGAGGGCTGAGATACTGCCAGGTTGCCCAAGCCTAGACAGGGGTCGGCTTCGAACCACGGACCTTCGGGTCAGTAACTTCGCGCTCTAATCACTTGAGCCGTCCCGTTTTATGTATCTTGTAAGTTGTATTAGTTTCGGATGAAGTCAGTGCACGAACCTGTGAGGCTCGGGTCGCGTTGAAGCGGTATATCTGTGAATCTCAATTAATGTATGTATCAGGTTACAGTACGGGTTGTTTTGTCGTATGGCTCGGAGTCTTGGACTTTCACTGAAGCGAAATGGAGACGCCTTCTGGTGTTCGACAACCGTTGTCTCAGAACCGTAGCTCGTATGGGTTGGTATCGACGATTCTGTTTTGAGGCAACCAGAAAACGAGTGTTTGTTTGTGCCCAATTCAGAATGGCACGAGCAGATATCTGGGGCGACCTGGTAGATCGGGTCGCGTTGAAGCGGTATATCTGTGAATCTCAATTAATGTATGTATCAGGTTACAGTACGGGTTGTTTTGTCGTATGGCTCGGAGTCTTGGACTTTCACTGAAGCGAAATGGAGACGCCTTCTGGTGTTCGACAACCGTTGTCTCAGAACCGTAGCTCGTATGGGTTGGTATCGACGATTCTGTTTTGAGGCAACCAGAAAACGAGTGTTTGTTTGTGCCCAATTCAGAATGGCACGAGCAGATATCTGGGGCGACCTGGTAGAGGTTCTTTAGGGAGATTACGAAAAGTCTGGCTGTCGGTGCTACTCACCCTCCAGTTTGGGGACCGCGCGATCCCCACTGCACCTGGTCGGAGGCGCTGCAAGATATGACTGCCAATCGATGTGAATGGCCTTTTTGTTTTCCGTTCCATCCAGATGGCCTGGATGTGTAGACAGTAAGTGTGGCACTAGTTCCCTTACTCATCCACCCTTATAGTTTTCTTCACAATGAGGCTTTCAAATAAATTGTGGTTGTACGGTAGCAGCCATCTTCCACGAAGAACACTTATATTCTTTTTGATGTTGTTGACGGGCTTTTCAAGGTCACACTCGCGTTTTCGTGCAGATCTCTCGCGACATTATGCTTCCCACGTGTGCAACAAGTCTGGTTTTCTATCGGTGTTCTGTCCGTCTCTCGTTTGCAGTCTTCTTCAAATGCCAACGCACCACTCTTGACAGAATGGCCACATCCCCCGGTCAGCAATCGTGCCCCTATTCCACCACCGGTTGCCCCAGCGTTGGACCAGTCCGCCAACCCACCGGTTCCCGATCCATGGGTGATCACATCAGAGCAGAAGGCCTACTATCTGGCCCAGTTTCTACGCCTTCAACCGGATCCACGTTCCAAACTGAGTGGTTTACAGGCCAAGACATTCTTTCAGCTGTCCAAACTACCAAACACGGAACTCTCGGACATATGGTATGCACGTTTTGTCGATTGATACGATTGATATTTGAGAAAGAAACCTTCGGTTTTTCGCAACTGATCCACGATTGGCAAACTAGTCCAGTTGCCCGGTGCAACCCTTCCCGTTCAACAGCTTGCGGAGTGAAGCGACTTAAAGACGCTCAGTAAGTGTGCTGCCAGCGAATCATAAATAGACGTCGGATCAATATCTGCCCTGTTCGGTTGAACTTTCGAGACTAGACTGACGGATTTCGCCTGAGTGTTGCACTGTGTCAAATTGTACGAAACTTTCCACTTATACACTCATCTGCATACCTTTTCGGTTTTGACTGGAACTTAGCTGAATCTCTCGCTTATAATATTCTCGATCGACTGAATGTGTTGCACCAGCCCGCTTCATGTTACACTTGCTACGATATTCGAGATATCCTAATATACACCACTCGTTGGTTACTGCAAAACTCTTCCACAGGCCACGGTGAGATGGCCAAACTGATTAGAGCGCGGATTCACTGACCGGAAGGCCCGTGGTTCGAACCGCACTTCTGAATCTTGACTTCCCCTGTCTAGGCTTGGGTAACTTGGAAGTATCCCAGCCCTCGTGCTACCTTCGGATGGCATGGCAGCTAGGTACCGAAAAGGTGTTACAGCTGAACGACCGATTTCGCCCTTCTTGGGACTCTTCAGGTATGCGGATGAGTGTATTTCGCTAATTTCGTAAAATTTGGGTTCAAATGAAACGAAGTTGACGGGTACTCGAGAGCTGAGCCTACCTGATGAACCCCAAAAGGGGTGAAACCGGTCATGGGCTGTCCGACAGTTTTCAGCAACCTTATGAGTAGTGCATTACGTCTATGAACGAAGTTTTGCATGGAGTCAAAGGTACACAGCTCTTGATTTAAAAGCCAAAAGGATTCGAACCCGGAAGTAATTTTCGATAGCTATATGTGAATAAGCGGTCTTAGTTTATATCCTTTCGCACCTGGCTTGACTGCCGCTGGTACCCTCGATTTCTGTGGAAAACTCCTTGTTTCAGATGCTGGTACTGATGCCCCCTTGGTTTCCGCTGTCCTTCCACAAAGCGCCCTCTTCTGGTATGGCGGTTTCAAGCTCAATAACAATGCATTTTCTTAGATTTTTCGGATGTTACCAATACATTGTAAGACAAGAGGACAATCAGCCAGGTATCTAAGTGACTCATTGATCCATTAAAACCCACTGAATTATTGATAGCTTGAGTGCCAGGTAGGCACACGTGAGTTTTTCTGAACACGTAAACTCAGTTGCTCAGTATAGGTACCACACCTGGTCACTTATCCAAGTAGACGGCTCTAAGCTGAGTATTTTTGGGAAGTTACATATCCATCTAACCGTCGAATGATATGTGTTTCTTCCAATTCAAGCGAGAGCTGTGTGTGACGTTCTGCCGTTTATTCCTTGTTGCTTTTAAGGGAGCTTTCCGATGCGGATTGTGATGGCCAACTTACTCTGGGCGAATTCTGTGTCGCAATGCACTTGGTTGTTTTACGCCGAAATGGAATCCCAGTTCCCCGAATATTACCCTGTGCCCTTCTGGAGGTAATTTCTAGTCAGTCGCTGTCCACTTTGGCGTCGAGTCACCACAACGAAGACGATGCTCAGTCAACTAGGGGCGGTGACCGGTATCCTGCGTGCACCTCGGTGATGGATCGAAGTTCACAAAACCACGCCTTCTCTCCTGCTGTCCCACGCCACTCGCGCGGATCCCCAATCACCTCCTATCCGGTCACCCCCAATTTGTCACGTCAGCAGCGGCGTTGGTCGATTTCCAGCCAGAGTGACATCTCTTCCATCGCTGAGGGTATTATGCACTTCGAATCGCGGCCGAACGCGGATCCCCAGGTATACGCATATCGTTTTCCGGCTTCAAACCGTATCCATAGAAATGGTTTCATTGGGAGGTTGTTGAGCCACCTGTTTGGACGCTCCGAGATGATCTCAACTTGTCATTGTTGGGAACACTCGTTGTTTCAGAAAGACAGAACCCTTGAACTAGACCCCTTCTCGTGACCTGTCGCTCACCTGGCAAGACCTATACCAGCTAAGCTATGGTGGACACTGCTTCACGTGACACAGGTGCACCTGAATCCCACACACCTTCACCTAACTACTTCTGAAACTCCCTGATCTGCTAGATTCCATGCCTTTTCAGTAGCGTTGTAAGTAGTATATCTTTTTTAGGAGGATTCACCTAAGGAATGAGACAGCGATGAGCAGGTTCATTTTGAGATACTAGCTTAAGTTTATATCACGATTGCAGTGAAATACTCAGTACGGTCACCGATGACTTAGAAGCCCAAGATGATAGCAAAAGTTTCCGTTTATTCGAATTGCCTGTCACATCAAATGGCAGTCGATGCACTCCCAGAAGCTGTCATCTGCATTTTTCATTATGTGACAGGTGGCTTGGCCAGATCAGCAGCGGAACTGGCAGACCAACGCTGCACAAGCTGCCCTGTCTTTTGACTTGGGGCGAGACGGCCCAAGTGGTTAGAGCGCGAATTTACTAACCGGAAGGTCCGTGGTTCGAAGCCGACCTCCGCCTCTCGACTTCTCCTGTCTAGGCTTGGGCAACCTGGCAGTATCCCATCCCTTGTGTTTCCTTCGGGTGGCACGGCGGCTAGGCACCGGAAGGGTGCTACAGCTGAACACTTTTTCTACTTTAAAAACTGCTTGTCGGAACCCACGCTATGAAGGTTCAGCTTGCATTCAATTCGGTTGAATCGCGAAGAACTTCAATGCGCCCGGTTTTTGGTTAAATCTTCCGCAGGTTTCTAACTGAGAGCCTTATGAGTATTGCAATTCATCCTTACCAACCACACACACAGTTCAGTCACCAGGTTCCATTACATTTCTTTCAGTAACTTTCTCTGTGTCTAACTACATTCGCGAAATATCACAGATCACCAGTTCGGTTTCAACTGGAAACTAAACCAAATCCCTCGTTTGTAGTACCCTTCTTCAATTAAGTGTGCTGCGCAAAGGACCTCCCATGTTTCAGCTGGTACAATATTCGAAAGACCGCATTAAATTTTCTTGAAGGAACATACTACTCATAGGGCTGATGGTTCATTTCACTGCATTGGTTGAATCCGATGTGAGCATCAGATTAGCAATGCTGAGAGACGCCAGATGGTTTTAGGAAGGAGGAACTCTCACACGATGGATTTATTACTCACGCTTCATAGGTTACACTGGTTGGGGCGTGTACTCAGCATATAAGAGGGCCACCTGCCTGGCAGAGCTCTTTTCGCCCATCCTTGGGCGAATGCCATATGCCAGAGGAGTGAGAAGCATCAAGTTCTCCCCATGTTACGTGCATCACACGAAGGTGCATTCGTAGATGGAGCTGTGATGAAGTGCAGAAGGCGGATTAGATGATCGGGGAACTAAGCTAATGCCTCCGATTCGGAGAGGCGCAAACTGCGATGTTCGAGGTATGTGGTATGTGGACGATCATTCCAGAATATTGTTCGGTGGCACCACGAACAATGGTATGACAGTGAACTTGAGATAAAATCTGTTCTTCTGGAATTATTCCGGAAAGAAGCTTCCAGTTTGGTATCGGACAGAATTGTCCGAACACATGTATGTTTCTTATTAATCACGTAAACTCGCCTTTGGGTTATCAACGGTTCGAACGTAAAAGCAGCTGCTGCATGCTTTGAAATCGTTGTAAATATGAAGTTAGTTTCTTGGATGGATCAATAACTCGGCGAGGAAATCGACCTTGAGAAGATGGATTGCAGTCATATACAGAACTAGTTTTGGCATTTCAGTGATTACTGCTTAGACATTCTTCAGATAAGCAAACAATTAAGATAAGCCGCACCAAATTTCTGTTAAACCTGATTGGTCTGATGTGTGATGCATTGTAACAAAACCCAAGGCGGGACATTCGAAATTATCAAACCTCATGTCGAATATGTCAAGAACTGGCTACGGACCAAAAGAAGGCGTTCCCGTATTTGTCAGAATCTGAGCTAAGCAAATTTAGGCTTCCATCAACCCGGCGCTTCTCACCCTATCATGACGATTCTAGCCTGACCTTGTGGAAAATTCCGTGATAACCCTATAAATGCAGCTGCAACAATGGTCGTTTGTCTCCATGAGGCGTCACCTCAAGTCGCGGAGCCTTTTGGCATGCCATAGTGGTTGGAACAGCAAGTCAGGGACCGACGTGGGAGATGCAATACCGTCTGCAGACGCAACAGAAGGACAGGATCACAGGGAAAATCGTTTGAACTGATGAGATCCCGCGAAAAATTGAGACATTTAGGTTTATTGCAGCGGTAATTCCATTTCAGATGAGAGAAACAGAGAACGATGTAAAATGTTAACAGGGGTAATAATTCATCCAAAGCTTCGATTTCCACACATAATTAGGGACTTTCGTCAATGCACCCTGTCCTTGGATAACGCACTTTGAGCAGGTCCAGTCTGTGGTCTCTTTTCCCGGGTGGAGAATCTTTAGTAAGCGGATTTCCGGGATACAACATTTGGAACAGAGGTCAGCTTCAATAAAGCCTTATAAAAAGCACAAAGATCTATCCTTCGGTCGGAAACAAAACAGCAATCATTTCGACCACCTGTGTAACGGTGGATACTACTGATGAGACGTGCGAGTAGTATGTGGATTTTTCGTAAGCCCTCCTCGAATCTAATGGAAGGTGGGGTTTATTACGGAACCTGTGGAACTGCTTTGCAGCGTTCGTTTACAATTTCGTGGATAAATACCCAAAAAAAGTTCAAGAAGACGCATGATGATGTCCAGTTTTTAAAGCAAGGTGCATATGAGATGTCTACTTTCCTGTAGCTCTTTAATTGATGTTTGCTAAAAAATAAACGACTCCGCATTACATCTGTACACAGGCAGAGGTCTAGATGTAGAGGTCGGGTTCGAACACCGACCTGCCGGTCATTAAATTCGCGCTCTGTTCACTTGAGCCATCCTGTAACGTAAGCCCACTCTTGTAATGTAGTGTAGTGTTGCATCTTACTGTCACAGAGCGGCAGCCTTGCTGCATTTTATGCGTTTAGGGGATCCTTCCACCCGTCTGACTCGTTTTTTGTCATCCTTATGGGGAGAGAACTTGTACTCACTCTGCTTCAAACTGAGTTTATTCCCAACTCTTCTGCAACCGTTCTCAGTGGACTTTTATTCGTCTATCGTTGGTTGCCTGATCACGTGTGTTCGGTCATTTACGTTGACCGTTTTAACCAGTTAGATCAACCCTCTCAACCTGTTGAGCCTCTGCTCTGTCGTTCATTTGTCCATGTGCAAGACATCTTGCATCTTGACTTTGGTGCCTTTTCATAGAAAACATAGGCGATTTGGATCGTCAAGGGTGTCGCTAAAAATAGCTACTTTCGTGTGATTTCTCTGCAGATGTACTCGAGCATTAATGCGCTGCCTGTTTCGGAGCGTTGAACCTACAACAGTCCTAGAGGTAACTTCCAGTGACCATCGTTGTGAAGGCCTGTATGCCGTTACTGCAGAAGTGGATACTCCGTATACGACCGCACCGCAACGACCGTCGTTCGCGTGGGACGCAAATGTTGATCCACTGTTTTCTACGCGCGATGACATGATGAACTCTCGTCCCTTTACTCGGAAAGGCGTGATGGATCTGATGACACAAATTTAGCACAATAGAATACCCAGCAGGCCCAAAAAGTCCGTCTCGAAATAAAAGTACTCTGTGTTAGATTGGTGCTATTCTTTGACGTCTACACTCATCTGCATAACAGTTTGGTTTTGATGGGAGACTCACCTGGAACCCAACTGAATCTCTCGTCCCAAGAAGGGCGAAACCGGTCGTGGGCTCTCGAAGAGTCTTCAGCAACCTCGTGAGTAGTGTGTGCGCACATCGGACAGTTCTTGCACTGTGAATTCACGTCATCCAGTTGAACCATTGTTTTCGTGACTTTCAAGAGGTGAGTAGAAGGCTTCAGGATCCAGATCAACACTTCCATTGATGTACATAGTCAGTGGGGGGGCGAGGTGGACCAAACGGTTAGAGCGCGAATTTACCGACCGAAAGGCTCGTGGTTCGAGCCCCTCCTCACTTGGGTGACCTGGCAGTATCCCAGCCCTCATGCCTCCTTCGGGTGGCATGGCAGCTAGGCACCGTAAGAGTGCTACAGCTGAACATCGTGAGTGGAAATCAGCCTGGATATGCTCTTACCACACTGTTTCTTTTTCGATTCTTTAGTAAGCGGTCACAAGTTTGCTATTTTTCTCCCTATCAGTTGCAACATCCGATCCCACTGCGGGCTCATACCCTGCCAAGAGAAGGCACCGATTCGGAAGCTCCACAATTGTACCCAACAAATCTCGATCAAGAATGCCAGCACACTCGACTGGCATCCTCCCCACCACCGCCGCCACCTCCGAGGGCTCGGTTACAATCATCTTTGGTTGGAGAACAGCGCAAACTGTCTGGGGAAGCACCAGTTTCAATGGTTCCACCAAGTTCACAACGTCCTGGTGACAGTTCAGAAGGGAATGATCTCCTCCAGGTAAGCACTGCTCTGATGCTCCACGTTCACCTCTTGCTCTTTGGGAATATGCACATGGGCTGCCGATAGCCGAGACTTTTCTGCCGACCTTATTAGACGTGGAACGAGCGACTCAGGTTGGGGAAAACTGCATGCATTCAGTACTTTTCCGCTGGCGCTCACGATGGTAATGTTCATTTTCACGGCCAGAACCCCATCAACTTTGCCTTCCACTGACAATAACAGCTTTGGAACGCCATCAACAATTGTGTTTATCACTTTGCTGTTCTTCGGCCTGTTGGGCGAGATGGCTCAAGTGGTTAGAGTGCGAACTTACTGACCGGAAGGTCTGTGGTTCGAGCCCGACCTCTGCCTCTCGACTCACCTGTCTAGGCTTGGGCAACCTGGCAGTATCCCAGCCCTCGTGCTTCCTTCACGTTGCATGGCAGCTAGGCACAGAAAAGGTGTTACAGCTGACTGATTTTTTTTAAAATTCCTTCAGCCTGTGTACTCCGACTCAAAAATGTAATTTCAAGATTGAACAGTGAGGATGGCTGTCCCATGGTCATCTTCCAATTGCATCGAGAACATCGCGAGTAATAAATGTAGTTCAGAATGTAATGAAAGCCCAAAGCGCAGCCTCAGGAGCTGGGAACGAGGCGGTGCTATTGGTCTTGACCTCCGGTACATGGTTGATGCTGTTGGCCGCGTCTCGGTGATGTAGGCTTTAATAGATCAGATATTACTTGTGAGTAGTGGTGAGATTTTCAGTATTCGGTCACCCGCTGTTGAACCTGTGCATGTCTGTGGTGAGGTTTGCTGGGCCTGTTGGGTAGGTTCTCATTTGTGAACTGAAGTGATGCTAACAAGTGAACTTAAGTCAACCTCGTGTTTATACCGATTCTCAACCGAGTATGCTATGTAAAAACTACCCAACGGTTCGAGAGAGCTTACTGCTCGAGGCGCAAATTTACTAATTCAACTCTGACTGATCCTGTCTAGGTTTGGAGAACCTGGTAGTATCCCAGCCCTCGCACTTTCTTTGGGCGGCTAGCGAGATGGCTTAAGTTGTTCGAGCGCGAATTTAATGACCGGAAGGTCCGTGGTTCGAACCCGACCTGTGCCTCTCGACTTCCCCCTGTCTAGGCTTGGGCAACCTGGCCGTATCACAGCCTCCC
>NW_008751793.1:34655-43497 GCF_000715545.1 Opisthorchis viverrini
AAAAAAAGTTCAAGAAGACGCATGATGATGTCCAGTTTTTAAAGCAAGGTGCATATGAGATGTCTACTTTCCTGTAGCTCTTTAATTGATGTTTGCTAAAAAATAAACGACTCCGCATTACATCTGTACACAGGCCACGCTGAACGGCAATATTTATTGACTAAGTTAACTATCAACCGAGAGTTTGCATTGAATAGAACGAAATTCAGCAGCGTAAGCTCACTCTTGTTCTCAGTGTCACCACTGTAATGTAATGTTGCGTCTTACTGTCACAGAGCGATAGTCTTGCTACATTTTATGAGTGAAGGGGATCCTACAACCCGTAGGATTCGTTTTTATTGTCATTCTTATGGGGAGAGAACTTGTACTCACTCTGCTTCAAACTGAGTTTATTCCCAACTCTTCTGCAACCGTTCTCAGTGGACTTTTATTCGTCTATCGTTGGTTGCCTGATCACGTGTGTTCGGTCATTTACGTTGACCGTTTTAACCAGTTAGATCAACCCTCTCAACCTGTTGAGCCTCTGCTCTGTCGTTCATTTGTCCATGTGCAAGACATCTTGCATCTTGACTTTGGTGCCTTTTCATAGAAAACATAGGCGATTTGGATCGTCAAGGGTGTCGCTAAAAATAGCTACTTTCGTGTGATTTCTCTGCAGATGTACTCGAGCCTTAATGCGCTGCCTGTTTCGGAGCGTTGAACCTACAACAGTCCTAGAGGTAACTTCCAGTGACCATCGTTCTGAAGGCCTGTATGCCGTTACTGCAGAAGTGGATACTCCGTATACGACCGCACCGCAACGACCGTCGTTCGCGTGGGACGCAAATGTTGATCCACTGTTTTCTACGCGCGATGACATGATGAACTCTCGTGCCTTTACTCGGAAAGGCGTGATGGATCTGATGACACAAATTTAGCACAATAGAATACCCAGCAGGCCCAAAAAGTCCGTCTCGAAATAAAAGTACTCTGTGTTAGATTGGTGCTATTCTTTGACGTCTACACTCATCTGCATAACAGTTTGGTTTTGATGGGAGACTCACCTGGAACCCAACTGAATCTCTCGTCCCAAGAAGGGCGAAACCGGTCGTGGGCTCTCGAAGAGTCTTCAGCAACCTCGTGAGTAGTGTGTGCGCACATCGGACAGTTCTTGCACTGTGAATTCACGTCATCCAGTTGAACCATTGTTTTCGTGACTTTCAAGAGGTGAGTAGAAGGCTTCAGGATCCAGATCAACACTTCCATTGATGTACATAGTCAGTGGGGGGGGGCGAGGTGGACCAAACGGTTAGAGCGCGAATTTACCGACCGAAAGGCTCGTGGTTCGAGCTCCACCTCACTTGGGTGACCTGGCAGTATCCCAGCCCTCATGCCTCCTTCGGGTGGCATGGCAGCTAGGCACCGTAAGAGTGCTACAGCTGAACATAGTGAGTGGAAATCAGCCTGGATATGCTCTTACCACACTGTTTCTTTTTCGATTCTTTAGTAAGCGGTCACAAGTCTGCTATTTTTCTCCCTATCAGTTGCAACATCCGATCCCACTGCGGGCTCATACCCTGCCAAGAGAAGGCACCGATTCGGAAGCTCCACAATTGTACCCAACAAATCTCGATCAAGAATGCCAGCACACTCGACTGGCATCCTCCCCACCACCGCCGCCACCTCCGAGGGCTCGGTTACAATCATCTTTGGTTGGAGAACAGCGCAAACTGTCTGGGGAAGCACCAGTTTCAATGGTTCCACCAAGTTCACAACGTCCTGGTGACAGTTCAGAAGGGAATGATCTCCTCCAGGTAAGCACTGCTCTGATGCTCCACGTTCACCTCTTGCTCTTTGGGAATATGCACATGGGCTGCCGATAGCCGAGACTTTTCTGCCGACATTATTAGACGTGGAACGAGCGACTCAGGTTGGGGAAAACTGCATGCATTCAGTACTTTTCCGCTGGCGCTCACGATGGTAATGTTCATTTTCACGGCCAGAACCCCATCAACTTTGCCTTCCACTGACAATAACAGCTTTGGAACGCCATCAACAATTGTGTTTATCACTTTGCTGTTCTTCGGCCTGTTGGGCGAGATGGCTCAAGTGGTTAGAGTGCGAACTTACTGACCGGAAGGTCTGTGGTTCGAGCCCGACCTCTGCCTCTCGACTCACCTGTCTAGGCTTGGGCAACCTGGCAGTATCCCAGCCCTCGTGCTTCCTTCACGTCGCATGGCAGCTAGGCACAGAAAAGGTGTTACAGCTGACTGATTTTTTTAATATTTCTACAGCCTGTGTACTCCGACTCAAAAATGTGATTTCAAGATTGAACAGTGAGGATGGCTGTCCCATGGTCATCTTCCAATTGCATCGAGAACATCGCGAGTAATAAATCTAGGTCAGAATGTAATGAAAGCCCAAAGCGCAGCCTTAGGAGCTGGGAACGAGGCGGTGCTATTGGTCTTGACCCCGGGTACACGGTTGATGCTGTTGGCCGCGTCTCGGTGATGTAGGCTTTAATAGATCAGATATTACTTGTGAGTAGTGGTGAGATTTTCAGTATTCGGTCACCCGCTGTTGAACCTGTGCATATCTGCGGTGAGGTTTGCTGGGCCTGTTGGGTAGGTACTCATTTGTGAACTGAAGTGATGCTAACACGTGAACTTAAGTCAACCTCATGTTTATACCGCTTCTCAACCGAATATACTGTGTAAAAGCTACCCAGCAGTTCGAGAGAGCTTATTGCTCAAGGCGCAAACCTACTAACTCAACTCTGACTGCTCCTGTCTAGGCTTGGAGAACCTCGCAGTATCCCAGCCCTCGCACTTTGTTTGGGCGGCTAGCGAGATGGCTTAAGTGGTTCGAGCGCGAATTTAATGACCGGAAGGTCCGTGGTTCGAACCCGACCTGTGCCTCTCGACTTCCCCCTGTCTAGGCTTGGGCAACCTGGCAGTATCACAGCCTCCCGTGCAACCTTGTGGTGGCAGTTAGGTACCGAAAGGGTGCTACAGATGAACGACTATTTTTTATACAGAGAACAAACTGACCAATTTCTCAACTAGCCTAACCAAATCGTTGACTTCAGAAAGACCTTCAAACGGACGATATGCACACATCACAATCACCCTGTGGTAGATAGACTGTCGGAAACCTAATGGCGACTCTCCCTGAAATTTTTCACCGCAAGACATCCCGAGAGAATGGTCTTGGACAAATGAATGACAGCCCTTCCCCCTCGGTGGGTACTTCGTTCCCTTATGTGCCTTGACAGGATTCCAATTCCGGGAAGTCGGTGTATTCCACTCCACATTTTAGTTCACCATCGGCTGCATATTTGTTTTTTTCGGTACGGGACACGAATTCGCGAATTAAGGTCCCCGTATTGTGACTGTTTTTGTATTTCGGAGATCTCCACTTTTCCCATGCAATGTGGTTTCACTCTGATTGGCCATAACGTTGTGCGTCTGAGATTTAATCGCCCGCAGCCGAAAGTGGAAGGGCGAAACCGGTTGTGGGCTGTCGAAGAGTTTTCAGCAACTTTGGGAGTAGTTTACTTTATGTTTTCGGCTTCTTTGGATCTTGTTCTCTGTCTGATTTTGCCAAGTGTAAATAATTCCCGTAGAGGCTTCAACGCGCACGGTGCTACTCGCCTCCCAGGATCGGGACCGCGTGATCCGCAGTGCGCCCAGTTTGAGACGCCGCAAGAAACGGGTGCCCATGGATGTCGATGGTGTTCTTGTTTTCGGTTGCTATCCAGATTACCTGAATGAGTGTCTGGAGGTGTAGGCACCTCGGAATGACTGTAGTAAGCTAGCATTAAGTCCCTTCTCGTCCACCTTACTCTTTTCTTTACCATAAGGCTTTCAAATAAATCGAGGTTGTACGGCAGTGAAGCGTCAATTTTGAACACTGATGTCTTGCTGTCCATGATAATTATGGTCCGCGGGAATTCAAAAGTGCTTCTAAATGTGGGGCCTTACTCTGTCCAAGTTTTGTTCCCTTCGTAAGTAGTCTAATGCCACACGTAGTTAACCTAATCGAGCACTACAATTCTCCCCAACTTCTCTCCATAGATCCCACCGCATTTGGCACCAGACCAAGTGGATTCCCTCACCGCTGGACTACACCATAAGTACGTTCTGTTACCAACGTTTTCTACATTATAACACCTGTTTCTACGAGTCTGTTTGCGCACAGAAACGAACAATGCTAGATTTTTCCAACCACAGGCGACTAGCTTATTCCGATCTATTGTGGTTATTCGTCCAAACCAGTCATGAGCCGTTTTGGGTGATCGAGCTTATCGATGCTAGTAGCGTTTATATAGGTATTCCGATGACGTTTGTTACTCGTTTCGTGATTGGTCAGTTGACCCTTTCTGTTGATTGGTTGCAATGCCACAGGTCACCAGAAAGTTTAGTTCCGATAGTTTGCATGTTCCAGCGCGCTCGGTTCAGTTACAAATAGAGATTTTTATGCACACGATGCTTCGATTGGCTGCTCGCCGAATGATTTGCACAGAGTTTACGATTTCAAACGTATGCTTCCTCGAGCTTTTAGCTACCCAGGCCCTGTTGCATTCAAGGCTTTTTTCAGACTACTGGTGTGCATTTTTTAGACTCAGTGGGCTTAGATTGAGTGTAATCTCTTCGTTCAAAAATTTGTGTCGGCAGCTTCAGATTATACTTGTACTTCACAGCACAATATCTCGTTTCCTGCCAGAATTTGTACTCCTACCCCTTCACTTCTTGACTCCAGGCACCCGGTAGACACAGAGGACCCGGCCGCTATCGTAGCCCAACTTCGACGCGAGTGTGACGGGGTTTCACAAGCCAACGAAAAGTTGGCTCAAGAACTGATGCAACTCCAACAACGACGTATCGCTTTGAAAATCCTGCTCGAACGCTTAATGCCCCTGGATGCGGGCTATCCAACCTGCTTTGAATATTGATGATCGAAATGTGGCAACTGAATCACGCTTTTTATCTTTTATCTCGTTCTTTCTTCATCAACGCTTGTGCTTCGTTCTCTTCTGCACGCATGAGTAAACCGTGCTCTGTGTGACCTAAATACACTTTCTTCTTCCCTGCCTTTGAAGACATATTGCAACAAGTGGGAATTGTTTGGCTACGCGATCCGCGTTCACGACTACCCCGAGCAAGATGTCGCGATTCTCCGCTACCGCAAACTAAGTACCAAGGTTGCAACACCTTTGACTGGTTGGTCGTGGTTGGAAGGGGGTGGCGAGGGACATCGGTAGACAAAGAACTGTGTGGGTAATTGATGCTTCTCGGTCGTTCAGACTGAGGAGGTGACCCACCTTGGGCGTTTGACTGACTCCCAAAGTGGTGGAAGGATGTAGGGTTTTTTGTCGAGGACCCTACCCCCAGCCTCCGACTCAAGAGTCTAGACCGCGGTTGGGGGAGGGCTTTCTTGGGGACCCTGCCCCGAGCCGATGACTCGGTTGTCCGACTCACTCGGCCGCAGAGGGTTGGCTAACCCGAGGACACGGAGAGTAAGGCATTACTGTCTTACTCCCAATGCGGCTGCGCATAGCAGATGAGCAGCACCAGACTCTGTGGTTTTAGAAAATACTTCGACCACAATACATAATGCGCCAGTTGTTTGGCGATCACAATGTGCGTTTTTGGCCGACATTTTCTGTCCTTTCCCCAGGCGTCGCTGCTTCCGTAAATCTCAACGTGCTGGTCGCCTTTCTGCCTCCACATCACAGAAGACAGTACGACTTCACCTTCAGCTCGCCTCCAATTACGGTTAATTGTACTGCGGGGTTTCGCTGCTCTTGGTCTGTCTTCTCTCCTTCGTGGCGTGGTTGCGGGTTGTGTGGAACGAAGGTACAGGCACTGTATCCCCTGGGATCATTGCAGCACTCGTGATGTGAACACGAGTTTCATCGAGCCTAACACTGGCACAGTATCTACTCATGTCTCTGTCATAGGATCAGTTTCCCCCATTGGAATGAATCTTGTGGCTCACATCACCCAAGGAAGCAGTGAACTTGAGTTTCCGTCCTATCAGACCTTAGCAACAGCACATATTCGAGAATTAGGACGCCTGGCGTGCCCGGAGAGCGTGTCACTGCCATCGCAAACCGGACACACTTGAATTACCCGTTTTGAACAGGAGAGATTGAGTGGCGCTTTCGGTGCCTCGAGCGATTATCAAACTTGGCTGTGTCCATCGGTTGGCTCACTTTTCGAACCCTGGAAGCCTGAGACCGATCGAACAGTTTTAGACAGTTTACAGACTTTGGGAGACGAGTCGGTCAACTGCCACAACCATGATAGTCATCATCATTATCAGCTGTAAGAACCGCGTACTCGTCGTGCAGTGGTTGTAGCTGCCACAGTTTCGTTCACCGATGATTTGGAGAGGTGGGGTAGATAGCTGCACATTGGAGGCGGGAGCTGATAAGTTGGTGTCTAAATTCAGGTCGGTCAGTGGACTATTAAGTGGGGGGATTTGGAAGGGAGCTACGCACACACACACACACAAAATGTCGACTATTAATTTCCCTGGTGATCTGATTGCTTGACTTCTGGAGTCTCTTGTGAAATACTCCACTTTGAGCGTCAGTATCAGTACACGAATGATTGCGGGCCTGTTTTTGTTACATCGAAATTTTTGACTTTCTGAGTGTTTCAGTGTCAGTCAAGTGCCCGTCAACCTTACTTGGAACCAATTGCACGAAATTAGCGAAATACACTCATTTGCAAGCGAATTTGTTTTTGCTCGAGTGACTCACCTGGAACCCAGCTGAAACTCATTTATGGTGTAGAGTTTTCAGCAACCTTATGAGTAGTACACTACGTTCTCCAAACTCATACACTGAATGCTGTCGCAGGATTAGTCAATAACTCGGTAACGCAGTTCGACTCCATCACTGAATGCTGTCGCAGGATTAGTCAATAATTCGTTTGCGCTGCTCAACCCCATACGTTCCTAGTTCACTGGTATCCAAAAAAAGAAATCCAAGAAAGCGGCATTCTCCTCCAGATTTTGAGCAACTTAGTTCGTCAAGCTCACACAGAACATGCTGCCCGTAATTTAGATGAAACTCGGAAAAATACATCGCTCGGATTCGATTGGGTTATCCGTTAACGCCAATGTAGTTTGCAAGTCAGTTTACTTGGCCAAAAACAACATTGTTTGTTGCTGAGGCCTCATAACTATGTGACGGGACTGGTTGTGAAACAAACGCAATGCAACTGAGGAGTGGGTATGCCTTGATTGGTGGGTGAGCAGATGATCCCGAGATAGCTCAGTGATTTCGGCGCCAACTTACGAATCGGAGGTCCGTTCTTCGAAGTCAACTTCAGCATCTCCACTGCTCTTGTCTAGAATTGAGCGACCTGATGATATATCGGCCCTCGCACCTCCTTCCGTTGGCATGGCGGCTGGGCACCGAAAGGGTGCTACAGCTGAACGATTGGCTGAGGGGAGGTAGCGTATGCCTTAATTTTACACACCTGCGTATTATTTGTTTTGTTTTTCATTGGACGTGTGGTTGGCGGGTTGAAACCAGTAGGGTTCTTTCACGCGGTCGGGACGGACGGGGCTCTGGTCACTTCAATAATTGTTCAATAGTTCATTACTGATTCTGTTCGGTTTTTTCGTGTCCTCATCTGTGAATGTCGAAGGGCAGATTCGATGCCTCTATTTGTGTTTCAAGCTAGCCTCACGCTTCTCCGATGACGCTAGTGCCATGGCAACCAGGCTGGTGTAGCATGCGCCCGGGGAACACAGTAAGTACGACCTTGGGTTTGCTGACGTACACAAGGAAGGATACACTCGCTCAAAACTGATGGGTACCACCACTAAATACTGTTGACCCAAAAAGGTCGACCGTTCAACTCTGCGCCCCATGAGCTTGCACGCCATTCTGTCGGAGCTACTAGGTATGCAGTCGTCGGTGACCGGTTTATAGATTGAAGGGACGATCGATTCCATTCAGTCCGAAGGGGCAGCCCTCCTCGATTTCAACACTCACTGGCTTACCAGTACCGACTTTGTGGTGCACGGAATTAAAATTGTTCAGCTGTAACAGCCTTCTGGTGCCCGGCTGCCATCCCACCCGAAGGAAGTACGAGGGCTGGGATACTGTCAGGTCCGGGCCGAGACGGGAGAAGTCGAGAAACAGAGGCCGGGTTCGAACCACGAACCTTCCGGTCATTGACAAATTCACGCTCTAACCTCTTGAGCAATTACACTAATCACTAGTAAAAGACTTGCGAATTAGTGTGTGTTCGCTAATTTCGTGCAATCTGGTTTCAGCTCGAACATAAGGTTGACAGGAAGTCGAGGAATGCGCCTACCTGATGAGCCCCAAGAGGGGCGGAACTAGTCGTGAGCTGTCGAGGAGTTTTCAGCGACCTTATGAGCAGTACATTACAAAGATGTACATGTATCGCGACATCTCGAATATCGTAGTGACGCAAACATGAGGCGGCCTGGTGCAGCATATTCAGTTGCCTGGGAACATGAAAACCGAGAGATTCAGCTGGGTTACAGGTGAGACTCTCCAAAAACCAAATTGGTTTTCAAATGAGTGTATATTCGCTAACTTGGACAACCATTTTCATCTGATGATAAATTCGGTTTTGAGAGGAGACTCAATAGAATTCAGATGAGTATCTCGTTTATGATAGTTTGAGCAACTTCTCGAAGCTGCTGTGAAGGAATACGGGACTGTGTGTGGCTGGGACTACCACCGCTGAGTCATTCGTCTCGCGAGGCTTGATCCAGCAATCCTTTCCGACTGTGTCGCACTCAACTGCATCAACCGCAATTGTGTTTTTAGCCGTATAGTGCTTTGGGATGATTGGTGGTTTCGCTCGAT
>NW_008751793.1:43637-50868 GCF_000715545.1 Opisthorchis viverrini
TGTCATTTTTATGAGATGTTTCTTCATTAGGCCATCTTCAAAGGTGGAGCAGCTGAAGAATTGAGAGTGGGCGGCTTTTCCTCCAGGAGCCTCAAGAACCCAACGTGATACGCAGCATCCGGTACCTTCTGTCACCCTGTGTTCCCGTGGTTCACAAACCCGTCATTCTTGGCGGGTTGTGCTGGAACGACGCAAGCTATGAAAGGTGTTTGTGGCTCTTGGAAAATGGAGCGATTGTGTACTTTTACCTGTTGTCTACAACATCATTTTGACAAGCCTGATCTCAGGCCACCTCATGCGTGTTCGCACTAAGCAACTTTAATGGGGGTCCATTCAAGGACACAAGACTTTCGATAGCAAGAATTGAGCGGAAACAATATTGGTCTTTCCGACTCAGAGAATGCCCAATAGGACCGGTTAAGACGAACTTTTCTTTCAGTTTAAAGGTCCCCAGAAATCCGAATCCGACTTCGAATACCTCTCCCCTCCAATGAGGTACCCCAGGCAATCTACATCCTTTGGAGGATATACTGGAAGACTACGGATCGATATGAACCGGAAGCTACACATTCGTAGCAAGTTGATACAAACTAGTAAACCCATCCCCCCGTGAATCAACAGTAACTTTCCTCGTTTTCTGACTACTCATGATTAACGTGACTTGCGCTCGTTTATTATGACACCGTTTTGTTTCCTTGCGGCTCATTTTCCCCATGTTACATTCCTACTTAAGATCCGCTCATTCTTCAGTACCTGATGTCAATATTTTGTTGCCCGTCCGTCCCGATTGTACCTACTTTCGAGCGTCCATTCCGACGGAAATGTGGACCGTCCGGGTACCACCAGTAGCTTAAAAGTGAAGTAGATTTGGTGACGGAGAAAGCATGGCAAGACCACATGATAGGTATTTTTGGCCAGTAAAATGTTCAGTTCTTGGGCTATAGACCGGAAAAAAATAAGCTAGTGTTTTCGCGTGCTTTCTGTTCAATCTTTCCACTACTTAATCGGTTTATAGTAGCTAAAATTATCTTGTTCATTGTACAGTGGGTTTCGAAACGGTCAAAGATGTGCTTAAATTCCTGGATGACCTCAGGCAGGCCAGGATTTCGAACAAAAGAAAAGTTCCTCAAGACAAGGTAGATTATCTTAGTTTTGAGAACTGAGCAACCTAAATTCAGCACTACCGTAAATACCAGTAAACAAACCGTTTCGAAATCCAGGTAGGAGGGAATAGGACACACTTGGACGTTAGGGAATGGCCCCACAATGTTCGAAGACGATGGAGTGCGATGGATTCCTAATCTGATGTAAACTTTATCCTGTTGGTTGGGAAGACGGTTTCGTTAATTTAATGAAAAAATAGAATAGCGAATAGGTTATAAATGTCCTGGTTTGGTCTTACGCAACTCACAACCTACACGAAGATAAAGTTTCTGGCTTGATTTGAGGCAACCTGGGGAGCTGCGAGTTCAAGGCCAATCAAAGACACAAAAGCTATATTCTTGAGCATACAAATGTAGGCGAGTAACTGCTGAATATCGTTCCACTACTATATCAGCACTTGAGAGTGTCAACATGTTCATCCCCAAATACCTCCACACAATTCTTGTCAGAATTTGTCAAAAATATCAGATTCCTAGTGGTAACCCCAGGACGGTCGAAACCTAGTGAGACCCTAAAACTCCTCGATATAAAAGTCTGCAAGCATCGAGGCCAGTCAATCACTCAATCAACCCTGCAAAAGCTGATGAGTTTTCAGGCACGCCACGACCGAATATGAACAGCATTCAGGCATCCCATAGAAGCCCGGTTGATGTTGACGAGTGTTCACTAAATGCCTATCAGAGAAAGCCTGAATCAATGTCAGAAAGTGCCCTCTAAATAGCGCAGGGCTGTTACAGCTTTTGAACAAGATTGTTTGTGTCCTTTGTTGACGAGTCTTTTATCCGGCGCCAGGGCACTGGAGCGAGGAAAGCAGTTCGATACAACAGAATTCACGTAAACCCTTGCCCCTGACTCAGAAACTCCAATGGACAAGAATTTTAAGGAACAGAACTGCGTAAAGTTCACCGGACGAGTGTTGTTTCCATCCGAGTAGTTGTCACTCGAGTGGCTTCTGTGATGAGCGGTGCTAAGTGAGAACTAATCACAGTGGTGATGAGCTGCTCGAGACCGGGAGGTCACGGGTTCGAAACACTGTGAGATTCCCTCAATCATTCTACTATTTTTAATTCTCGTCCCGCCTTCTCATTTCATTTCACTTTTAGTTTTTTTGTTTCCGATTTCATTCCCATGTCTCTTGTCTTTCGTTAGGCCACCTGTTTCACCCTGTTCAACTTTATAAAATCGCATAATTTTTGTCTCGTTCCTTTCGATAGCAAGCAATGAGCGGAAACAATGTTGGCCTCTCCCCACTTGGAGAATGCCTAATAGGACCAATTAAGACGAAAATTTCTTCCAAGGAGAACTTGATCCAGCAGTCCTTTCCGACTGCGTCGCACCCAACTGCAAACCCCAATTATGTTTTCAGCCGTATAGCAGTTTGGGGTGAACGGCGGTTCTGCTCAAATGTCTGGATGTTCCGAGTAGATGAACTTCGCTGGACTAACAACGAGACCACCGTTGATCCGTTAGCTACAAAGAATGACAGGGTGTGAGTGGTTTCAGTATCTCGTGAAAGTATGATTGACACGTCGGAAAGCCTTGTTAGTGTGTCGTTCATGTGGCCGAGGGATCCACAAATAACCACAGGATATTTCTCATTCGCTTTATCAGACGACACTGAAATCTGTCAAAACGGATTCAATGAACTCAAACCTTACAACACTGTGATTGGTTCTGCAAGATATTACGCCAACTGACTTCTCCTATGTTATCCGATACACTGATGGACGTTAAACATGAGTAGAACAGAAAATCGATCATTGTACTGGCAAAATAGCTGATGCATTTTCTGTCAAATGTTATCCTAAAATAAATCGCTGCTGTTTCCTAGTGGGTCACTCATAACACGATAATTAGTTCGGTCGTGTTTTGGACGTTCCCGCCATTAGGATTTCAACCAATCAGGATAGAGATGACGCAGCAACATGCATGATATACACAACATGACAGTCCACATGTGTCGCGTGGGACGTCAGGAAGGCAGCGGTATTCGACGTTCGAGAGGATGTAGCGACGGCACACGTCGGTTCTGAAATGTGCAGATATACGGACTGGTATTAATGAATCCACACGGTACACACAGCACACATGCGCACAGGTCGGGTGAGACAGAAGAGAACACCGGAGTGTGGCAACAACACACGTGTATTAAACCGAAACCGAAGCCGGAAGAGGGGTTACAAAGTCAGGTCAAGGCCAATCACGGGGGTGTACGAGAGGGTTACTCTTTCCTGCCCGGGGCTTGTGGTGGCTCGTCCTTGATACCTGCAATAGGGGGAGAGAGGGAGAGGCACGTATAAGGTCATATGAGAGACGTGCAAGCAGATACAGTCGAGTTTCAAATGCGTTACACATGGCGTTATTGAACTAGGCGCGTGATTCCAAGGTCAGTGGTTGGTTTATGTTCAGTTCAAGATGTGTAGGTTTAAAAAAAAAATTGTAACAACGAAATGAGGAATCCCGATAGAAATATAAAACAAAAATAACAATCGTTACATTAAATACTTAATTGCTGTTTCAGTTCAAGATGTGCAGGTTTGGGAAAAAAATTGTAACAACGAAATAAGGAATCCCGATAGAAATATAAAACAAAAATACAATCGTTATTCCAAGGTCAGTGGTTGGTTTATGTTCAGTTCAAGATGTGTAGGTTTGGGAAAAAAATTGTAACAACGAAATGAGGAATCCCGATAGAAATATAAAACAAAAATAACAATCGTTACACTAAATACTTAATTGCACAACTGTTTCAGTGCGTGAGCGAATAGGAACTAGTTCATTGTGGATTTCTGTCAGAACATATTTTCTGTCTTCCCTTGCTAATCTCCTCTGTATCTGTTCTTGTTTAAACGTCTACCTCGACCACGTTTTGAGCTTTACATTATTTGGGGCGCACTGTCTGCTTGCACTTTGTTCCATGCTTCGTGTACCAAGTAACATGTAGTCATATCAAAGTCGAGCTTCCTGTATTCGTTCAGATTATCTGACTGCGACACTGGGTTACCAGTGAAGTGACGTATTTGGTGTCACGATCCTCGTAACAGTCGGCGCCACACAGTGCTCGATTAGTTTTGGTTTTTGATCAGGTAACTGAAGAGCTGTCTCTGAGCTTGGCAACTGACTCGCAAGAGTCCCGTCACCATAAAAGGAGATATCACCATTGCGTAATTGAGTGGGTGCATATATGCAGCATTTGATTGAATTTTATCTGTTACCTCCAAACGTGGTTGGTTCACTTGGAGAAAGAGGTTTCGTGAATTTATTGGTCTGCCTGTGATCTTTGTTGTGTTGTGGTACACTACCCTTTGAGTCGATTGGTTATCCCAACGTCTTCTCCAGGCAAATTGATGTTTTCGTTCGAATTGAGCTCTCTTAGCTCCTCCGGTACTCCACCGAAGAAGCCGCTAACGAACATGTCGTTCATCAACCACTAAGAACAAGAGAACGGCAGACCGACGGAACTCTAAACTGCACAAGAAACCATGAAATAATATCCGGCATTTCCAGTAATTCTGTAGATTTCAATCCCAGTAATCTTCTATTGGCCAGCCGGTACGTTTTCTATGATATTATGAAGGTCACAGTTAGGTTGAACAAAGGATGTGAGCTTCGCAGACGTATCCCAGAATGCGAAGACTGGCTTTCAGTCAACAGACATGGTCCATGAGCAAGCATATGGTACTTCTTCGTGGTCACTTTTAACTTGGAGTCAAGAATGATGATGTTATTAGTGGTAATGCGGGTTCGGAGGTGGTCGGATCATCATTTTCTGTTCGAAACCGTTCGATTCAGTGCTAACGAACAATCTGGATAGCGTCCCTCTCAAGGAGCTGAGGAAAGAATAGGGAACGGTTAACTCTACATTGCAGTTCAAAACCATGGCCATAGTAATGGGTGAAATTTGTTTCGTAATGATTTGGATACAGAATCAACATGTTCCCATGTTGAGTAAGCTGAAGCCCCAAGTAAACTTCACCACTCGTTCGTCTGGACCCTGAGCGATTCAGGCCGAGCGTTTGGCATCCTCGGTAACAGAACGGTGTGGATGGATGGATTACACACCTTGTGAAAACCCGGTGAACTGCTTATAGGGACTGTTCTGTAGAAGTAATCAGTGACCTCAAGTTCTCGGGTAGGTCAGTTTTCAAGCAAACGGGTAAGTACAAAGCCGGGAGTGTAGCACAAGCATCTTTAGCAACCTCAGTTGGAGTGGCTGAAGTTGGCAGGGGGGTTGACTGACAGCATTGATTATGTTCTGCCGAACGAAGTAGCTCGCACCGATGGCCCGGCCAGCAGCTGTCGGCTCTGGAGTTATACAACACTGGTGATGATGCAAGCAAATTTTATTTTCATCTCACTACTTTTCACCGCATTAGTAGTAGACGTTTACGAGTTGCTTTTTCCATCATCAGGACAAAAATGGTGTGTGGACTCACCAGGGTGATTGCGCAAGGACACAAGGACGATTGTTCAAGCGAGAGTCATGTGAGTATATAGTCTACAAGAGGCCGCAAACACTAACACCTGAAGAATTGTGTTCCCCGTCACAACTGAACTGAATTCCCATATCACTCATTTGTAAATCAATTTGGTTTCCACGAGAGACTCAACTGAAACTTCATGGTATTCTACAACTGAATGTGCTGCACACAGGCCGCCTCATGTTTCAGTTGGCACGATTTTCGAGATATCGCAGTATATTTTGATAAAAGAAACTACTCACAAGTTTGCTGAAAACTCTTCGACAGCCCACAACCGGTTTCATCCTTCTTGGGGCTTATCAGGTTGGTGCAGTCCCCAAGTTTCCGTCAACCTTGTTCTACTTGTACCTAAATCGGACTGTTTTATAGAAATACACTCATTTGCAAATCACTTTGATTTTCACGAGAGACTTAACTGAATCCCTCGTTCATGGTATTCTACAAATGAATCTGCTGCACACAGGCCGCCTCATGTTTCTGTTGGCACGATATTCGAGATATCGCAGTATATTTTCATAAAGGAATTCTTATTTGTTTGTCTGTCCGCCACCAGTCATTATGATCCTTGGGCAACATACGAACACTGTGTCCATAACTAGCGTACTCCTCTTCAGATATTGGTTTTTGAAATCAGGGAACTATCTGGATTGTACATTGATTTTGTTCTATTTTAGGAAATATGGGCCAGAGGCTCAAATTAGGTTTTAGAAACAAGGTTGAAAGTGTGTACTTGCCACGTGTTACGGATAAATCTGACGTTAATTTAAAGGAAATGCCACAACCATTTATGCTTCCTTTAGATACCTTCCATAACTAAATATTTAGGTTACTGTTGCAGACGTGGTCGGTTCAATCACATGCAATTCATGATCTGTAACTAAACTCCTCCGAGGTGAGTTATCCAGTGAAGAGGAACTAGGTGTTCCTCATTTCGTTGTTAGCATTTTCCCCAAATCTACACCTCTTGACCTGAACATAAACCAACCACTGACCTTGGAATCACGCGCCTAGATCAATAACGCCATGTGTAACGCATTTGAAACTCGACTGTATCTGGTTGCACGTCTCTCATATGACATTATACGTGCCTCTCCCTCTCTCCCCCTATTGCAGTTACCACGGACGAGCCACCACCAGCCCCGGGCAAGAAAGAATAACCCTCTTGTACGACCCCCTGATTGAACTTGACCTGACTTTGTACCCCCCTAATCCGGTTTCGGTTTCGGTTTAATACACGTGCGTTGTTGCCACACTCCGGTGTTCTCTTCTGTCTCACCCGACCTGTGCGAATGTAGACTGTGTGTGCCGTGTGGATGCAGTAATACCAATCTCTATATCTACGCATTTCAGTACTGACGTGTGCCGTCGCTACATCCTCTCGAACGTCGAATACCGCTGACGTCCTGACGTCCCACGCTGCACATGTGGACTGTCATGTTGTGTATATCATGCATGTTGCTGCGTCATCTCTATCCTGATTGGTTGAAATCCTAATGGCGGGAACGTCCAAAACACGACCGAACTAATTATCGTGTTATGAGTGACCCACTAGGAAACAGCAGCGATTTATTTTAGGATAACATTTG
>NW_008751793.1:51065-52791 GCF_000715545.1 Opisthorchis viverrini
CAACCATGGTCTCGTTGTTAGTCCAGCGAAGTTCATCTATTCGTAATATCCAGACATTTGAGCAGAACCGCCAGTCACCACAAACTGCTATACGGCTGAAAACATAATTGGGGTTTGCAGTTGGGTGCGACGCAGTCGGAAAGGACTGCTGGATCAAGTTCTTCTTGGAAGAAATTTTCGTCTTAACTGGTCCTATTAGGCATTCTCCAAGTGGGGAGAGGCCAACATTGTTTCCGCTCAATGCTTGCGATCGAAAGGAACGAGACAAAAATTATGCGATTTTATAAAGTTGAACAGTGTGAAACAGGTGGCCTAACGAAAGACAAGAGACATGGGAATCAAATCGGATCAAGAAGCAAAAAGTGAAATGAAAAGGGATTGGTGGGACGAGAATTAAAAATAGCAGAATGATTGAGGGAACCTCACAGTGTTTCGAACCCGTGACCTCCCGGTCTCGAGCAGCTCATCACCACTGTGATTAGTTCTCACTTAGCACCGCTCATCATTCAATCACAGAAGCCACTCGAGTGACAACTACTCAGATGGAAACAACACTCATTCGGTGAACTTTACGCAGTTCTGTTCCTTAAACTCCTTGTCCATTGGAGTTTCTGAGTCAGGGGCAAGGGTTTGCGTGAATTCTGTTGTATCGAACTGCTTTCCTCGCTCCAGTGCCCTGGCGCCGGATAAAAGACTCGTCAACAAAGGACACAAACAATCTTGTTCAAAAGCTGTAACAGCCCTGCGCTATTTAGAGGGCACTTTCTGACATTGATTCAGGCTTTCTCTGATAGGCATTTAGTGAACACTCGTCAACATCAACCGGGCTTCTATGGGATGCCTGAATGCTGTTCATATTCGGTCGTGGCGTGCCTGAAAACTCATCAGCTTTTGCAAATCTGATTGAGTGATTGACTGGCCTCGATGCTTGCAGACTTTTATATCGAGGAGTTTTAGGGTCTCACTAGGTTTCGACCGTCCTGGGGTTACCACTAGGAATCTGATATTTTTGACAAATTCTGACAAGAACTGTGAGGAGGCATTTGGGGATGAACATGTTGACACTCTCAAGTGCTCGCCTACATTTGTATGCTCAAGAATATAGCTTTTGTTTCCTTGATCGGCCTTGAACTCGCAGCTCCCCAGGTTGCCTTAAATCAAGCCAGAAACTTTTATCTTCGTGTAGGTTGTGAGTTGCGTAAGATCAAACCAGGACATTTATAACCTATTCGCTATTCTATTTTTGTTTCCTTGATCGGCCTTGAACTCGCAGCTCCCCAGATTGCCTTAAATCAAGCCAGAATCTTTTATCTTCGTGTAGGTTGTGAGTTGCGTAAGCTGTCGTTAGCGCGCGCACGCGAAAATACTAACTTATTGTCTTTGCGGTCTATAGCCCAAAAACTGAACATTTTACTGGTCACAAATACCTATCATGTGGTCTTGCCGTGCTTGCTCCGTCACCAAATCTACTTCACTTTTAAGCTACTGGTGGTATGTAAGTAGCAATGAAAATTTCGTAAAATGTCTGTTTTTGTTCTTGAGGGATAGTAGTGTGTCAATGTACCGATGCTCCGTACTAGTGGGTAATCACCAGTGTTTGGTATATCCGACAGCCTTACGGAGAGTTGATTGTACAATCTTTTGTCAGACAGATGATTACTGAAATGTAATGTATTGTAATGTACTACTACTATTGTACTACTACTATTGTAATGTACTACTCATA
>NW_008751793.1:52837-70751 GCF_000715545.1 Opisthorchis viverrini
GTAGGCGCAGTCCCCGGGTTCCCGTCAACCTTATGTTCTACTTGAAACCAAATTGCACGAAATTGGCGAATATACACTCATCTGCAAACTAGTTTGGTTTTTTTTCGGGAGACTCACCTGGAACCCAGCTGAATCTCTCGTTTGTGATGTTCTCAGGCATGATAACCGATCAATGGGTGTTGCCGTTATTCACACTGTTTTTTGTGACATGCTTAACTTTTATCCGACCTGTACATCCGAGGATTTGTGCAAAACATCCGAGATTCAAGACCAACAGAAGCTGACTGGTTTGCGTGTCTACAGAGCGAGGCCATACATCAAACGAAAACGCCGGCTATTTTCAATCGCTGGCTGTTTGTGAATTTCGTTCACCCATCCAGGAGAATCTGCACCGCAAGCCTGAAGCAAACTTAGTGGCACCGGCGGTACCGGTTACTGGTCAACCTGTGTGAAAAACTGGCACCAAAAACACGTGATTTATTCGATCAGCTTTCACGTACAGATTTTGAACCGGTTTTTGGAATCTGAAAACCGCTACGAATTTTATTTTGTTTTATAGCAAAAGACACTCGATCCATGTAAAAACACAACTGTGTGGATTGATTTTTCGAACGTGCTGCCAAGAATGTACTTTTTGATTTTGAAATGGAGGAATTTCGTAAAAGGACCCTCCAAGGAGCAGAAAGGTGAATGAATAAAAGAAACTACCTTTGGCAACTACAAACCCAGTTTGCCTATGATAGGAAATCCTCACATTCGAAAAACGAAATCTTGTTCCTTTCCAGAGCTGTCAGGGAAATGGGGAAAATCGTCAGGAATAACCATCTGATATACGGGAATCAATGGGTTTTCCCGGAAAAATTCAGCAGTTTCATCAGTCAGGACTTGTCCACCAGGTTACATCTAATGATTCGAAACACCTGTCAGGAGGCCAGCCATCCCTAATAACCGAACATCACATGATTTGGACGGATATGTCACGTGCAGAAGACGGGCCAAACGAAGGCAGGCCCTGATTGGTCAGAATGCTAGCCAATCCGAGTCAAACATCTTTGACTCGACGCTTCTCACCCCACACACGGAGATTCTGGCACGACCTTGTGGAACACTCTGTGACTACACTATAAATACAGTTGTAATAATTTTCCTTTGTCTCCATAAAGGGCTGTCTAGAGCTACCGTGCCTTTCGATATACCATAGTGGGCGGAGCAGGAAGCCAAGGGACCGATACAGACACAACACCGCCATAGTTTCGTGTTCAATCAGGCAGATGAGAAAGTTGGTAGGGCTCAGTCACGTGCTGAAGATGACTGTCATCACATGAAAATGCTGTTGATTCGTCAAGATCAATGATACATCGGAACCAGTCGGAGGCCGACAGAACGCACATCATCGTGTTTTAGAAAGCAAAAATTAAACGAGACCAAACCCTCACGAAATTGTGTTTGATTGTGAGGCAACTGTAGGTACATTCGTCCATCGACAAGACTGCTTCCTCAGTATTGAGGAAGACACCACCCTCCAGTCCTTTATTTGTGATTGAACGGTTCATTAATAATGCAGAAAATGTATCTGGAATTGCCGCGAATACCCCAAAGTTGACGTATTGTGACAGCAGGCAAGCAATGCTCTTCCAAATCGCCTGTTTCCCTTCTTTCCAAAGTGGAGTAAAGTTCATTCAGAGTTATCTGATCACCATCATCATCGTCATTGTCAGCTGTAAGAACTTGTCTTACTTTGGTTGTAAAAGCCACAGTTTCGTTCACCGATGAATCGAGGAGATGGGGTAGATAGCTTCGCATTGGAGGCGAAAGCTGATAAATTCGTGCGTAAATACAGCACTGTCAGTGGACTGTCAAGTGAGGGGATTTAGATGGGAGCTATGCATTTAGGGCAACAACTTGGCTGCATGAGCGCCATTCAGGGCGCGACTGGGCCATGTCTGACAATGTCTCAGCGCCCCCATCTGGAAGACGGCAATGACCCCGTTACATAGGCCACATCAGGAATGCAGTTCTAATCAATCGAACCCCACTGAACCCTGCACTGACGATGTCACCTCAAATATCGGTGGAACGTTTGCAACCAACTGCTAAGCCGTACAAACAGACCGAAAACCAAGCAGCACATCCGAGGTGCCTGCTGAAACAGAGCCACAAGGCCTACTGGGAGCGGATCTGCAGTCGATCGATAGTTTTCAGATTACACACTCATGATTCAGTTGGCACGATATTCGAGATATCGCAGTATATTTTCATAAAGGAAACTACTCACAAGGTTGCTGTCGAAGAGTTTTCAGTAACCTTGTGAATAGTTTCCTTTATGAAAACTCCGGCAGTCATTTGCTTTTACACGACACTGACTAAATCAATACTGGGGGAACCACCTATGGCTGGGCCGTCTTACTCTCTCCCTCCCCCGGGGTTGCATCGATGGACATTCTTCACCACTTGCAAGTCTCTGCTCAGGTTCTGCTATTTTCTCATGGTCTTGTTTCAAAAGTTTTGGACAAAATGTGTCACTAATAATTGGAATGCATGGCGCATTGATAAAACTACCCAGCTTCTCTTTTTCGTGGTTAAACTGGAAGGATTCGTGCTTCAAATTCCATCTGAGAAGCACTGTACAACAAGGCTGCCGCATGCCTTGCCACTTGAATCAGACGACTGACTATTTGATGAAAACGGGGCAAGTGGAAACTCAAAAAATGACTTCTGGGCTGACAAAACAATATATAGGTTATACTTATATTTGCTGATTCGCCAATCTGTTGTATCTGACTGCTGACCCGCTCCAGTGCCTAGTGCCGCAAAAAGACCCACAGAATGGAACACAACAGTCATGTTCTGAACAAGCGGGTGCGAGAGCGTGACTGTGTGCGACTGCGAAAACCAACGAGTCTCAGGACACTGTCTGGACTTGGCCCAATGCTGACGCACGCGGTCTGGCCTTGGTACGAGGCTGTGGCGCGCTGCATATTGCGGGGGCGTTGTTTGACCTTGACCAACGCTGACTCGCGCTGTCTGGGTTTGATGAAAGGCTGTGACGCGCTGCATATTGAGGGGGCGTTGTCTGTCTGGTCAACACCCAGCGGAGCTGAGAGTCGCCGTAGATTCCGGGCATTCAGTGGTTGCTGTCAGCACGCTGACCTTCCTGATAATATAAAATGCCGAAAACCCGCAAACTTCGTCTTCTTGCAATGATTCTAAGGTGAACTAAACGAAAGCAGTGTTACTTATATATTGGATAGCATCAGGCGGCTTATCCATTCGCAGCTCGCTTCTCACATGGGGTCACGTGATGAATTCATTCTATCTTAACGTAATTGGTTCAAATAAGGACAGCGTGCGGCCGTGTGGCCGAACTATTACGGAGGCAACTACACTCGCCCTAAATATATGGTGCTTTGTGAGAATTGAATAGCAATGTGAAAAAAGTGACATTGCTACTAACTAGCAACAAGACATTCCGAAATAGTTAGCGACTGGTTTTAAGGTAGACACACTTTTGTGAAGTGAAGTTTAGCTCAGTTCATTGGGGAGCATACATCGGATTGAAATGTACTTCCGACAACTCGGAACATCTCCAGTTTTTTTGACATTTACAGACTCTTCCGGGTAACAGTCATTTGGACGGTTGCTTTCCTGTAGTCAAACTATCAACAGAACAGGGGCTGTCTGGACCCACGCGGGGTGGGCACATTTTGTTGCGGGGATAGTGAGAACGAGATACGTCTTGATAAAAATTTGCTTCAGCCCTTGTTTATGGTGATTTTGAGCCGTGGGTACAACTCGTCGAGGACTCGTAACCTCCCCGTCCTATTCCGGTTGACGTTTCGAACGAAGTTCGCCTAGTTCTTCGGTCAACTGACTAGAAGCTCATGACGTCATTTGTGTCTACTAAATCATTTTTGCCAGATGTGTTCGTCAGCCTAAAATTAGCTCGAGTTCAAGTGGTAGTTCAACACAGGTGTCCTCGGTTGCCAATAGAACCACTGATGTGCGATACTATAGAAGCCCCATAAGACATTGGAATCATGATGTAACTGTTTTTTTGCAATATTTTAGTTTGACATCGTTTGTTCGGGGGTACATCACTATCTTTCTCTCTCATCTGTAACACCTTTCCGGTGCCTAGCTGCCATGCTACCCGAAGGAAGCACGGGGGCTGGGATCCTGCCAGGTTGCCCAAGGATCCTGCCGGGTCGCCCTTGCCTAGACAGGGGAAGTCGAGAGGCGGAGGTCGGATTCGAACCATGGACCTTCCGGTCAGTAAATTCGCACTCCAATCACTTGAGTCACCTCCGCCCTCACTCAATCAGGTACAAAAAACTTTAGAAACCATCGGTACTTTGCCTTGCATCTCATAACTCGTATTGTTCAAAATTGGCTCAGGAGAGAGGTTAAATGGCTTTTCGGGGAGCAGATTATGAGCACTCAAAGATGGACTTCTTGTGGTTGACTAGTTTCATCGTTGGAATTTTTCGGGGCGGAGGGGCTACCACGCACATTTTGCAAAAAATTGTTACACATACAAGTCAGTAAGAAGTGACATCGTTTGGACGTGGTACACTACTCACAAGGTTGCTGAAAATCCTTCGACCGCCCATCATCCTGAACGAGAGATTCAGCTGAGTTCCAGATGAGTCTCTCGCAAAACCAAATTTGTATACTTTCCTGATAAGGGACATTGTTCTGTCTTCATTTTAGCTGAAGTGCCGTTCGATAGACAGCTTTTTGGTGATTTAACCAGCTCATCATCCGGTAAGCATTTGACGGAATTTGAGAATTCATCAGCGAATTTCATTCATTTCTGGTAAATGATCACTATTCATCCGGTAATTTGAAAAGTCGCCACCGTCACACAAAACATACGGTACTGTCGACAAACATACCGGGTGGGCTTTCATAAGTTCCTTGATAGAACCACCGGTGACTCACACAGCTATCATCTTACCATTGCTAGCTGTGGGCACCAGGTGTGAATTACTCCATCTACTAAGTTCCAAAAGCCTAAAGCTATTCTCAAAAGCCCGCCTCTTACATATATCGTAAATATAATTTCATGCAAACTCTTGCTCTCATTCTCCCTACAAAGCTGTCAATTTCAGTTGAAAGATGAACCGAATAGACTAAGGGGAACGGTCTAAACTGACTGATATGTTTGAGGACTCTGCCTTTCTGCTCGATCTACAACCAGCTTGGAATTGCGCGCAAGCCTATCAAGACATTTTCAACTTCATCCACATTTGGTTTTAGGTGGTTGAGAGATCAGTAGACTTTACATCCGCATCACTCTCGTTCAACCGGTCTCGTCCAGACCAAAGCGAGGCACATTGGATTCGAGTTTCGCTCTTATTAGGGCTCATCATCAGCGTTTGTGCTTGGTCTTGGCGAGGTTTGAACTCTGGACAACCGACCAGGAATCACGAGATCAATTGCTTCAAGACAGAACGAGGACTGTTCAACTGACGGAGGCGTGGAAGTGACCACCATTTGTCCAGAGGACATGACAGCTATGCTTAGACACCGTGTTTTTCTCAAAAGCAAACGAAATTACACCTTCATCCGACAAAAGCTGTTCAAAATCCAGTGGGTTTGTACTTCCAACTCCAATCACAGCAAACTCTTCCTCATATTGTTCACTTCCAGGAAGGGAGTACAGTTTCTCCCCTCGAGGACAAACATCCCAATGATCCCAGATGCCTTCTCGTTGGGTGTTTCTTCTTCGGGGGAAGTATAATAAGCTTGGGGGCGAGATGGCCCAAGTGGTTAAAGCGCGAATTTGCTGACCGGAAGGTCCGTGGTTCGAAGCCGACCTCTGCTTCTCGACTTCCCCTGTGTAGGCTTGGGCAACCTGGCAGTATTACAGTCCTCGTGCTTCCTTCGGACGGAATGGCAGCTAGGTACCGAAAGGGTGTTACAGTTGAACGATTCACAAAGCATCATACGGTTCAATCAGCATTCCGTCTTCACCCGGTGTCTTAAATCAGTTTAATGAACTGAGTGTTCCAGACATGCAATATTCCTTCAAAATGGTGCGACATGAAGGTTATCAGACCCATAATCTAGCTGATTACTAGTGCTTGATTACTGGATCGCTCCATTTGACAACTACTCACATACATCAACGAAAGACGCGTCAATTGCTGGGACATTGGTTAGTACTAAATTATCGTGCGCCATCCTTCAGCTCCATTGCCTTCAATGTTACCGCAAGTGGCATCGTGTGGTGTCAAATTATGTCTGTAGTAGTTTGGTAGTTTCGTCTTGCTAAGCTTATATGTCCGTATACGGTCATTGGTAAGTCCGCCCCCAAACAGCTCCTCTGTGTTTTGTCCCCAAGACAAGCCGATGCACAGTGCGGTTTGATCACATAAACCTACGCAACGATCGATAAAAACACTGACATCCTTGTTTGAACCAGTCGGTCACGCACTCGTTAGTTTTGGAGGAATCTTCTCGCACAATGATGTGTACATCAAACGCAGAAACGCCTACACTCCCGTTTGGTGCAGCCGGTCACGTGAACCAATTGGGTTTGACCCGAGGTTCCGATCGATATCTAATCAATCAAGTCCGGTTGAATTCTCCGTCTTAGTTTGGGTATGATTACTACTTCCGACAAACCGGCAATGAGTTTGCGATGATTGGTTCGCTACAGCTCCACGCTCGGATGAACAAAAATCATGCTTGCTCTTTCGGGAGCAAACTGCAAACGGGGAAGTGCTTCGCCGGCTGCCTTAGGTGAATCTAATTCCGCCTATGCTTACAAGAGTATCCTGTATTTTGAGGATGATTATTCGAAACAGGTGGAAATATTCTTCACGAAAGTAGCAACGGCTTGGAAGAAAGTTTTTATCTGTGAGACGGCCTAGCTAGCTCGTATGGTCAAAGCGACAGGTCGGAAGCAAGCATTTGAAAGTCATTATAGAGCAAGTTTGGGAACGAAGCTCAATGACAGAACCAATTTGGCGTTGTATTGTTCCCTGGGCGTACCATTCTGCGGTTGTTCGCAAAAACCGTTTTTAATGACAGACACAGCTATTGCAGATTTACTCTCACAACAAAAACATCACCCCTTGTCGGTTAGTACGAATACTTTCAAGTATTTCAGGAGAAGACTCGAATTCGGGCACTCAAGTCTCCATCAAACTCCAGATAGACTTTTTACTCTGCTCAAACCTTCTGTTTCTTGTATCTCAACTTGAAAAGACCAAAGGTTTTGGAGGTCTACATTTAAAAAAATCTGTATTCGTGAGGAACTGCTCATTTCACTATACAAGACACAAGATACTTTAGTCCAAACTTCTCAAGTTTCCTATGCCATTGGTACTTCCGCCCAGTGCCATAGTTTCGATTCGTTCGCTCAAGGTTTAAGTGAAGCCGTCCAGACGGTGCCATCCTTGTGAGAACTATCAGTCGAAAACAAAGTGTCAAGAAGTCTGATTTGTGAGCAAGCCAGTCTGGTCTGACATTTTTTCTCGGGCGCTTTAGTTGGCCTCCAAATAACTGTTTGTCGTGGCATTTCCCGGTACAACTTTACTTGCACACCTGTGAATGATAAACGAACCGCTGACTACCTTCGAACTTGATCAACTTTCCACCGTTCTTCGTGTATCTTTGAGACACTCGGAACAAGTGAAACCGGTCTACGCTGAAAAGCCGCTTTACAGCTGTTCCATCCTCCTTGGGAATCAGGGCAGTGCGTATCTTAGTCAGGAGACTCGAACCTACGGGCATCCCGGCCACTAGTTTGGGAACTCATCCGTTCAGCCACGAATGGCTGCTAATCGTCTTGATTGACTCGCATTTGGGCAGGGCAAGGCACCGCTCTTTTGCGAGAACAAATATCCGCAAGAATTCCCGAATCTCTTCATACTACCGACAATTTATGAGTAACTCAAACGAGGAATAAAATTCACCTGATGAGTGGAACTCGCTGCTCGAGGAGACAATGAGCACATGTGACCATTTGGTGCGGATTCCGTGACTGAGGATGGACGTTGGATTTTTGTCGGCCTCAGACGTACATGATTGGCTGAGTTCAAAAAATCGTGCGTTGCTTTCACACTAGGTTTGAATGAGAGGCTGGGAGATTTTCCGCTGTCAAAAAAAGTCAATATTTGTCATCAAAGGAATACTCTGCTAGCCACGTTTGCAGCAAAAATTGCCCGGTGATTAGTACTAAAGACAGTAAACTGAAGCACAGTATCTCTCATGGGTATGTATATCCGGCAGCTTGAAAAAATCGTTTGCCAACTCTCCGTGTCACGAACAACTCGTGTTGCAGGTGTAGTTGTTAACTTACCAGTCTGTCTTCTTGATAATTCTTGGTTCTTCTGGATGAGAACATGCTTGGAGTGACAGATTATTGATCGTTTTATCGACTTAATTGCGAAATATTCAAAGTGCGCGGCCCTCACGTTTTCTAAATAGTAACGACTCAGATGTTTTGAGCCGCTGTTTGTCTCACTGCCGCATTCCGGCCTCCGAACATGTCACCTTGTTGGCAACGTGAGTCCACGTGCATCGCGATCAGGACGGTGGCGAGCTGACAAACCCATTTCGGACAGTATTTGGACGAAGCGCTTGGGTGCTGTCGGTTCTACGCGCTTTCCAGGATGGGGACCGCGTGATCCGCGCTTCGCTTGGTTGTAGACACTAAAAGATATGGCTGTCAACCGATGTCGGTGGCGATCTTGTTGTACATTTCTATCCAGATTACCTGATTGAATTTCTCGGTGGCGATCTGCCTCGGAATGATTGTGGTAAGCCAGCACTAAATCCCTTTCTCGTCCACCTATACTCTTTTCTTTACAATAAGGCTTTCAAATAAATCATGGTTGTACGGCGGTGAAGCATCGGTGTTGAACACTGATATCATGCTGTCGATGATGATGACGATGATGATGATGATGATGACGATGAGGATGATGATGATGAGGATGATGATGATGATGAGTATTTGAACGCTCACTTCTTGATGAGTACCTTTGTTGGTGGAGGAAAGTTGCCTGAGTCACTATGAGAGGCCGGTGGACGATATTGTGCAAAAATGTATTCTGGGGTCGCACCAGCAACGGCTGAGACTCGTTTAAAGTCACCTCTCAAGGTAACACCAAACGACCGTCGGTTACCGGAGGCTCTACATATATCTCTTGCCAGGCAATCAGCTAAGAATGAAAGAAAGAAGGCCTTCGCTGCGGAGTTGTTTATTCGAAACAAACTAGTGGACAGGAGAGTAAAACTCTCATATGCATCTTATTTACAAAACTGAATATCCATCTTCTACTTAAACGAGCCTTCCTGGACTTTCCCGGATATTCATTGGCTTTTGCTCAAATCCAAGCAAATGCTACAAAGCGACTGCACAAATTCCATAATAGATCTCACTTTTCAAGAGATGCAAAGCGGATTTATGAGAAAACATACTACTCGCATGCAACTTTCATCAGTAGTATCACCGTTACACCACTGATGAACCATTCCGAAGCTAATGGTCCGGTAAGGATATACTCCACCAATTTTAACAGTTGTTTCAGGGATAAACCAAGAAAACAGTGGGTGAAATACACTCAGTTCCAAAGTGACTTGGTGGTAGGAGAGACTAAAACACAAGGTAGCTTTATAAATCTGTCAGTAAAACGATTTGTGAATCAGTGGGTCTCGTCAATTGAAGATTTCTGATGAGTTTTCAGAAACCTAAATAAAAAAGGATGCAAGCATAACACACCACACATAAGGTTTCTCAAGTTTCTTAGAAAGCCCACGATCGGTTCGCCCTTCCACTTTGGGCTCATCAGGTAGGTGCAATTCCCGAGTTTCCGTCAAACTTATGTTTTACTTGAAGCCAAATTGCACGAAATTAGCGAAATACACTCATTTACAAAAAAGAAGTCTTCAGCTCAAGGTCAGCGATAGTCCGAAACTAAACCGGTCGCGGGTGGTCGAAGAATTTCCAGCAACCTTATGAGTAGTGCATTACGAATATACATGTCTCGCGATATTTCCAATATCGTAGAAACGGCGGCCTGGTGCAGCACATTCAATCGCTTGGGTCCCAGGTGAATCTCCCAGAAAGCCAAATGAGTGTATTTCGCTAAAAAATAGGATCGAATATTTTGGGGCTCGCCTGCCGCTTATCCCTCACCAAATAGTGTATAGCGCGTGCTGAATCATAGCAATATTTTGTTCAGGAGCTTATTTCTGCAAACTGCAAGTTTTTGTATAGGAAACCTAGTTCTTATATATTCCTAGCTTTCAAATTTCATTTTTTTAGATAAGCGTCTCATCGAATTGTATGATCTGGTATTGAGACCAGATAAATTTGAATGTGACCCGTATTGGATGCTGTCTATGGCACAGGCAGTCGAATCGTTTTGCAACAAGCCTAAGATGCTCGGCTGCGTTCAACTGAGTGCATGTCTCCTCGTTTGAACTTTGCTCATGGTAGTCGCAAGTTCCTGACGCGTATCTGCGGCCCCGGAAACGTCGTTGGAGTCGCATGAAAGCATTGGTCATCGCCCACAAGGATCCAGGACCTCAAAATAGCTGTCCACAACCCACGGTTCACACAAAAGTCTGTTGTCTACCGTATACATACTCGTGGGAAAAACTCACCACATTCAGTTGCGTTCATTTTAACCAAGTGTTTGTTCAAATTCCATCTTAGAGGCGATTCACAAACACGTGTGCATTTTCCGCACAAGTGCAACCTTATTAAGCTCTCAAACTCTCAGGCTCTGCCTTGTTTGGACATCGCTAACTGCGGAATTTTGGTCATGTACCCCGTACTCCTTTGCGCTACAGACCACTTTTCTATTAATCCGTAATGTAAATAACAAAAGCAATGTCTTCTTTGAAAAGTTCAAACATCCTCGTAAATTCGACCGAGACATTCATCTGCATGCCACTTTGGTTTTCACAGAAGAGTCATTCAGGACCCAGATGCCCCTCTCATGTCTATTCGTCTTTGAATCTGGCATGGATTGTTCTACTTCACCCCTTAAAGCATATTTTTGGTAACGCTATTACAGAATTCGCAAATTTCCTTAGATGTAGCGACTGTCATCCAGTCGGTCGTGGGTTAGAACCCTGAGAAAGTCTCCCAAGGCGTGCTGCTCAATAGAGGTGAACCAAATTTCTTCTTGTTCTCGTTTTGGATGAATCAGCTGATGTAATTTTTCGTGACCGTCAAAACAGTATTGGAATGAAGTTGCATAATGAATTCCTCATGACATCCAAAGTTTCGTGAACAGAATGAATTCAAATAAACCAGTTCACTTCGTGATATCCACACATCCCAGACAGTTCAGTCAAAGTGACCACAGAACGATATGCAGAAAAGATTCCAGTAGCCTTGTGAGTAGTATTCCGTCAAGGAACTAAGCCACGTGACCGCGAGTATCGTATCAATTGGAACATGAGGCGGCCTTTGTGCAACACATTGAGTTGCATAGAGACATCACAGATGAGAGATTCAGTTGAGTCTTCCGTGAAAACGAGTGTATTTGTAGCAATCAGTAAACTCCAGTTTCAAGTATAACGTAAGGTTGGATGAAGGAAAGCGCGGGGATTACTTCTGCCTGAACAACCCCAAGAAGGGCGAGCCCCGTCATGGGTTTCAAGTGTCTGTGGCGCCAACTGACTGGGCCAATCGATCGACGCACCCAAGTCGTTGTTCGAGGCGTCGGGAAAAACAGACGGCTAGTGCGTATTTTCAGAAAAAAGGATCCCGTAGCCAGTGTAGTAATCAAATGGATATCTTCTTGAACCCGGCCGTGGCGAGAAACTTGGAGTCACGTGTGCTTCGTCGCATTGCGGTGGCTCGTGAAACACTGGCTCGAGAATACTAAGCGAGATTTCGGCCTGGTCGGGGTTCCAGTGACCAAATACTCACACTTGGTCAGGTGCTAGAACAACACTGTGCGTTTAAGCGACCCACAATTCTAGTTTTTCTGGATTTCCAAGGCGCATTGGTTGACCCGTCTGTTCTTCTTGACATGCGTGCCCGCCAAGGAATGCCCCAGAAGATTGTGAACCTAACACGTTCTTTGTATACCCAGACATCCGGATGTGTGAGAGCATGCGGCGAACTGTCCAAGGACGGACACAAAGTGGTGTCCGTCTGGGATGCCCACTGTCCCCATTCGTGTTTAAATTTGTGATCGATGAAATGATGAGACTAACGCTGGAAGGTCTCCAAAACCCTGGTGTTTAAATAGCCTGTGACGCAAGCCTTGTCGATCTGGAGTACGCAGACGACATCGTTCTCATGTTCGAAGAGGAGGGAAAGGCGCAAGTATTCTTGGATGAACTGACCAAAGTCATCCCGTCCTTTGTTATGTGCTTTGCACTCACAAAGTGTAAGGTCATGTAGTCACTGAACACGCGACTTAGAATCCAGGGAGAGATACTGGAAGTTGTGGAGCGCTTTACATATCATGGAAGTTGCATAAGTTCTGATTGTATTGTGATAGATGAGGTCAATGTACGAATCCGCGTTTGCTAATTGGAAACACCTATGGCGTCAGAATGGTTTACCCATGAATCTCAAGAGACGTGTGCGTCAAGCTACACTATGAGCTGTTTTGTTGTATGGCTGTGAGACGCGGTTCCTTCGGGTGGTAGAACTGAGATTTCTTCAGATTTTCTACCACCCTGTCTCAAAACTGGTACATTCCAGTGTTGTCTAATCCGTAACGAGACATTTTGAAAACATTTGTTGGCTTCCTCAAAAGGGACTTCCATCGAACAATGCGTCCAGCGCCAGAAGCTGCGTTGATTAACCCATGCATTGTCCATAGTGAACCGTCGTTTTCCGAAAAGACTGAAGTTTTCCATGGCAGAAGGAGAGAGCTGGTCAACCTGGCAGGGAATATTAAGGAGATTACGAAAAGTCTGGCGCGATTAGTCCTCTAGGATGAAGACCTCCTGGTCCCCATTGTGCCTGGTTACGGACACTGCAAGATATGGTTGCTCGTCAATACCAGCAGCAATTTTGTTGCCTGAATGAGTGCCTGGAGGTGTAGGCACCTCGGAATGATTGTGGTAAGCTAGCACTATGTCCCTTCCTTCTCCACTTTTATTCTTTTCTTCACACTGAGGTTTCCGTGATTTTACGACAGTGAAGCATCGGTGTTGAACACTGATGTCATGCTATCGATGATAATGATGATGATGATGAAGATGACGATGATGGTGATGATGATGATGACGATGATGATGATGATGATGATGATGATGATGATGATGAAGATGACGACGATGATGATTCGGATGATGATGATGATGATGAAACTGCAATTCACTTACGAGATTTTGATCACCAACGTGTTCGAGTTTCCCTCAAGTGGCTTCGACTGTATAGTTCGGTGAGCTTCGTGTTGTTTCTATGAATGTCAGTCGGAATTGGACTACATAACTTGTAATTTTTTTACGATGATCTATGAATTGTATTCGAGGGTCTTCTCCTGACTAGCTTTAAACCGTGTCATGCGGAAGTTCTACAGTTTTGTTCACGGACAAGCATTGTTCCACAAGGTAGGAACTGTACTGAACGGCTAAGGCACGAACGTTCTTACCGGAAGGTCCCTGGTTCGATTACTTCCATCTGGGTTTGGGCAACCGGACGTCCTCTTAGCTCTCGAGCTTCTTTCCAGTGGTTTAATGGCTATCAATTAGGTTATTGTTTGGTTATTTATTTGTTATTTATTCATTTACTAAATACTGAGTTGCAGTCGGAATCATACTTTGCTATGAATAGACGGTAGACAAAACTTGAAGTTCGTGGGTTCCTACTTAGCAAATGCTCCACAAAGACGGGTAAACAAGTAGATAAGACATCTGTCCAAATAAGTCAGTAGCTCGTGAAAATGAAAATCGTACTAGCACCATCTCCCTCCAGGTGAAATTCCAGGAGAGAGAGCTAAGCAGCCACTGCCGTATTAGCCGCTCGTCGACAAACTGTTGGGCGTTCAACCACTGTCCGGAAGGTTGCGGGTAGGAAGCCTCCAAGATTCGTGATTCGAAACAAGAAAGAAACGACTGTACAGTGCTTCGCGGATATTTCAGCATAGATTGGTGTCACCGAAAGGATGGAACCTCAAGTGAAAACTACTCACCAAGTTTGTAATGCGAACTAAAAACTAGGGGAAGCTCAGAGTACTCGATTTACATACTTTATGCTCAGAGCGAATTCGAGACATTCGCTATGCGGTTAGACGTAGTGGTCAAAACAAAACGGAGGCTGAGAGTAAAAGGTGATGAGGTGGGTTGATCACGCAAAACAATGTCTTCTATTGAGCTCAAGCGCGAAGTTAATACCTATCGCCGTTTAGGTGAACAACCGTGAAACTTGCTAGCCTGAGCGTCCCCGAATGCATCGGTTATATTTATGCGCTTCCGAAAAAAAGCTGGTTGCCACTGGCATCATTCATTCACCTGTCTCAAATTGATTGCGCACTGAGTAGACGTTGTGCGCACAAGACACGACACGACACAGCGGCCTTTGTCCCACTTGCGGTCGTTTGAACCATTTGCATAAGACCAGAACAGCTCTGAGCGATCGATACCGCTATCGATTTTCAGCCTTTATGACGCTTAAATGGCGACAACTGTGAGTTATCTAACGCAGATAAATCAACGACCTGTGATAGCTGTCAGATTACTTTTGAAGACTGATTAGCAAAAATTCTTAGACTTTACAATTATACGAATGTTCGTTCCACTCGAGCACGAATCAAGAGGAATGTCATGCTATTCGTGGTCGCGCATTCCACACGTCTGTGTGAATCACTTCGATTCGCATTGTATGAAGACCAAAAATCGATAGATCTTGTTGCGTCCACGATTGACCAATCGGAATGTGCCTGGCTGTTGACAGAACAAGAGGAATCATAAGGATCGGTGCTCGGTACCGATGCCGAAACGACAATGAGGAGTGTCTGGCTGTCATGCGTTTTGTGTGTGTTTTATCGGTGAAAATCGATCAAACCAATACCACTTCGTCACCAGATATCCTGAAATGGTGTTCACAAAAAATTCTATCCTGTGAATGCCACGTAAGCTGAGTACACTCACTTGGGCACGACTAGTTGGCAGAAATTAAACCCGTCTCAAATTTCCCCTGTTTGAGTAATAAGTTGTTCAAAACACAGATTGAAAGATGAGTTTCTATGATTCTAATGAGAATGGCATTCAGTGAGTAGTCAAGGTACGGAACCCGTGGAATCCCGCCGAAATCACCTTGAAATTGTAACCTTGAAATGGATGTGTAGACAACTTCCGGGCATACAATCTGATTGGTTGATATTCAGCGGAACTAGTATGGCGCCAGTTGATCGATCTTACGTGAGCAGCGTTTGCCCAGTGCTATGGGTTTCCTACTAAGCTTGATTGATATAGATTTTTGTTGACTCACAGTATGGCACAAATGTGATCAGTTGTTTCAGCAAGACGTGTTCGTTTTTCTTACCTCTATTTCACAGAATGTGTGAAACATAAAAACGAAGAAAACGTGTTCTACCAACCACTTGTCTGTGAATTAAAAAGTATCGCTGGCAAAAGCTGAACATATCTTGCTCTTGGAGGCATTACCCGCTGTCAAGTTCTTCTAAGGGCTCTGAAAGGGCGATACTTTTCGAGCTAAACTGTTTCAGTCAGTTGAAAGTTTCAAAAATGTGGCAAAATACTCATGGTGTCAGCGAATGAGCCTTCCTTAAAGAGTCGTTCGTAACGGCTAGAACTTATTCTTCCTTAGTTTTATCGATCATCAGTCAGGATCGCATACGATAGCAGTTAAGTGTGCCGCGTTACATCATGAGTTGAAATAACGTGACTTTCGGTGTTAATCAACTTTCACCATCGAATTTACTTTTTGACGTGTGTGAAACTAATCTGTGGCGTGATTCGAAACCAAAACCAGTAAAAACTGATACGTCACTCTCCATTCTTAAACGTGAGGACTGGCACACACACGTGCGGAAAAAGATCGAGTGTATCAGCATGACAAATTTGTGTGAAATTCCATCGTTTGTTCCTCCACAGCGATGTGGGCATTCATGTTAGATGGTGAATTTCGTTCAAAGTTCATGCCATGAGATCGATCGAACAGTGATTAGTGTTCAGTGAAAATCAGCTGAGTCGACGCACATCGCCTTTTTAATGGCGCACAAAGTGCTAATAAGCGGAAACCTATCAGTGAGTAGTGTATTACGTCTATACAATAAATTTGCGATCTCTCGAATATCGTACTAAACGAAGCATGAAGCGTCCCGGTGCTTAGAGACAAAAGATTCAGCCAGGTCCCATATGAGTCTCTCGCAAAACCAAATTTGTTTGCGAATGAGTGTAATTCGTGAAATCTGATTTCCAGCAGAACATAAGGTTGACAGGAACTCGGGGACTGCGCCTACCTGATGAGCTGTCGTGGGCTATTACGTTTAAACAGGAAAATGTTCAACATTCAGTGCACACGAAATATAAAGGTTATTGTGTCTGGACCTGAAAATACATGCGAACGAAAAGGAGAAGTCCTCGGAACGGACTCGCTCCCGTGACCACCTTATGTTTGGTTGTACTGCTGTTCACCAGCTCACTTCATCCCTCCACTTTGAGAAACGTGAGAGTTTGATATGCTTTTCAGAAGACGTCATCTTGCCAGGTTTTCAACCCGTCTTTAATTCAATGGATACCTTATTGAATCGGCCCATTTGGCTGTTCTCCAGTGAGATACTTGGCAATATCTACCTCAGGTCATCAGTTTAGCTGTAAGAACCGCGTGCTTGTCGTACAGAGGTTGTAGCTGCCACAGTTTTGTTCACCAATGATTTGGGAGGACGGGGTGGGTAGCTGAGCACTGGAGGCGGTAACTTAAATAATTGATGCACAAATGCACAGCTGTCAGTGAACCTATCTCAGATAACACCGGAAGGTCCGTGGTTCGAACTCGACCTCTGCCTCTCGACTTCCCCTGTCTAGGTTTGGGCAAACTGACTGTATCCCAGCCTCGTGCTTCCTTTGAGTGGTGGCATGGCAGCTAGGCACCAAAAGGGCGCTACAGCTGAACGATTTTTTGACGATAAATTGCCTTACAGTCCTGAACTTGTTTGCATATTCACGCCATGGTACCAGGCGTGAAAAACCTTCAGTGATCTCACTGTCAGTCTGTCAGTCCAGACAAAGTGATTTTGAAGGTCAGCCGAGTAACATGTCTTTTCAAATGGGTGCTTTTTTCAAAATGTATTGATCGTAAGGTTGAATTGAGATGAATGTAGCTTTACTCACTGTTTAAAGTGTTGAACGATTCAGTTTTGTCTGTCGATGCCAAGTGGCATGCTCCGCAATACAGAGGAACTTTCAGTTAAAAGTACACCCTGTGAGTGAAGCTAGTCCGTACAAAAAAGCCGAGAGACAATGTACGGCTGAACTTACAACCTTCCGGCTAGTAGTTGAAGACTGAATTGTTCACCCACGAAAGGCTGATCAGCAAGGTTAACTAACACTTAGAATGTAGTGCCACTCATCCCTTAATCGCGGAATTCACATCACGTGGTCACGTGCTGATTGGCCGCTTGAATGATGACTTCTCACACGACGGGTTCGCTTGTCATATGAGTTATTATTCACTCCCTTTCTCTTTGATGGCGAAAAGCTTAGGGACAACTAGTGAAAGGATTCCGATCGTAACCTTGAGCAACTTAACTACGGGATGGCGACTCCGTGAAACCGGAGCTAATCCGCTCGCTGAATTGAAGACGAAAGATGGAAGGTTGCCAGTGGTGAGGAAGAGTGTGTTGACAACCCCGGTTCGGTGAATCCTCTAATCAGGTTCGCTTGTCGGGTTTTTGGTCTCTAACCTGAGCAGGATGTGCTGCCTGGCAGAGCAGCTGACTTGTGTCAAGGACTGCAC
>NW_008751793.1:70799-76220 GCF_000715545.1 Opisthorchis viverrini
GGTTATTGGGGCAGACTGGCTGGGATAGCCAGGATCGATAGGTGGCGAAACATCTAACAAACTTTCCCTCCTTGTATGGAGCTGTGGGTCCCCTGCTTGGGGGTCTCCGACTGACGGATGGTCACATTTGATGCTGTTGTCGAATAGAATAACTTACACGGAACTACAGTCGTGATCCGATCGTCCGATTTCTTCTGAAAACGAAATCCAGCACTTTGTTGGAGTGATGGCCCGTAAGTTTGTCCCACAGTCACGTGAATAAGCATCTGAATGTGAACATTCGTGTGACCAGAGGTAACCCAAAATGCGTCAGAGATACCGGAACCAAATTGCCCCTAGCCATGACTGGAGAAGCACCTTCAGCTGCAAAGCCTTATGTTAGCAAACACGCACCAACGGGATACAAGCCATCAGACACAAAAGTAAATATCTCATTTGCAGGGAGTTTTTGAGAAGTGCACATTCTATCTATTTGAAAGCCTTATTGTAAAGAAAAGAGTAAAGGTGGACGGAAAAGGAACCTGGTGCTAGTTTACCACAATCATTCCGAGATGCCCATACCTCCAGACACTCACTCAGGCGATCTGGATAGAAACTGACAACAAGAACGCCACTGACATCGGTCGGCAGCCAAATGTGCAATGTCTCCATTCAGGCGCAGTGAGGTTCACGCGGTCCTCATCCTGAAAGGCGAGTACCATCGACGGCGTCCAAGCGTTTCGTGATCTTCTTCATAGGCCTTTGCCAAGTCAAGGGTTGGTCACCTCGTTGTTTAGGCCACTCTGACGTGGTCATGAATAACAGCAATCTCTTCGGCAAACGGTGGTTTGGAATACGCAACACATGTCCCAACTAACGCAGCTCCTGGTGCTGGACACATTCTTCAATGGAAGTACCCGTTACACAACCGAAAACGCGCTCTCTAACTGCCTCGTTACGGATTCGCCGACACCAACCCACACGAGCTATGGTTCTGAGACAACGATTGTCGAACACCTGAAGACTCAGTTCCGCTGTTCGAATAGGCCAAGTCTCAGGTCCACACAACAAAACAGCCGGTGCTGTAGCTTGATACACACGTCCTTTGAGATTCAGGGACGAAGACCCTGAATCAACTCCAACCGCTCCCTTGTCAACGAGAGGTTTACCAAGAGCAGGTCATGACACGGGAATGCAAAACGAATACACTCAGTCCTATGAAGCCTTTGCGGCTTCATGGGTGTGGTCCACCTGATTCCTCGAGGTAGTGAGCGATCCCAGTGACCAGCTTACTGTCTGTCTAACCGTCATTCTAGGTGAGGTTCACAAAAAAAGACTGCCGCACTAATCCCCTTTGGTAGCCTGCTGCTCCAAAATGAAGCCAAGGGATGAGTTGGCGCTACCGGTAGGACCGTTTTTTCTCGGATCACGGGGAATTTCTCACCACGTCTCCACTTCTCCCGATTATTTTGATTTCTTACGAGAGTTTTCTTTCTCCTCTGTTGTATAACAGTTGAACTCGAGATAGGTCAATGGTTAGGGCGTGAACTTACTGATCAGATAGTCCGTGGTTCGGAACTCAGGGCATCTCGACTACTCGTGTGTAGGTTTGGGAAACCTGATAGTACTCTACCGGTCAGTCACTAGATCATGCATCACAATAGTTCCTGTCTCACTTGCACTCATAACCGACAACGTATACAATGCAATTTCCCATCCAGTTTTGTTTACAGGGCTACAGTCTGCGTCACGAGCAGGCTTACGGACTTCAGGCACATCAGTTCAAGCTGCATTCACGTTCATGCAATTATACAACACAAATGGACACCACTCGCTGCACAGCTGTTTTCCACGCCCAGTTCAGAGTGGCGTAAACAGAGAGGTGGCCAACACTTGATCTGGCAGAAGAGTATGAAGGAGATCACGAAACGCTTGGGTGCTGTCGGTGCCAATCACCTTCCAGGATGGGGACCGCGTGATCCTCACTGTGCCTGGTTGGAGACGCTGAAAGTTATGACTGCCAACCGATGTCAGTGGCGTTATGGTTGTCAGATTCTATCCAGATTGTCTGATTGAGTGTCTGGAGGTGTAGGCACCTCGGAATGGTTGTGGTAAGCTAGCACTAAGTCCCTTCCCCGTACACTTTTACTCTTTTCTTTACCATAAGGCTTTCAAATAAATAATGGTTGTACGGCAGTGAAACATCGCTGTTGAACACTGATGTGATGCTGTCGATGATGGTGATGATGATGGTGATGAAGATGATGATGATGTTGTTGATGATGATGATGATGATGATGTTGATNTGATGATGATGATGATGATGATGCTGATGACGATGATGTTGATGATGATGATAATGATGATGATGATGGGGACGATGTTGATGATGATGATGATGATGATGATGATGATGATGATGATGATAATGACGATGTGCATGCAACTAGGGCCCCCGAGCACCAGAAATCTCCACGGACATCTACGGAATGCGTGTAACAGTTGTACTGCATAGAAGACACGTCCCACATCCGGAACTTCACTCGGGAACTCTCGACAGTTGTCCTCAAAGGATACGTTACTTTTTGACATGTTCCACTTTTCGCGCCGTATTCATTGTATTCATCATTTTGCGCTCGACTATTGGAACGATGATCATTCTGGTAAAACAGACATTTGTTCGTGCTTGCCATCTTTTGATGCTCAGTTTCACCACGTTTCAACTAGAGCACGAACAGTACCTCAGCCCTCGTGCTTCCTTCGTGTGACATGGCAGCTCGATATCAAAGGGGTGTCACAGCTGAACGAAGATGGGGACCGATAGTCAAGCAGTAGTTTGTGCTACTGGTGTACTACTGTCAATGATCACGGTGGCGTGGATGATGGCATGTAAGGTTAGGTTACTTTGGCCCACGCAAGGAAAAATTTGCATGACACTAGAGGGGAATCAAGTAAACGATGAGTTCTATTCACTAACTGTTAGGCGGAACTTCACACGGATCCCTCTTGACCGCTCGCACTCAGGAGTTGCTACGGCTGAGAAGTCAATCCCACGCAAGATTGGCCAAAAATTTGGGATGCTTGCCGGTCCGGCATCAAGCCGAGATCTGATTGGTCGAAAGTTTGGACCCAACAACCAATCATGACCCAGTATTGGCCGAATGCCGGTTGTCGGTGGCGCATCCAGAACGCGTCAGAATTTCCAGAAAGTTATTGCCGCCTACGATATATATATATATATATATACATATACATATATATATATGAAGCACGGTACAAGTGTTCCCGACTTCTTTTTGGACGTTAATAAATGTTGTGCACCTTTGGTGGTTGTTTTGACTTGAACGCTAGCTTAGAAGCCTCAGATGGAGAGCTAAGCTGAGAAAAATACCGTTACACACTCACCAAAGTACCATGTTGGAGGGATCAGTAGGACTCAGTAACCGAGATTCGCCAGCATGCCCACCCCCACTCGAATGTAATCAGCCAGGCATGTGACTTCTCATAGTACCAACAATTTAGTTGCGCACAAGTTCATTTGACTCCTCTCTACCTTGGTCAAAAACTAACCTGACATTAAAAAGTGTTCCTCACCAAACCAGTTATAAGGAAACTCAAGAGGAGTGATTTCTATCGAGTTGATAAAAAGAGTTCACACATGGTTACAAGATGATCCCCTAAAGATAGTGTTCTGATACCAAGTCTCTTCACATGCAAGTAAATCGACAAAACAAATCACAGAAAGAGTCATAAACAGCTGATGTGATGTCACTGTTGACGAAAAGATAACGTCACCGACGTGATGAAGAAGAGGATCAAAGGAATATTCATCAGCATCACCCCCAAAATCCATTAGGTGCTGATCACGTGGAAGCACAAAGTATAGAAAATCAATAAGATGAGTTAAAACTTGGCGGGGAGGGGTCGAGTTGGCAACATAAAAGACAAGAAAATAGAATATAACTTTGTTCTCGCCTTGGGTTTTGGTTAGGTGTTGGGTATTGGATGGTCTAACGAGTAATCGTCTAACTGATATGGTGTTAGTAGGAGGACCGGGGATGGGGACACGAGTGATGGAAGAACATGATAAATTTGAGTGTCAAAGTAATCCGGAAGAAATGACTGAACCCCGCCAATCGTGTAGCTATGATGATCACAGTCTTGAATATCTGCGTTGGGGGGAGTGAACAGAAACAGTTAGCGGTAGAATGTTTCACAACATGACATTCAAAGAAGGACCGAGTAAAACGAAGCCAAACTACGCTACACACGCATATTGGGCGTTTCCCCGATCGATACGCTCACTTGTGACACAGCTAGAAAATTCTGTGTGTGAGATCAATGAATCTTTCGGCGTGACAAACGCAACGATTAGGTAGTGTATTTAGGCGAATTGCTCAGCAAACGTCACACACAATGACAAACGAATGATGGAAGTCAATGAACTAAACACTAGGATTGATCCCTTTGACTTTTGAAATCGAGCTTAAATTGCACTCATACTTACTAACCTGAAGGTCCCTGGTTCGAACCCAACCCCGGGGATCTTAGTCTAGGCTTGAGCCGAACTACCGTCATGGAACTTGAACTATGTAATCAACCTATGCAGTCTTTAACTTGTACTGGCCTACTAGCCACTCTGTTTCCACGACTTAGTTTCTTACTCTGATCTAAGCTGTTTGTTGGTCATCCACGTGACTCCGCGACCTTTCTATCTAATTGTACCTCTGCATTCGTGAGTGTAGCCAACCGATTTCTGTCTCATCACCTGTTAATTTGAAAGACACTAAACTAGCCGAGCTGATCACCAGCAGCTACCTTTGTTCCTATCCTGTGTGAAAAGATTGCTTCAGTTTCTTGTTGTAGAATGACGTGTGTGTAAACATATGCTGCACCATTTAGTCTTGAGGGTAGTTTACCACAGAATACAACCAAATGCGATCACCCACGGTTATCACTCTGCAAGTGGGTGCGCCCGTATCTTCATAATTCACACCCAGAACTGCCTTGGTATAATCCTCAAGGCCATGCTGATGACCGTTCACAGCGCACGTTTTATTGGCTGCAGGGTCTCACTTGTTAGATTACATTGACACGTTGTCAAACAATCGTATGAACAGACTCGTTAGATTTGCGAGGGAAAAATCGATCACTGATACCAGCTAGCTGTTTTGGTGCACTACTTGAGTGAGTCATTCATGGCAGATCGATAATCAATCTGGTGCGTCTTGCCAGACTGATCCAGTAGGATGGGATTCCGAGGCGATCTGCGTGATAATAACATCCTGGAGATTACCACAGATGAACAGAGGCTCAGGTAGAAAAAAACAAGTGGTGTAATGCCTGATTCTTCACAATGCAATTTGGTTACCATCCGAAAACCTTTGGGCTAAAAGACGTTGGGCGCCAGTCCCTTTTTTTTGTGGGGGGGGGGTTAAAAAA
>NW_008751793.1:76227-106153 GCF_000715545.1 Opisthorchis viverrini
CACTACGCGGATCCACTAGGCGTTCTTGCAAACCGTCACTCAGCGAACCGTGCACCAAGATACGTTTTTTTCCTTTGGTGAATACCTGATTGCGTACACTGAAGGCAGAGAAATCTTTAGTGGTAACGGGGGGACAAATTCTCACAATGAATTTTAAAAGCCCGATTGTAACTAACGGCTAGCCTGCAGCTCCATGGGAGATATCACGGTGGAAACGCCATTCGTCAGGAATGTGGGGATGACCAACTTGGGACACTAGTTCTATCGATTATTTCTTTGTGTGGAAAGTACTCAGTGCAGTCCACCAGAGATTCTTCGGAATGGACCAAATGTTTGTCTTTGATTGAACATGTTGGCAAAGAACGTCGGGAGGGCTGTTTGATCTGTGAGTTCACACCACAGGGGAGGCGAAATCTGATTGGAGCTCATCAGCATTGCATTGGATTGGCCGTGTTGGGGTTTCAAATCCGGATACCTGACAAGCAATACGAACGTGGCAACACTACTCCCCCAGCACAAGACGGATGCGTCTGAATTTTCACGATCGACTGATACGACTAACAGTACATATGTTCGGGATTCGAACCTTGAGATGGCCGAGTATATGCACTACTGGTTGGCTCTAACTGAAGCACAGATTTTTTAAAAACCGAACTTTCTCAAACATCTTGAACTTTCGTGAAGTCCTTTCACCGTCGAACAACAATGAACAAGCACTGCGAAGAGATTCCACAATTTCCGCACCAAGTTTCACTTTCCATCAGATAGGATACAGCGACTTGTCAACTGACCAGACACTACTTGCGTTTCATCAGTAGTATGCACCGCATATTGTAGCACTGAAATCTGAATCGGATTTGTAGGTCAATAGTGGTCAGAGTACTGGAACTTTCAGTGCAAACGGGACGTCACAGATGGCTTGTGCCGAGCCGATGTCCCGGACCGTTTTTGGTTCCGAGGGAATAGGATTGACGGGGGAACGTGCACATGTAGGTTGTAAGCAATCAGCCAGTCTAAACGTGATGTCACAAGACTGAACCCAACCAGTTATCATCGGATTACTGGCAGTTCTTTGTGAACTTGAGCACAGCACCTCACTTCCAATGTAGAACCACGAAGATGTTCTTGAAAGCGGCCGAAGAGTACCATCAACGGCTTACAGTACTCTAGTCCCGCTTAGAGGAAACTCTCGGAAGTGAAACCATTCCTTTGGAGAGCCCACGGGGACTTTCTTCGACAACCAAGATTTGACACATTCTCCCTTATGGAAATTTGGAGCCCTACACGGCGTGGAGTTTCCTCCACGATGCCATGATAACTCAGTAATCATTGTTCAATCACTGCCGAGGAGTGAACCAACTTCGGTGAGATGGAATATTCAGTCATGGCGAGAGAGTAGTGAACTTTCTCCAAAAAAATCTCAAATAGGGTGAGTAACTTTGTTTGTTGATAAATCAGGCGGTGCTTTCAAAAAAGACGGCCTGAATACATGTGAGGAGAGGTTGTGCCGTATGTCTGAGATTGTCACATAAGGGATACAGAACCAGGAGTATAGCTTCCCAGATAAACACCCTAAAACAGGTGGAAAACCTATTGATTACAAAGGATGACAAGCGTTAGACCATGAACAACACTGATTATCCACAGAGGGTGAAGCAACACCCAGCTGAAGGTCGTTACCGGTAGATCCATAATGCGAATATTACATCTATAACGAATAGGAGTAAAGCCGAAATGGGCAGGTATTTGCGGTCTGTGATAAACCACTTAGGACAGGATAATTGATATCGATCTTATCCTGAAAGTGCAGTCCAACCAAGGCTTTACAGTCTACCGAATATCCATGAATGAGATATCTCCGTGAGAGCGATAGTGAACGGAATAGGTTCCCCACCGTATTGGGTATTTCAAAGCCTCTCTCTAGGAATTCATATGACTTTGTCAACAAAATAGCCAGGATCTCCTTTGAACCAGATGACATCCATGTAAGTTTCGATCTCCATCCCTTTTACACAAATGTGCCCAAAGGGGACTCTTTGTAAGCAGCTAATTGACTGTTGCTATCGGACACCAACCTTTCAGAACGAACGCAGCCCACTGTAGACTAAAAAGATTAAAGGTAAAAAAGCAAGCTTGAATCTTGAAAAAAAAGCTTTAGGAGGATTCCCATACCCACACAAGATTTTCCGACGTTATGTGGATGACACCCTCGTCCGGTTTCACAACTATCTGGATCAACTGAATCCACACATCAAGTTTAGTACAGAGGTAAAGTCAGATAGAGCTCTTTATGGAATGACAGCCTCTCAGAGGTTGTAGGCTGAACAACGACCCCTGAATGTTAGAAAATTAGGGGACAGAAATCGATCTAGCGCCGTCGACCGCTATCTGGATAGACCTTGCGTGAAATTTAGTGAGTAAGCTGGCTTCAATGTAAAGCGAACCACAAGGCTTGAGAACTTGATCGGAAGTTGGATGAATTTCTGTTGCTCTGATTACGAATCACTCTGCAGTGACCATTATTCACCAGACGAACGGAGAGGGAAGCTGAACGACTCCCATGGACGAGAGACAAAACGTTTATGAAGTAGGCGCCCCTTAAAAAGCATATACAGTGGTCAAGAATTAGGTTCAGGTGATTTTCGACTGCGATTGTCCTGGGACAAATCCTCGATTTGGTACCTCAGATCATGACTCATTTGAGATCGGCCAGGCACGTGACTGATCACAGTTCACCTGATCGATACCAGCCAGCGGACCAATCAGGTTAAATCGTTGAGAGAGATTTATAGGGCACCACCAAACCGTTGTAGGATAGTGTGCCAGACAGCATTGAGAATAGCCAGGACGATCAATATTCGGCTACTGGACCACCCTGTGTCAGGAAAAAAGGCACCGAAAGTCCTTGAAATAAACTGTTTAATGAGTACTTTTCGATCTTTTGAGAATTCTTCGGCAACAGTAATATTTACCCAATAGTTTCTAGCTGCCGAAACTATGTGTTCGCAAAACTTTGTGCCTCGAATCAGTTCCTCGCAAATGTTTTTACGGTTCAAATATCCACCGGGAAGTATTCGCGTCACACGTCCGTTTTGGGAACGGCTGTTAAGTTCCAGATATGTGGATACGATAGGGCCACAAGAAATTCGGGATCTACACCCAATGACTTTCGAAAAATAGGTCCTTCAAAGAAATTTCATCGACATTGTAAGTAGTATTATAACAGAGAAAAAATGTTTCGAAGGAGATGTTGGCCGCGCTTGACATTTGGCTTGCAAACTTTTTGCGAATCTTTTCCCCGCCACTAATGCAAAAAGTGCATGTGCGAAAAGTTAAGCCCCGCCCCACATTTGCCAGCTCCAATTTAATGTGTGCGCACAACCTTGACCTACTTTAGATGAAACCAATTCCTTCTCCGCATCTAGGCTCATTTTGTGCAAAAATTTTTTCCGTTCGGACGTAAAACCTTAAATGAACTTTCTGACGCTTTCAACTCCTGTTCATGACAAGGAGACGGCAATGCGTCTTAGCAAAGCCACGGAGTGATCCATCAGCAACGTTTATGCAACAATGGCCACCAAATGACACTTTCAACCGTTTCTGACAGGTGGAGGTGTAATGCCCGACAGTGTCGGCAAGGAATCGGTCTTCGAAAGGGAACTTGACTGGGTGGTCTGGGATGGAGTTTAGCACAGTAATTCTATTCATTTATTGCTGATACAAAAACTTGGCAGCTACTTGCGTGAGTTCGTTTGGAGACAAAAGTACCGAAAAACGGACCTTTTCATGCAAACCATTCATGACATGTCCCAATTTCACCCTCTCCAATAAAAAATAAAAGTACAACTTCCACGTTCCCTAATCCGTTTTGAGTGCCAGAGGTTAATTTTCTGGCGGGGCTTATCTGGACAAGATCCCTTTTCGCTACCCGTCAAAGGACATCAGCTCAAAACCCCAGCTATCGATCCAAACTGTCTTCCATTTTGATCTTCACAAAAGCGCGAAAACTCAACGTCTAGTGAGAAACAGTCAGCTAGGCTCAAATGAATAAATCACGTGAGTTGGCAGGGTAGAAAGTCTAGAAGGCTATCCGGTGCGCGTCGAACCCTCCGATGAGATTTCAGACAGTTTGAAGCGGACGAAAGCTCGACGCCAAAAGTACCCTTTGACGATCAGAAAACTCCCCACTTACGCGATTACTTTGCTCAGTTTCCCCACCAAAATCTAACGTCTCCGAAATGTGCGCACCTGCTTTGAGAAGTTACACGACTCAGGTGTCTATTCTGCATTTTTGTGACCACAGTTGAACTGTATCGTACCTGAAGTACCGACATTTTGACAGTTCTGAAGACTAGTCACACGCGGAGGCGGCGTGGCATTTTGTCGTGTTCCTGTGAGTGAGTCAAAACGGTGTTTCCATTCTCCAGAAAATATGCGTTTCGTAGCGTTGCCAACTGCAATTGTTAGGTGCGAAATTGCAATTCTGTCAAGAATGTTAACACAATTTAGAGGGAGCCAAATTGAAATTTCTTGTCATACTCATTGCTTTAAAATGATTTTAGCAACGTAATCATGTGGTCACGTGCGCAGCATCGCGATTCACGGAGAAAGCTGAGCTCCTTCAACCTTGGCCAAGGAAACCCTGCAACGTTTGGAGTTTTATTGTATTTTGAGTTTAAATGAGTCAAAATTTTTCATGCATTTCTACAGCACTGTCGGGGGGAATGACGCATAGATTAGATCTTTGTAATGCACTACTCATGAGGTTGCTGAAAATCCGTCGACAGCCCACGACCGGTTTCGCGCTTCTTGGGGCTCATCAGGTAGGCGCATTCCCCGGGTTTCCGTCAACATTATGTTCAACTTGGAACCATATTGCACGAAATTAGCGAAAATACACTCATTTGCAAACTAATTTGCAGATAGCCTAATGTTACAGAGCTAAAGAGTCCACATGAAATCATGCTTCCATTGGGCTGTGAAAACTAGTTTCCTGGTGACCTCGATAGTTCATGCGTTTTTGTTCGAATCTGTCAGGAGCACATCGTAGACTGCGCGCCACTTCCTCAGAAGCTTCAGGGCTTTTGATATTCCCAACAAAATTGCTGAGCCCAAGGGATGTACCTGCCCCTCCCTCCACTCAAGTCTTGAAAATCACTCCCTGTTTGACCCGGGGTACCAAAACCGACGAGTACCTAGAATGCCAAGGACCAACAAACTCGTCTCAGTTATGCACGACATTCTGTCGGCATATTTAAAGTGGTTTTACCAATACCTAGGAATTCAACACATCTGAAGCAGAATTCATCGCAAATGCCCACAAGCATTTACAGAAAACGCATGTCCTACATACGTGTTTTTACCTCTGAAACATTCATTCATATTCACGCAGCTGAGCACCCCCCTGTTGTAGACACATACGCTACTCATACGGTTATTGAAAACTCTTCGACGGCCCACGACTGGTTTCGCCCCTCCACTTTTGGCTCATCAGGTAGGCGCAGTCCCCAAGTTTCCGCCAACCTTATGTTCTACTTGAAATCAAATTAGCAAAATATACGCATCTACATGGAACTGCAGTGTAATCTAATCCTGCCAGCGGTCTTCAGTTTAAGTCCAGTGATAAACCAAAACGGAACCGGTTGTGACTTGTCGAAGAATTTTCAGCAACCTTATGAGTAGTATATTACATCTGTAAATGTATCGCGATGTCTCGAATATCGTACCAAATGAAACATGAGCTGACCCTTGTGCAGCATATTCAGTTGCTTAGAAATTCAGGCGGGTTACAGTTGAGTCTCTCGCAAAGTGGAACTTGTTTGCAATTGGGTTTCAACCGGAACATAAGGTCGACGGAAACTCGGGGACCGTGCCTACCTGATGAGCCGCGAGGAGAGCAAAACCGGTTGCGGGCTATCGAACAGCTTTCAGCAACCTTATGAGTAGTGCATTACGTCGCGACATGTATGCGTACGGCGACTGTTTCGTAGCAAGGATAAGCACAGTTTTACGGTGCTTCTCAGTTTTTCAGCATAGACTGGCTTCACCGACGGGATGAAAACTCTATCGAAAGTGACCAAATCTCTTCACAGTACAATTTTACGTTCACTTGATCGTACAAAACACCACGTAGACGATCCCCATGATTTCCAAACACAATCGAACATATTCGTACTCTTTTCTGGGCGAGGTAATGCAAGTGGTTAGAGTGCAAATTTACCGACCGGAAGGTCCGGGGTTCGAAACCGACCTCTGCATCACCATTTCTTGCGTCTAGGCTCGGGCAACCTGATGAAAGGAAGAAGGCCTTCACTGCGGAGTTATTCATTAGCAAATGCCAACTGACTATTGGACAGGGAAGCAAAACTCCCCTATGCATCTTGTTTACAAAAACTGAACATCCATCTTCTCTTGAACGAGTCTTTCTGAACCTTCCTGGATATTCACTGACTGTTGCTCAAGTCCAAGCAAATGCCACAAAGTGACGCCACAAATTCCACAATAGATCCCTCTTTTCAAGAGACGCAAAGCAAATTTACGAGAAGAAACGATACTACTCGCATGCCTCCCCATCAGTAGTATAACCGTTACACTGGTAGTATCCCAGCCCTCGTGCTTCCTTTGGAAGGCGGTATTGCAGCTAAAACACCGAAACGGCTTTGAACAAAGTGAGTTTTGTTCAGGCCACTTTTGAAGTCATGCCATACCAGCTATCGATCAGTCCATAGTTCATCAAGAAATCTAATTAGTTCATTTTTATTCCAAAGTCGCAGGACAGCTGTGTGAGGTTCGAAGCGTTCTTTACTTTGTAGAGTGAAAGACACTAAGACGGATCATACAGAAACCGTGACAATGTATTTTCGAACAGGTAAACGGTCAGCTGAGATAACTGTATCCTTTTCGAAGCAAACTCCTAGTGACAAAGGCCCTCATTGCGGACCGAGGTTACCCCTAAAGAATCACAAACACACTGGTACGTGGACGTATTAGTTCCATTTTGAAGGTCAAACGTCCGAGAAAAAGTACAGATACGGTATGATGACACTCACCATTGGAAGATGTGTTCTCGTGACAGCTGTCGTTTCCAGCGAGTCAGGGAGAAACGGCTATAGTTTCTAGGGTAATATGTACAACCGGCCGGTTCATTGAGCATAGGCGGGATTATCGAACATCGATGGGGTGAACTTTGGATAGTCAAACTGGTGTTCATCCTCCGGTTGTGACTGTTGCTGTTGTTGCTGTTGCATTTGCTGTTGTTGGTAATCCTGCGGTTGAGCCACGGATGGATTGTTCAAATAGCCTCCGTGAACTTTGTAGAGTGCAAACAGGAAAAAGGCGTCTACACCGTAGATGGCAAAGCTGATTCCGTGTAAGACCTGAGCGGAGGCAGAGCAGGAAAGAATTTTGGGTTGGGTGGGGGAGGAGGGTAGAGAAAATCGAGCAAGTTGAAAATAACCATGCGAGAGTTTGAAATTATCCGAAGTTTGTCATACGAGGAAACAGTTGGTAATGGGTCACGTGACACGCGACTTGCTGTATCGTGGTACCGCGTTCATGTGCCCAGCAAACTGGCCCCTTCTGAGTTGTTCTCTTGCGTGAGGGTATGCTATCTAGAAGAATCTGTTGTAGAACGATCAAAAACTTAGTATCCTGATTCAAAGGTCCCCCTATTACATGTTGTCACACACAGGGGCAATTTCGAACCCGACCTCGGCCTCTCGACTTCTCCTTGTCTAGGCTTGGTCGACCGGGCACTACCCCAGCCATCGTGCTTCCTTCGGGTAGTGACATGCCAGCTAGGCACAGAAAGGGTGTTACAGCTGAACACTTTTTTTACGTTGTCTCACACAACCCCAAGGAAGGCCCCGACAACTTTGGCAAAACGCACCTGTGTTAGTAGGGCACATGCTCGATTGGATAGTCATCATACCGTCTTAGTTGGTGACGGAACGTTTTCAAGCTAACGGTCAAGTTTGGTAACTCGATCAGCATACCCGACCTAACCGCATTTCGACACATTGCCGAGCAGGAATCATTCAGTCATATGCCGTCATTTATGGGTTCAAGTAAACGTGTGATTTCTATGATGACAGCTGTACATAGCCTGCTCTTCAAGCAGGTAATTTGCCTTCAAAGTAGCAACTTACCTGACACTGTCATGTATGGATCGAAAAGATGATGGTTGAAACTTCGCTTTCTTGTTTCGTTCAATTTTGGAGCAATTTTGGAAACTAGCTCGCCATCCAGCTTACTGCTGACCAGAGGTAACATCCTTTCTGGACAGAAAGGATGCCTTTTCAACAGGTTCATCGCAACTACTTAGCGGCCAGTGTCGACAACAAAGATGACAGCGACTACAAGGCAGCATATCGGTGTGGTCTGTAACAAGCGGTGTTGTAGCACTGCTGAGTGAAATGAGATCGATGAAAGCATTACTAACTTACTCAAACTACCGAGGTCTTACTCCATGGCTACAAGAGTGGGAATCTTATTCTGCGTGAGCAGCCGTCAAGCTTTTGTACTATTCAACATCAGGTTGGTTGGAAAATGGGCAAAGCCGTCATCAAACCATGAGGGACGGAATTCGTGGACAACTGAGGAGTGCCACAGTCTCCAGAGAGACACAGTGCATTTCTCGTACCCACCTCGACGGCAGTTTCTTGAAACAAACCACTCACAAGGATGGCGCTGACGCTTGTCTGCAGGTTTAAAGGTCTCAAATCAGCTGTTCTTTCAGACGGTCGGTCCATGCACCGAGTCAGGGTTTGCTCGGATTGTGGCATCCGAACGCTCCTATGACAGTACCGAAAGACAGTTGGCCCGACTATGAGGAATTGACGGCAAAGCGTCTAACTTATCGGAAGCTCGGATAGATTTACTCTTTACCGATCAGATTGCAGTCAAATTTTCGTCGATAGTCAGTCAGTTCACAGTTGAGTGAGTAATTTCCTCACTTCTTACATTTTGGTGGCAACTACACGTGGAGGGAATCACTTTGGCCCGCAGTTCAACGACGTCAGTGAAGAAATTTGGTTAGGACCCAGAAATAATGTTTATCGATTCGTGAACTACACTGATCTGCACAGAAATTCGGTTTGAATTGCAGACTCGACGGAGTCTCAGCTGAAAATCTTGTGTATACAATTGTCTAGCGGCATATGCTTGACAAAGACCGTTTCATGTGTCAACTAGTACGACATTCGAGATATCCCCAAATGTCTTGTTCTTGACGGAGGACTGAGGTTCATCTGTGACACCCTTTCGATGCCTTGTTCTCGTGCATCAGAAGGAAGCACGAGGACTGAGATACCGCCAGGTTGCCCAGAGGTAAAGATCGGATTCGAACCACGAACCTTCTGGTGAGCAAATTCGCGCTCTAACCAGTGAGCCAGCTATGATGAAAGAATTTTAAACAGAACACGACCGGTTTCACCCTTCCTGATGCTCCCCATGTTGGCGAAGTTCTGTTTCAACCCAAAATGAAAAGGAGACTCAGCCGCATCCCGCAGAATGTCTTGTTTATCGCCGAATTCTTCAGCCGAATGTGCCGCATAGAAGCTGTCTCATACAGCTGGGATTCACTTGGTTTCCGCCAATCGGACTACCGGTCAGTAGTCACACCTACTTCAACTGTTTTTCAGCAAAGTATACTGGACGCAACCTTGTAGTTCGGAACATAAACGCCTAATGTCACGTGTCTCCTCTGTTCAAGTTCAGAGGACTGATGGTCTCGTCAGCCTCAGCTTTTTTGTTGATACATCTTACAGTTTCACTTCAGGATGCAAAAAGAGCCTGGTGGGCTCTTTCAGACCGAGCTGTAGTAGGGCTTTTCGACCGGTAAACATAGAGAACCAGGCAGAATAAGTAGTAAAATCGACTGGATGAAAGCATCACTGTGGAAAATTAAAGCCAACTTTTTCTGGTAAACTTCTGAGTGAAAGCCCTCGACGGCAAGCTCTCATTTCACGTGGTTCAGTGAAGCTCAGACCTCCAGGTTCGCTACATTCTGTGTCGAAGAATGTCCTGGGAACTGACCAAAGTTTGATCTAATTGAATGCCTCGAAACGGCCATTTCTAACCAGACCGATAACTGTGCGGTCAGGTTCACCAACACCACCACGGTTTGGCCCCAACGCAACCAAACAACCTCACCAGGTGGCTTAGCCGTAACCCTGTCACGCGTGCACAAATTTAACTTGCAAATAGGTGTGTCCTCTGGTCACGCGTGCCAGAAAAAATCGTTGGTTGTCTGTGAACAAAGCACTTTGTTTGAGTTGGCTGGTCTCGAACACATTCTGAAGTAACAAACGTAGACTATCATAAACGAGAGATTCAATTGAGTCTCCCGTGAAAACCAAATTGATTTGCAAATGAGTGTATTTCTCGAAAACAGTCCAGTTGGGCTCAATTAGAACATAAGGTTGACGGAAACTCGGGGACTGCGCCTACCTGATGAGTCCCAAGAAAGCCGAAACCGGTCGTGGGCTGTCGAAGAGTTTTCAGCAACCTTGTGAGTAGTCCCCTTTATGAAAACACGCTGACTGTTTTGCCAAAAAAACGAATGGAGTGGTTGACGATTACCTCAAACCCTAGATAAAAACAAACAGATAATGAATGAATGGAGTCACTTCGCAGTCAAATATTCATTTTTCCTCGTCCAAAGGTCACTTGGAAGCCAGCAAAGTGGCCGGAATTTCTGTCAAAAGTGCGCCCAGGATACGGAATTTTGGTCGTTTACCCAGTGGAACAGTTACCGGTTTACTAAAGTGGCTCACCGCTCCTTCGAGTTTTTCAAACTAAACAAAGGTGAGGAATTGGAACACGGACTACATGAAACATCGTGCAGTCTCTCAGTCTCTCATACGTCGGACAGTGAGGAGACTTCCACCTGTCGTTTTCCCATTACCTAATCGCATCCGTGAACGCGCGAATGCCCGTTTACCTCAGCAATAGTCCAAAAATCAAGAAACGGACAAGCAAATGAAGATGAGTGGTCCTCTTCATCATACTTGGAAAATGCGTCTCACCAGTTTTCATCTCTTTTCAATCCAACACGAATCTACTCGCTGTTTTATCCACCTGTCACCGCTATGAAGAACAGATGACTGAATGGATCCATTTTAACGCAACACTTTGTCCTTGATTGGAGTTGATCGAGTACCAGTGACCCCACATGTTCATTTGCGTAAATCACTCGTGTCAGGCTGTTTGTTTTTCGCAGTTCACGTCACAATCGCAACCTGTTTCTCTGGACGGAAAGTTGATTTCACCTCAAAGTGGGGTTGGGAATTTGCGTGGATCTATTTCACAATAGAATTTTTCGTTGCATTTATACTACTCAAAAAGGTTACTGAAACGGTTTAAATCACCATATCCTAGATTCCTATGAAAAGCGGTTCTTCTTAGGCCAGTCCAGCCAAAGTTTCTCCTTCGTCAAACTTGTATTCTAGCTGAATCTAAATTGTACGAAGTATGTGAGATACACTCATAAAAGAGGGGTTCAGTTAGATCCACCAAGTGTCTCATAATAAACGCAATATTTGATTGGATAAATTAACGTGGCTTACTAAAAAAAGTAACGAAATTTTTCAACATTAGTAGCCACATAAAAAGGTTTTGTGTGCATGTGTTAACATTCTTTTGTACGCCATGGATATCAGTACGCGCATTGAAATTTTGAAACCTTATTATTCCCTTGGTGAAAGCGTCACCGCTGCAATTCGTGGTTACAAAACCAAACATGGTCTCATCAAAGATCCTTTAATCGTGCCGACTACTACACGCTTGATTGCAAAATTTGAGTTTGCTGTATCTGTATTGGATTTTTTTGGCAAAGGGAGAAAGTCTCTGAGCGATGAAAGAGCGCCCATCGTACAGAATACCGTCGAGCAACTTCAGTCCAGAGGCACCTTGGCATCTTCGTCAGTAACTCAGGTGTCTCAGTTGACCGGCAATCCCCGCGCCACGGTGCATCGCATTATGAGACGCAACCTTTATCTCTGCCCGTCTCATTTCACTTTATTACAAAACAACACGGAAAAAGACAAGGAGCAAACTGTCACGTGTCCCACATCTCATACCGCCTGCAACTAGTTATAGAAGAAAACGGCGATTTTTTCAAAATCTATTGTAATGTTAGTTCATTCTTAGTTTACTTACATAATGTATATATCTTCACGTAAAAAATAATGAATGTTTTGAATAATGTTAAAGCTTCAAATGGGTATTATTTTTTGCGTCTATTATGAGAGACTCTGTATTAGAACCGCCCGTTTAAACCAAATGTGCAACTTGTCGTATTTCCCGAAAAACGTGAAGTGAAACAAACGGGATTCGCATTATTCTGAACAGTTCAGCTGATACGGGAGATCAGGTACTCTGTTGCTCTCTTGACAACACTTCAAGGAAGCACCCTACCTCCCAACAAAGAACACTGTTCGGAAAACTCGCTGATCCAGTATTTATTTCTGGAGCTTTTTTGCGCAACATGATTTCATTTCTGTTTGGAGAATGACCAAGATTTTAGGGTTGGCCACATAGGAGAAGTGTCACCAACCTACTTGAATCATATGCCCCCTTTGATGATGTACTCATCTGTATGCCGACTTGGTTTTGCCCGGAGGTTCATCTGAAACCAAGCTAAATCTCTCGTTTACGATGTTTCTAAGCAACTGAATGTGCAGCACGGTGTGTGGAACGATATTCGGGATGTCACAATACATTGTAAAAATGTAATGTACTACTCATAAGGTGGCTGAAAATTTCTGGACAACCCATGACCGGTTTTGCGTTTTTCTGGGGTTGACCAGAAGAAGTGGTTGCTGAAAATTCCTGGACAACTCATGACCGGTTTTGCGTTTTTCTGGGGTTCACCAGAAGAAGAGCACCATAGAAACGGGAGGTTTAGCCTAGATCCCGACAAGTCTCATCCGTAAAACCAAAATCACATGTAGATGAATGAATCAGTCGATGTGCCCCAAAAGGGGTGAGGACAGTCTTGGGTTATCAAGGTGTTTTCAGCAACCCTGTGATTGGTTTCCTATATGAAAATACACCGCAACCTGTCGAATATCGTACCAGCTGAAACATGAGGCGGCCTGTGTGCAGTACATTCAGTTGAAGAACATCATTAAAACGAGAGATTCATCTGAGTCCCCCGTGAAAACTGATTCGCAAATGAGTGTATTTGTCGAAATCAGTCCAACTTGGGTTCAAGTTGACGGAAACTCGGGGAGTACGCCTACCTTATGAGTTCCAAGAAGGGCGAAACCGGTCGCGGGCTGTCGAAAAGCTTTCAGCAACCTCATGAGTAGTTTCCTTGATCAAAACGTTTCAATCCTGGATCAACGTATGACGTCACCCGTTTTTCGATCGATTCCCATTGGTGCACGCACATGTTACTATCATCGAAATGTTTGAAACCGAATCAATTGCGCTTGCTAAATAACTCAAGATTTTGTAATTGCTGTGGACCACAGTCTCCTTAATGCCTTCTTAGTACCGAGGAACCTCGGTCTGGATAGCCGCTTAATCGCCTGGTGCGCTTGACCAAACCAGATAAAATCAATCAATGTGCGAACCAGCTGATCTATTGATCACTGTCACGTACAAGCGGGTCAAAACAAGAGTGATACTGAGAATACAACTCATCTGTCAAGGGCGAGTGAAGAACAACCAATGAAATCTGTCTCAATAAAAAACGGTCATTCCATTGGCTGTTATGTAGTCCCGTTACGTTCGGAGCTGGTTCTCCCAATAGTAATGAGGGGTTTGTGTGACCGTGAAGAAATGATCAATAAGTATACCAATTTCTGAGTGCTTGTGCCAATATGCCAATATGTGGGGGACTCCCGTGTTTATAACCAATCGCTAAGTGTACTTTGAAAAAGCCTGTTCGACAAGATAGCACAAAGATATGGAAGATCAATTCACTGGTTGAAAAGTCGTTCCATTTTTTACAGACTGTAGACACAGACTAATCTATGCCCGTGTTCAGACACATTCATGTGAAATAGCCATATTCTTCCGGAAGATGTTAGATTGCCTGTTTCGAGAACCCCAGCCCACGTTTTGAACATGAATCACCTGCTTAGTGTCCTGAATAGGTTTATTTTATCATCACGGTAATGGTAGGAGACCTAACTAAAATAATTTCATTGGATAACTACTCACAAGTTTGCTGAAGACCCGTCGACAGCCCACGAACGGTTTCGCCCTTCTTGGGGGCGGTTCATCAGGTAGGCGCAGTCCCGGAGTTTCCGTCAACCTTATGATCTACTTGAACCCAAATTGCACTGTTTTCGAGAAATACACTCATTTGCAAATCAATTTGGCTTTCACGGGTGACTCAATTGGATCTCTCGTTTATGATGTCCTCTAGCTGAATGTGCTTTACACAGGCCGCCTCATGATTCAGTTGGCACGATATTCGAGAGATCGCAGTATGTTTTCATAAAGGTTGCTGAAAACCCGTCGACAGCCCACGACCGGTTTCGCCCTTCTTGGGGCCGGCTCATCAGGCAGGCGCGCAGTCCCCGAGTTTCCGTCAACCTTATGATCTACTTGCCAGCTGAATCATGAGGCGGTCTGTGTACAGCACATTCAGCTGGAGGACATCATAAACGAGAGATTCAATTGAGTCTCCCGTGCCCCCCCAAAACGATTGCACATTGGTTTGCCTTGTCGTACTGCAGACACTTTTGTACTCAAGGTGACAACATCAAACAGATGGTTTGCGGTTCTAAGGAGACCTTCAAATGTCAAGCTGCTACTAACGAGATTGATGGAAGCTTAGGTGGCACATGTAGGTGAGCTGGACGATCTTGTTACAGACGTTTTATCATCAACTTCAAGAAGGTACTGAACTCAAGCGCTGTGTGTGCCGCCGCCACTAACTGAACTATACCGAGTCTCTCGTGAAAACCAAATTGATTTGCAAGTGAGTGTATTTCTCGGAAACAGTAGTCCAATTTGGGTTCAAGTAGATCATAAGGTTGACGGAAACTCCGTGATGTCCTCCAGCTGAATGTGCTGTACACAGACCGCCTCATGATTCAGCTGGCAAGTAGATCATAAGGTTGACGGAAACTCGGGGATTGCGCGCCTATGTGATGAACCGGCCCCAAGAAGGGCGAAACCGGTCGTGGGCTGTCGAAGAGTTTTCAGCAACTTGTGAGTAGTTTCCTTCATGAAAATATACCGGGAGGTGTTCTTGAGATACTCACAGTCTCTCATAGAGGCCTGACGAACACAGTTTCCCCTCCCTACGGTTCGGGTGTTAGAACATGTGTAGTGACTGTACTTTGAAAATTCAGTGACCTCCGTCAACGGTCACTGCATTAAAGTGAGGATTTGAGCTAAATGCATTGGTTGCAAACCTCGGTTGTTCCCTGTCTAGGAATGGACGCCCCTGAAGTAGCCCAGACCACATACAAACATAAATTGCACGCCTACAAATAAGCTCAGGCGATATCGGCTATCACCTTCTGCTGGACCGCCTTGCTTACTCCACACAGCAGGACACGATAGCGAAGAAGACCACTGCTGACACCTCCCTTCTTTCTAGTTCACATACATTTTCTGTTCTCTCTCCCCCCATTTCAATAATATCTCTCGCCTTGTAGGTCCATCCATCAGGACTGACCAGTCCGCTCCACCTGCACTGTTCGCAACGTCTGCTGTTGCTATCAATGATGATGATGATGATGATGATGATGATGATGATGATGATGATGATTTCATCATCGAGTGGCGTGATTTCACCAGTGAGTTGTCTTGGACTGTTGTACACAAACACACATTCACCGCCATGCTTCGCCGATAATGAGAATGATATTGACGCAATGGTGATGTGCATCACGGTCGATAAACCTGTGCACAGATCAGCGAACAGACCAACAACCAAAGATCAGAACACAAAAAACACTCGGGAACAAAATCTTGAACATCCATTCCGATCTTTGAACCCAGATTCAGCCATGAAAAAACCTTGATGTTATCATCCGACCTGGGACAAACGAGATCGGTCTGGAGCACGGTCAGTGTTGATCCTGTTTTTTGCCAATCTCCTGACGTGGCACAACACTACTACACCAATTTTAGCAACCTCAGTTTATCCACCTACAAGCATACTAGTCACATGGTATAGCGACAGATACATTTCTAAAGTATCCATCTGACTGACAACTGATCACAGGAATGCACCAATAAGAGGGACAGTGAATTACACTCGTATTCAATTGATTGTAGAAATCTTTGTGAAAGGTCGCCCACGCAATCGAAACGTCGGTTTACAACAATCTGTTCCATTACACTATGTTCTGACTTTATACTTTGAAAAAATCCAATGTTATACACTATATGGCGCTGAATACTTTGAGCACTCTTGGGGACGATTTCGGTCCGTAAATCTTAGTCCATCACTCGGCTTTGTTTGACGGCGTTCCTGCCCCAGTCCTGTATGGTGTCTTTAATGTTCAGGTGAATCCTCAAAAACGGAACGTGAAGAGTTTGAAAACGTCCCTTATTGAGGATCGCTTGTGGATGGATTTCCCCCAGAAATTTGAAGCACCTGAAGCTAACTTCGAAAATGTTTCATGTAATAGCTGACGCTTTTATGATCGATACCAAAACCGTCACTTCGTTGTACGCTGTAGCACCCTTTTGGTGCCTAAGTGCCATGCCACCAGAAGGAATCACGAGGGCTGGGATACTGCCGGGTTGCCCAAGTAGGGGAAGTCAAGAGGCAGAGGTTGGGTTCGAACCACGGACGTTCCGGTCGGTAAATTCGCGCTCTAACCACTTGGGCCACCTCTCTCCCTTGACTCAGTGGTCTTCCAATAGAATTCCTCGTGGTGGGACTGTCCACTTGAATTTAGTTCACACTTGAACAAAGACCGTGTGACGATTCTTATCGTACAGAAGGATAAACGAATGCATACTGTGAGTCTGTTTACCCAACAGAACGCATTAGGTGAAGGGAACTAAAGGATTACAGGAAAGTTACTCAAGCGTTCGGTGTAAGGTTATGTACTCTGAAAATATTCCTTCTTGAAAAAGAGTATAGTATAGTATAGTATAGTACAGTATAGTATAGTATAGTATAGTATAGTATAGTATAGTATAGTATAGTATAGTATAGTATAGTTTAGTTTAGTATAGTATAGAGGGACTCAAATGAACTTGGCTGAACTTTTTGTTCATGACAGAGCACAGGTTTGGCAGAAACTCGGGGACTGCGACTACCTGATGGGCTTAGCCGGTCGTAGACTGTCGCAGAGATATCAGCAACCTCATGAGTAGTGTGTTACGTCTAGTTGCATATTTCAATTTAGCAAGTAGCCCGTAGTTTTTTTTGCCTGTTTAGAATCAAGCATTTGTCGCTGCCTCTCGTCTCCATGCGGTCTATTAGTCCTTGATTTTGCATGGCTTCTTGGAATGATCGCGAATCCAAGTAAGCACTCAACCTACTTAATATTTCGATCGTGGCCAAACTGGTTTTGGAGTGTGTCTTACGCTGACTTGTCACACAGTCGTCAACCGGAAGGGTCTTCCCCCGTCACCCGTCTTTATCCCCACCTCCAAGATTGGTTAACTCTTGCCAAGGAGAGAAAATACACACTAGTACCGGAAAAAAATCAACTTACGGCCGTGGCGATGATGGTCCCTAGTCCGCCGGTTGTTGCAGCTGCTACAATGATACACACGAATTGGAACACTCCGGTGATTGTTATACACATGAACTCCTGAAAAAGGTAAATAGAATAGAAAAAATCAGTAAACAGAGTGTCGGAACTCAAAGGCTTGATCAGAAGTTATCTCTCTGTTTTGGATATTAAGAAGGACCGAATATGCTTGTCAGTTTCAAGTCGTTTTCATTCAGAACTGACCACAAAATTTAATGACAGAAGGTTCAGAGCGTACGAAACTTCCATACGTGGGTATCTACTGAGTATTGTTCACCATTATGTGATCAGCTGATCTAGGCTGGATCGATGGTGTCAGTAGGTCTCTTTGTCCGGTTCAGATACGCTTGATTTTCGCGAACCTGATTAAAATTCACCCCACGTTCAGTTTGACCCATGATCAATACTAATCATTAGTTCCTGACGGAAATGAGCTCAGAGTGGTTGATAAAGATGAATAAAACTCATCCAAAAAGATAGTGTTGATTAGGTGATGTCCATTTTTGCTAATTTTATCTCAACGGCATAATTCAGCACCCACGGCTTAGAAACGGTGATTTCGCGACAAAAAAGTTTTACATGCCACAAAGCTGATGCGCTTCTGATCAATACTGAATATCACTTTATGACAACCCCAATTCTTTGCGGGTCAGACTTGAGTGTGTATGGAGAGGAAGAACCAATTCGACTAGACGCCAAACCTAAAAAAGCTAGGCTGGTCATTCTCAACTCGGATGAAACAACTGTACATTGCTTCTCGGCTTTCCGGAACACAGCGACTTCACTGACAGGATGAAATCTCCACTGAAGATGATGAAATCTTTCCACATTACAAGGAAATACTGATAAGTTGGACGTGCCTGATTCCCGCCGTCAGCGCCTAAAGTTGTCGGTGAACACCGCAGCGCGGAATGAAACAAACGATTAGATACCCCATTTTTAGACACCTTTATGGGTCCTGAGCGCTACGCATCTTCAACAGCCATCTATAAACAACAGTGCAGTATCATGATGCTTCGACTGACAATTCTATGCGGGTATCGTGGAATGAGCTGTAAGTAGGCCATCATTGCTGTTTCTCGACTTCCCCTGTCTAGGCTTGGGCAACCTGACGGTATCCCAACCCTCGTGCAGCCTTCAGGTGGCATGACACTTAGGCACCGAAAGGGTGCTAAAGGTGAACGATTTTTTATACGATTTACCGGGGGTTAGGAAAGTAAAGAAATGGAAGTAATGAGTTCGATGCGATGGCCCAATCAGTACGCTGGCGTCGAATGGTTCTTTTGGTCGGTGTGGCAGGAATGGGGATCTACGCAGTGAAGGCGATGGCTTTGATGCAAGGCCACCACTGGCTGATTGACACAGCCATATCTGTCAGGGTCATTATTCATTGGTTTGCCTCATCCCTCAGTCCCCATCCGGTACTTGCCAACGCAACTAATTTGACCAGTAAGGGCATTCATGCTTCGTCGACAGGTGATGGACTGACCACCCAACAAGGCTGGGCTAATAGGGCTCTACGAGGCGGACAGTCCTCTGGTGTAGGAAGCAAATGGACTAAGCCTGCGCCTGTGGAGCGTGACCAGCTGATCCATCGAAGAGAACGAACTTTCCCAAACGCCTTCTGGCATGTGTTTCCACCAGACTCACGCAATGTTCCACAGGCACCTAGGGTCCATCCCATCCCCGTCGCCAATCTGTTATATCCGACTGCCGTTCACGCTCCTAGTACTGGAAAAAGACTCACCGGCGAGAAACACAACAGCTTTATTACAACAGCGAGTGCTGAAGTTACAACGCCCCCGCGCTATTCCAAGGGTACTTTTTGACATTGATTCAAACTGTCTGATAAGCGTTTATTGAACACCCATCAACATCGATCGTGCTTCTACGAAATGACTGGATGCTGATCACATTCGGCCGTGCTTCTGTGGCGTGCCTGAACACTCATCGATTTTTGCGGCGTTGACTGGATGATTGATCATCCTGGATGGCTGCCGGCTTCCCCATTGAGATTTTGGTGGAGTTTTAGGGGCTCAATAGGTTCTGGGCGTTCTGAGGTTACTTTCAGGCATCTCACCTTCGTGATAAGCACAGAGAGTCTTCAAAGGCCTACCATACCTATTCGTAATGCGGAACAGATCGGACCGCGACATTGTCCACTCTACTCTTGAACATTCAAGCTGCTACGTGTGTCCCAACCTCTATTCTCCATGTGTATGGCGGTGGCAAATTGTTTGCCAAAGTAGATTGGTTCCAGCTACTACAGCTTTGTTCGCCGAAGATGAGGAGAGCAAAGGATTAGAAGGAGAGGGCAAGACCCGAAGATTGTATGATGTCGATTCAGGGGTGTCTTTCCATCAACAGTCTTTCAATCAGTTGATAACAAAAATATTGTCCGTTACTAAGGGTCAGCCGAAACAGAAGAGCGATTAGATTTTCCCTCTGTCGGAGTCTACACCTGTAAATCCAATGTGGATGAAACTCGTCAAGATAAGGAGTAAGAGTTTAGTAAAACCCACCCAGAGTTTGCTACTAATTCTGGACTTACTGGAGGTCCATTTCGTGCGATTTGGTTTCAAGTAGAATATGAGGTTGACCGAAACTCGAGGACTGCGCCTACCTGGTGAGCCCAATGAGGGGCGAAACCAGTCGTGGAATGTCAAAGAATTTTCAGCAACCTTGTGAGTAGTATATTAAGTCCACGCCCGTTATTTATTTTCCGCGCCACATGCGTGATCGACTATCCACACAGAAGTAGACGTACACGTAATCAGACGAATTGCAAGGCGGATAAGTAACGTAATTTAAAAAAGAGTTGTGTCGATCGATACAATGGCGTGGCACCAACTGAACAGACGTGACGTCACACCGAAGAAAAATTTGTGGTTTTCGCGCGTTATTAGCTACTCATTCTCTTGAAATACTTCGGTTACGTAGATTCCAACGCACACAAGGTAACAGTCACCTGGTGTGTGGTACGTTATGAAACGCAATGAAAAGTAATCACGAGTCCGGCAAAAAAACGTGAGTTAAAAACCGGAAATTCGGAGCAAAAAACCACCCCGACCCCAGCGTCCTTTCCTCAAACTGATCTCTAACTTCCGATTACAGTAACCTAGCAAGATGAAGTAGTCTTTATTTGAAAATCCAAATAGTTTACTCCATCCTGAAGTGAGCCATACTCTGCGACTTCAATGGAGATTTAGTCCTATAGGTGAAGCCAAACTCTAACAGTGTTCATCTGTAATCCGCGGTCTCCTGGCTAACAGTTTGAACACTGAACTGTTCGGCCAAGAGCAGCTGATCAGTGGTGTGGTAGGATACAGACAGCACCATTCATTCTACAGTCACTGAAGCCACATCACGTGATCACGCTTCGATTGACCGTCTCCTTCTCAGGTGACGACTCTTGAGGTAGACAGTTCACGTGACTTGTAAAATCGCTGTCCCTCTGAGCTACTTGTAGGATGACGGTCGTGAACTGCGCACCGCCGATGATTCCCAGTAAGGATGTGAAAACAGCTCAAAAATATCGCTTCGTTGTTGCGTAGTCATCACAAGAACAGGGTAAGGTTTCTCGGTTAATTTATGGAAATTCAAAAGCCCAAGGTCACTCGGGCACACGTGACCAGACACAGTACCGGAGTTCAGAGTCAGACTAAAGCAATCCACAAATNGTACCGGAGTTCAGAGTCAGACTAAAGCAACCCACAAATTCCACACACGGAACGCTTAATATGTTCTTGTTTTGACGCAATTGTGGTGGCAGATATCTTGAACAACCTGGCACAAGAATGGTTTGCGCACTAGATGATGCGTTTTTTTATTTGCATTTTGAAGTCAGCAACCGGAATCTATGTTGGAAAAAGATTTGCTGGAAACCTGCACCTGGTCAACAGGTTCTTGACAGGTTTGCGAGAACAGGTATGTGCGTCTTGTAATACTTATGAACTTTTAACAATGTCGAACTCCAAAGTTGGACCGGGGTACGAGGGCATGGGAGGCCATGCTCGAAGGTCACATAGTCGTCGACCAATCAGGACACAGGAAAACAGAGTAACCAATGGGAACGCCCAGCCGATCGAAGATCAGTCCCAACTCGGAGTACGTATATTAACACTAATGTAGCCCTACTCAGCCCACAGTCACTGACTCATCGCTGGGCTTAACACAAAGACTAGACGTCGACAAATCAGTGACGCAAAACTGTGTCCGCTAGCTCACTCCTTGCAAACTCTCATGATCGGTGAAATCACAGCTGGCCATGTATGCTCACGCCGGCAGGGTCAATGTACCGCAGAACTATTTGAGCTCCACCTACCGGACTAGCCAAGGAACACTGGCTGAGCAAAGTGGAACATACCTAGTCTAACGAGCTCAAAAGTACTCTATTCAGGCCGGGTAACTTTGAGCTGTTTGGCCGTCTCCCGTAGTTTTATGCCTTTGAAGTTGGTCCGTCTGTGTTTGTGAGCACTGGATGCCCATCAGTTTGACTAACACTGTGTTCGGTGCCCCAGCTTTGGGGTTGGAATGTGTATGTGTGCTCTAACTGCCAGGTTGCTGCCTTACGGCCAGGCTTTTGAACCAAAGGCTTAGATTAGGGACCCTAATCACCGTCCTGTCTAGTTATGGGCACTGTGGCAGTATTCTAGCCCATTCATGACCGTATTTTCTAACAAACCACTTAAAAAGGAAAGCTACGAATAGTTGCAGGTCTTACTATGAGGAGTAGTCATCCGAAGAACCTGTTACGAGTAGATCACGTGATATGGGCTGTACTGAACGAGTGGTAGGCAGAATCTGTCCGTACAGCTGTCTAGTCATCTGCAGCTAGGTGATTTATCCACCCCGCAGAAAGTAGCTTTCTAGACTTAACACACTACTCGTAAGGTTGCTGAAAACGTTTTGACAGCCCATGACCGCTTTAGCTCCAAACTAAAACTAGGGAACCTTGTAGATCACATCCACGTGACAGGGTCACTTCACCAGTTGGCTGAAACTGCTTCAGTGTAGGTTACTGGACATTAAATCATACAATCGCCTTGTAGCAATCTCTGTATGCAGTTCAACCAGTGAGAAAGCTTAAAATCATAGTCAGAATGCAACAGCCAGGAATTTCGAACACCACAGATGACAGTAGGTCACGTGACGCTACCAGGTAACACGAGTTGTTCTCTGACAGCCGAGCATCTTCGTAACTCGGTAGCCACGCGCATCTGCGAACTTACCGCGACTTTTACAATGCTGTGTGGTGTGGAATTTGTAAACGCAATCAGAAATGTTTAAGAGTGTAACAAAGCGGTCGTGGATATGCTAACGTTGGACCATCGAGGTGATTCTGTTCGGGCATCTGGAGCAACATCAAACAGATTTTGAGCTCAGCCTATCGTTCGCCGACCTGGCATTCATGCGAAGTTCGATTGAAACTTCCAGGTCCTTTCTAACTGTTTTGCATCTGGACTTCTGTTTCTCACAAGAGAGAGAACATTTACGCCGGAGGTAAATACTTTTAATAATCAAGTAAAGATGCCATTTCAAAAATGGCAAAATGGCTTTTCAGTAGCCCTATGAGTAGTGTGTTCCGTCATTCGATGAATCACTCGGATGATAGTGACCACCGACCATCATAAACAGTATGTATCGCTACTCATTGGAGAGGCATGAGATTTACATCACGTGAACCGACTTTTCAAGTGACAACTACTCAGAGATTGATCCACGTGATTTGTGATACGTTTCATTTTTGGAACCGTTACCGAACAATTGTAGTAGTGTAAAACCCACTAGTTCATTAGTGAATTTTAAAATGCCATTTTTCCTGGACTGAATTTTGCAAAACACCGAAGTAACCTTTGTTTGAAGGAGATTAATATACTACTGAGCTACTTCAGGGTTTGTTTGCTGGGCTGCAACCAGCCCGTTCAAGCTCAACAAGCCAGTTTTTTCTAGTAGATTCTACAAATTCTTGGCGTGAATTTCTCGTAAACACGAATTTATTTGGACTTTATTGGTAATCGAAATTTTGGATACACTTTTTGAAAAAGTTGACAGGAAGTGGTGCAGTTTCCTGCACCAGTGTAACGGTGATACTACTGATGGGGAGGCATGCGAGTAGTATTCTATGTTCTTGTAAATTCGCTTTGCGTCTCTTGAACAGGGAAGATCTGTTGGGGAATTTGTGGAGTCGCTTTGTAATATTAGCTTGGATTTGAGCGATGAGGGATTGGAGTCAATGAATATCCAGGAAAGTTCAAGAAGACGCGTTCAGGAGAAGCTGGATGTCCAGTTTTTGTAAATAAGATGCAAATGAGAGTTTTGCTTCCCTGTCCAATGGTCTGTAACATTGGTCAGTTGGCATTTTCTAATAAACAACTCAGCAGCGAAGGCCTTCTTCCTTTCACTAGTATATGGGCTTCGCCTAAAGCTATTTACATGCATGAGGTTGAAGGGGTCCCCTTGACAGTCCTAGACCAATTTTACCTTACTTGGAGCTCATCAACTATGTGTAAAGTCCAATTTTCCATCGATTCTTGTTCCTGCTTAAACGCTGAATTGTTCGAAAGTGAAGTTACCCTCGGATTTGCAAATGAACTGCATTTTTATGGGTAAGTTAGTTAGATATCAGCTCATGGAGGGGTTTCCAAGACTTTGGAACATTGTTTTTGATCCAGCATTACTTGTATAAGTGGTTGTCGAAGACTCTTTGACAACCTACTGCCGGTTTCTACCGTCTTGGGGCACATCTGGCACCATTGAGCTCACAGTGAACAGATGCAACGTACTCAACCATCATATAAAATCTTTTCAGCGTCAACAGCTACATACTCCGGTGGCTGCCCAAGGCTTAGTTAAATTGACAGACAGTTCAAAAGTCAACTGTAATATTTTCCACAGGAAAACCAACCAAAAAGGACATAGTACACGTGTGTTTTGTACAAATTATTGTCTGGTAAAAACCGATTTACTCAATCGGGGACGAGATAGCTCAACTGGCCAGAGCGCGAATTTACTGACCGGAAGGTCCGTGATTCGAACCCGACCTCTGCCTCTCGACTTCCCCTGTCTAGGCTAGGGCAACCTGGCAGTGTCCCAGCCCTCGTGCTTCCTTCTGGTGTCATGGTAGCTAGGCATCGAAAGGGGCTAAGCGCCCTTACTCAGTCAAGTGCAGAAAATGCATCAAGATGTGGCCATATCAAAGATCCCAAACTCTTATCACACGAAAGATGCTTTAGAAGAAGACGATCAAACATGGACTATTCAAACTCACCATGATCGATAAATCGATCCGAAACATTCGACGTGGACTACTCCTACTCTCCAGAACAGACTGTAAGCCCATTCATCAACTATGTGCTACCAACTTGATAATAGGTTCCTCCAAAAATTCTACTAGTAATCAGCTTCGACAAGTACACTCGTTCGCAAATCGATTTGGTTTCCACGAAAATCGCAACTGAATCTTTCGTTTATGATACTCTTCAGCTGAATGTGCTGCACACAGGCCGCCTGATGTTTCAATTGGCAGGATGCGCCAAATGTTGCAGAATTTTTTTGTAAGAAAAACTACTCACAAGGTCGTGGAGTTTTCAGCAACCTTGTGAGTTCGGCCTTGACATTTCAGCTCACTTAGCTACACCAACCAATGGTTTTGTTGGATTGTTTAAGCTCAACCTTGGCATCAAGGTGGAGCTCTTGTTGGACAAATCTGAGCATGCGTCTAATAGAGTTATTTGCTGTTGTTGAAGACCTGCGCCCTCGAAATAAGAAATTTCTCATACTAAAAACGTGTTCCCAACGTTTAATGATTTTCAGCGAAACAGTGATTTTTGGTAACTTTTAACAAGGATGAGAGGACCGATGGGCAGTCAGTGTTTCAGAGAGGTTCAGTAAACAAACCGCCAAGAAACGTGGATGAATGTCAAGCGATAGCCGGCAACGGTAGGATAGATTTGGAAAATGTGGACATCCTGAGACGGGGTTTAAGATTCACACCACAGCGACTGGTGGCCGAGGCAGCGGAAATCGCCAAGCATCCCAGCTTGAATAGTATAGAATAGAATAGAATAGAATAGAATAGAATAGAATAGAATAGAATAGAATAGAATAGAATAGAATAGAATAGAATAGAATAGAATAGAATAGAATAGAATAGAATAGAATAGAATAGAATAGAATAGAATAGAATAGAATAGAATAGAATAGAATAGAATAGAATAGAATAGAATAGAATAGAATAGAATAGAATAGAATAGAATAGAATAGAATAGAATAGAATAGAATAGAATAGAATAGAATAGAATAGAATAGAATAGAATAGAATAGAATAGAATAGAATAGAATAGAATAGAATAGAATAGAATAGAATAGAATAGAATAGAATAGAATAGAATAGAATAGAATAGAATAGAATAGAATAGAATAGAATAGAATAGAATAGAATAGAATAGAATAGAATAGAATAGAATAGAATAGAATAGAATAGAATAGAATAGAATAGAATAGAATAGAATAGAATAGAATAGAATAGAATAGAATAGAATAGAATAGAATAGAATAGAATAGAATAGAATAGAATAGAATAGAATAGAATAGAATAGAATAGAATAGAATAGAATAGAATAGAATAGAATAGAATAGAATAGAATAGAATAGAATAGAATAGAATAGAATAGAATAGAATAGAATAGAATAGAATAGAATAGAATAGAATAGAATAGAATAGAATAGAATAGAATAGAATAGAATAGAATAGAATAGAATAGAATAGAATAGAATAGAATAGAATAGAATAGAATAGAATAGAATAGAATAGAATAGAATAGAATAGAATAGAATAGAATAGAATAGAATAGAATAGAATAGAATAGAATAGAATAGAATAGAATAGAATAGAATAGAATAGAATAGAATAGAATAGAATAGAATAGAATAGAATAGAATAGAATAGAATAGAATAGAATAGAATAGAATAGAATAGAATAGAATAGAATAGAATAGAATAGAATAGAATAGAATAGAATAGAATAGAATAGAATAGAATAGAATAGAATAGAATAGAATAGAATAGAATAGAATAGAATAGAATAGAATAGAATAGAAGAATGGAGGGCGTAGAACTGGCAAGCGTGTGGAGAGCGGTTTTCGGTCAGCCGAGATGACACGAGGCGATGTACAGCTATCAGTAACATGATCTGGGTCTAAAAGTTCAAAACCCCAGGCGAGGAAGATCCACTTAACCACCCATCCCCAACCCCAATTCAATTGTCTCGGGACCGTTCGACACACACAGGCGAACAAAATCTGTGGACGACCCCAAGAGGAATATTGCATTAATATGTCCTAGACAGGAAAAGTAAGGCCGCGAACTCCGATTTCAGCATGAGGACAGCGCTCCCCGACCCATCTATCGTAAATCTTAGTCATCCCCACTAACCAACAAACAGGACCATCAAACTGAGCACCCAGAACTGATCACGTCGGATACTCATAAGAAATCTCACGGATTGGTTCCCTGACTGTCTTAAAACCCAATCAACCTACTTACTTACTCACTCACTTGGCCTGATAAAGCTTTCGTGTCAAAAAGTAATAATGTAACGAAGTTAACCAAACCTCCGCGAAAGGATGAGAGGGTTTGCTAGCTTTAATCGACTTGTCTTAAAAACTCACACATATTTCCCGTCTACAAAATACCAAGAAGATGCCACGAGAATAACTTCCCACAAGTAACATGGGCCTTACTTCTAAAATGCTGTTATTCTGGATCACGTGACTACATAGTAAACAATGAATATTACTACATCTTGCCTAAGCACAGGGCACCCACCAACTAAAGTACATACTTCCACCACTGGGAGGTATCTGCTGATCATAACGGGAACGACCAAGATGGTAGGAGACCGACCGAAAACGCATCGTTTCTACTGCCCTGTCACTTGCCATTCAATAACCGAATTGAATCCCCATACAGCAGCTCGAATTGATCGATCAACACAAAGTGACGGTCGCTCTCGTCACGTGACATTATCTGTGATTGAACTACCAACTAGCGAACGTTGTCAAATCAACACCTATCCGACTTTTGGAGACAGAGAGATAGGGGAGATAGGTATTGCTCGTCATCATGAATCGCCGAAAGAAGTAATGTTTTGAGTTGCTCAAATTGGATGTCATTGTAACCAACAGCATTCCTCCTTTCTTCTTACTTTCCCTTAGGCAACTAAGCGTCGAAATTTTTTGTAGTTTGCCACGTCATCTATCGATTTAAACACTGAACAATGACCGGAATCAAGCTAGATAGTCTAAATGCCGATTGATACATTTTGGTTGGCACACCTCAACGACCCATTGAGCTATTCTGGAGAGTGTCCCTGCGACACTCACAGAGTCTCTCATACCAGGTTGGTCCATGGGTAAGAGCCTGACGAACGCAGTCTCGTGGACCTACAGACTGGGGGATTGGAGCGCGTGTGGCGACGTGTTCCACACCAACACCGCTGCCTTACGGTCAGGCTTTTAGGAGAAAAACTTTGATTGACGGCCCTAATCGTTCTCCTATCCAGGTGTGGGAACCCTGGCAGTTTTCCAGATCACGTGCAACCATGCCATTCACAGCTAACAATACTCAGTGAAACACCAGTGTCAACACTGATGTTTTTCCTTCATGGTCGCTAAAAATGTACTACTCATAAGGTTGCTGAAAATCAATCGACAGCCCACGACCGGTTTCGCCCTTCTTGGGGCTCATCAGGTAGGCTCAGTCCCCGGGTTTCCGTCAACCTTATGTTCTACTTGAAACCAAATTGCACGAAATTAGCGAATATACACTCATCTGCAAACTAATTTGGTTCTTTCGATAGACTCACCTGGAACCCAGCTGAACCTCTCGTTTATGATGTTCTCAGACCCACATTTATTTTTCAGAACTTATTTTTCCTACTTAGTTCAGCGTTTATTTGTTTACTTTTCCATGTAGACGATATACTGTCTCACTTTTTCTTGAGAATAACACCTCACCGGAGGAACAAAAGCTTTTCCTCGGATGTGTGGGTGCCCCAAGGAGGGCACCAGTCAGCATTTTAGATGGCTTATCCTGGAGGGATTCTTGTGAATTCATCGCCCGAATAAGCTTTTCAGACTGTCGATAGGATAGATCAGAAAAGTTGAACTTTATTTCGTGCCGCGTGGAGGGCGTCTGCTACATTTACTGCAATAGCACTGGGCTTCCTGCTTATCGTGAGTTTGGCTCTGTACGCAAAGTGGCTTGGAGTGTACAAGTACCGAAGTGTTATATCTTGTAAGCTTGTCAGCAGTGTAAGGTAGACAGTTCATATCAGCCGTGTATGTCCTTGGGTTTTCCCAGTGGATACGTTGAGGATTAGCGATCAAGGATTATTGAGGATTACTGATCACTGATTATCGATCGATCATTGTTTAATTATTGATTAAGGATTACTGTTCACATGGTTCGTCTGCACAGTTCAGGCCAATCACTGCGAGCAAATAGAGGTTATATGAATCCTAAAATTAGACTACAGCCTCAGATATTTCGATCACTAAAGAACAAATCCTGGCAGATGATCACTTCACCGAGTTTGATAATGGGCTTGCAAACTATCAGGAAGGTCAGATTCTTGAAAGTAAACCCAGAACGCCCTGAACCTACTGAGACCCAAGAACCCCACCAAAATCACAATAGAAAGCTGGCATGCATCAAGGACAGTCGAAAAATTCAACAAAAGCCGATGAGTGGTCCGGCACCCTACAGAGACACGACTGAATATGATCAGCGTTCAGGCACTTCATAGAAACACGATCAATGTTGGTGGGTGTTCACCAAACGCTTATCAGAGAGGCTGGATCAGTGTCAGAAAGTGTCCTTTAAATAGCCGCTGGGGAGGGGTTGTAACTTTTGCACTCGCACGTACTCGCTTGTTTGGAATAAAGCTTTCCTGTTCCTCGTCGATGAGTTCTTTTTCGAGTGCCAGGCACTGGAGTGGGAACAACAGTTAGGTACAACATAAACGCTTTGAGGCCAATGGGCGGGGGGCGGTCCTCCATTCAAAGCATATAAGATACCAATGAAACGGTGGATACTACTGATGGGGCATGCGAGTAGCACGTTTCCTCGTAAATCCGCTATGCGTCTCTTGAAAAGTGAGATCTATTACGGAGTTCGTGGGGTCGCAACTGCTTGCATTTGAGCAACAGTCAATGAACATCCAGGAAAGATCAGGAAG
>NW_008751793.1:107710-113525 GCF_000715545.1 Opisthorchis viverrini
GGGTATATATATATATATATATATATATATATATATATATATAACTCTCCTTTGCGTTAGCAGGCAATGGCACTTCCGGCCAACTGTTTTTGAGTAGGAATCAATTCTCGGATCATCAAGCGGAATTTGTGCGAGCCATTGTCGTTGTTGATGCATTAGGAATATTTTATACCAGTTCCATCCATTTGTACAAGTTCCATCCAATTAGAATAAAGGGAATTTGTGGTTTGACTTTATTCATGCATGTGTATGTATACTCTCGAAGCGCGTATGAAGATATTTTAACGAAGAACATACCCACTTACCTGCGCGCTGACGATTTGTCCCTGACTGAGGACGAAACATTTGCTAACTACGGCCAATCTCGTCAAACAGATCAACGTGCATCTGATCAATCACCTGATTTTACTTTCGAACGATTAGCCACACAACTGATCCTTCTATTGGTAACGGGCAAATCAAATTCAGTACTGCAACACGCACTTCACCTGATATCTTCTTCCCAGACGTCGTATGTTTGTTCACCTAAACTTGCGGCCGATCAGGCTGCAGCGACTGGGGCAGTGCATCGTAACATGTCTCGTGACTTGACTCACATGAATCACCAACCGATAAAGGCAAGGTAACCTCAAGCTCGGCATTTGGCTTCATTGGTCGTGAACCATCTCAGAGACACCGAATTGTCTAAAAACATCCTTTAGTCAATAAGAAGATGTTTGGGACCAATTGGTTAGTCACTATTTCAGAAAGGCAAAGCGTCTCGCTTCTGCCACAAAAACTTCCTCAGGCATCCAGGGAATTACACACCAGAATCGTTGAGCATAAGCGATCCATTAACAGACCACCGAGAATCAAAGATTCGGCAACGGCAGGACATGCACTAGACACTGAGCACAAGATAGATTTGGAAATTGTGGACATTCTGAGAAGGGGACCATGATTCAACCCACGGCGACTGGTGGCAGAGGCAGTGAAAATCGCCCAAGCATTTCAGCGTGAACAGAATGGAGGGCGTAGAACTGGCAAGCGTGTGGAGAGCGGTTTTCGGTCAGCCGAGATGACACGAGGCGATGTACAGCTATCAGTAACATGATCTGGGTCTAAAAGTTCAAAACCCCAGGCGAGGAAGATCCACTTAACCACCCATCCCCAACCCCAATTCAATTGTCTCGGGACCGTTCGACACACACAGGCGAACAAAATCTGTGGACGACCCCAAGAGGAATATTGCATTAATATGTCCTAGACAGGAAAAGTAAGGCCGCGAACTCCGATTTCAGCATGAGGACAGCGCTCCCCGACCCATCTATCGTAAATCTTAGTCATCCCCACTAACCAACAAACAGGACCATCAAACTGAGCACCCAGAACTGATCACGTCGGATACTCATAAGAAATCTCACGGATTGGTTCCCTGACTGTCTTAAAACCCAATCAACCTACTTACTTACTCACTCACTTGGCCTGATAAAGCTTTCGTGTCAAAAAGTAATAATGTAACGAAGTTAACCAAACCTCCGCGAAAGGATGAGAGGGTTTGCTAGCTTTAATCGACTTGTCTTAAAAACTCACACATATTTCCCGTCTACAAAATACCAAGAAGATGCCACGAGAATAACTTCCCACAAGTAACATGGGCCTTACTTCTAAAATGCTGTTATTCTGGATCACGTGACTACATAGTAAACAATGAATATTACTACATCTTGCCTAAGCACAGGGCACCCACCAACTAAAGTACATACTTCCACCACTGGGAGGTATCTGCTGATCATAACGGGAACGACCAAGATGGTAGGAGACCGACCGAAAACGCGAGCCATCTGGCTGATCATAACGTGAACGGCCAAGATGGTAGGAGACCGACCGAAAACGCATCGTTTCTACTGCCCTGTCACTTGCCATTCAATAACCGAATTGAATCCCCATACAGCAGCTCGAATTGATCGATCAACACAAAGTGACGGTCGCTCTCGTCACGTGACATTATCTGTGATTGAACTACCAACTAGCGAACGTTGTCAAATCAACACCTATCCGACTTTTGGAGACAGAGAGATAGGGGAGATAGGTATTGCTCGTCATCATGAATCGCCGAAAGAAGTAATGTTTTGAGTTGCTCAAATTGGATGTCATTGTAACCAACAGCATTCCTCCTTTCTTCTTACTTTCCCTTAGGCAACTAAGCGTCGAAATTTTTTGTAGTTTGCCACGTCATCTATCGATTTAAACACTGAACAATGACCGGAATCAAGCTAGATAGTCTAAATGCCGATTGATACATTTTGGTTGGCACACCTCAACGACCCATTGAGCTATTCTGGAGAGTGTCCCTGCGACACTCACAGAGTCTCTCATACCAGGTTGGTCCATGGGTAAGAGCCTGACGAACGCAGTCTCGTGGACCTACAGACTGGGGGATTGGAGCGCGTGTGGCGACGTGTTCCACACCAACACCGCTGCCTTACGGTCAGGCTTTTAGGAGAAAAACTTTGATTGACGGCCCTAATCGTTCTCCTATCCAGGTGTGGGAACCCTGGCAGTTTTCCAGATCACGTGCAACCATGCCATTCACAGCTAACAATACTCAGTGAAACACCAGTGTCAACACTGATGTTTTTCCTTCATGGTCGCTAAAAATGTACTACTCATAAGGTTGCTGAAAATCCATCGACAGCCCACGACCGGTTTCGCCCTTCTTGGGGCTCATCAGGTAGGCTCAGTCCCCGGGTTTCCGTCAACCTTATGTTCTACTTGAAACCAAATTGCACGAAATTAGCGAATATACACTCATCTGCAAACTAATTTGGTTCTTTCGATAGACTCACCTGGAACCCAGCTGAACCTCTCGTTTATGATGTTCTCAGACCCACATTTATTTTTCAGAACTTATTTTTCCTACTTAGTTCAGCGTTTATTTGTTTACTTTTCCATGTAGACTACGATATACTGTCTCACTTTTTCTTGAGAATAACACCTCACCGGAGGAACAAAAGCTTTTCCTCGGATGTGTGGGTGCCCCAAGGAGGGCACCAGTCAGCATTTTAGATGGCTTATCCTGGAGGGATTCTTGTGAATTCATCGCCCGAATAAGCTTTTCAGACTGTCGATAGGATAGATCAGAAAAGTTGAACTTTATTTCGTGCCGCGTGGAGGGCGTCTGCTACATTTACTGCAATAGCACTGGGCTTCCTGCTTATCGTGAGTTTGGCTCTGTACGCAAAGTGGCTTGGAGTGTACAAGTACCGAAGTGTTATATCTTGTAAGCTTGTCAGCAGTGTAAGGTAGACAGTTCATATCAGCCGTGTATGTCCTTGGGTTTTCCCAGTGGATACGTTGAGGATTAGCGATCAAGGATTATTGAGGATTACTGATCACTGATTATCGATCGATCATTGTTTAATTATTGATTAAGGATTACTGTTCACATGGTTCGTCTGCACAGTTCAGGCCAATCACTGCGAGCAAATAGAGGTTATATGAATCCTAAAATTAGACTACAGCCTCAGATATTTCGATCACTAAAGAACAAATCCTGGCAGATGATCACTTCACCGAGTTTGATAATGGGCTTGCAAACTATCAGGAAGGTCAGATTCTTGAAAGTAAACCCAGAACGCCCTGAACCTACTGAGACCCAAGAACCCCACCAAAATCACAATAGAAAGCTGGCAAGCATCAAGGACAGTCGAAAAATTCAACAAAAGCCGATGAGTGTTCAGGCACGCCACAGAGACACGACTGAATATGATCAGCGTTCAGGCACTTCATAGAAGCACGATCAATGTTGGTGGGTGTTCACCAAACGCTTATCAGAGAGGCTGGATCAGTGTCAGAAAGTGTCCTTTAAATAGCCGCTGGGGAGGGGTTGTAACTTTTGCACTCGCACGTACTCGCTTGTTTGGAATAAAGCTTTCCTGTTCCTCGTCGATGAATTCTTTTTCGAGTGCCAGGCACTGGAGTGGGAACAACAGTTAGATACAACATAAACGCTTTGAGGCCAATGAGCGGGGGCGGTCCTCCATTCAAAGCATATAAGATACCAATGAAACGGTGGATACTACTGATGGGGCATACGAGTAGCATGTTTCCTCGTAAATCCGCTATGCGTCTCTTGAAAAGTGAGATCTATTACGGAGTTCGTGGGGTCGCAACTGCTTGCATTTGAGCAACAGTCAATGAACATCCAGGAAAGATCAGGAAGGCGCGTTCAAGGAGATGATGGATATTCAGTTTTTTGTAAACAAGATGCCTATGAGAGTTTTGCTTCCCTGTCCAATAGTCTGTAACTGTTCAGTTGGCGTTTCTCTGACAATCAGCTCCGTAGTGAAGGCCTTCTTCCTTTCACCAGCACAGTTAAAACCCGTAAAACAAGTACAGGATTTACGTCATACAGGGTTCGGTGTAAAGATCATTAACAAGGAAGGAAAGTAAAAGCTATGTACCGGCATAAAATCTTGGTATTCATGCAAAAAGGCCAAACCGAGGGGCGAACAAAAAGCGTTGACCGTGATCTTCGAAACCTCAATCGAGTGAAACTCTAGTGAACTAAGTCAACAGACAGATGAATAAAAATCCATCGATGGTTAGTAAACGTACTAACTGACCTCACAATCAGTGCTGCATATCAGAAGAATCGGATTCAACTGATAACTTAAAGCGTGGGTTGAAGCATGGGGGCTGATCTTGACGTGTTCAAGCCTCGAATGAAATGTACCTAGGCTCGGTCAGCTCAAGGATCATACGTTTGTCTCAGCAATGTCTATGATTTGAATCGATGGGCAGCCTAACAAAAGTCGCGGAACATTTACCAATCACGTGACATGACACCAGATTCTAAGAGGTGCTTTATAATTTGCTAGCTGTGCTCCACCCACTGATAGTAGGGTTTACTCAAATGTGTAGGCGTCGACGAATCAGAATATGATGGAACCGGTACCACAACCTCATTCGGTTCTATGCATTATCTTCGCTTTTGTTGCGTTACTTTTGTTCTTCCCGTTTTGGAACTCTTCAAGTTGATCTACCGACGCCATCTGTGACGGTATCGAAGTGGGCCCCACAAACACCGCCCTGATCAGAGGGGAGCTGTCACATAGGAAGGCAAATGGAAGCCTGGTTCTAAAAAATTAGGGACGGAATGGAACTATAAAGCGAAGCAGCATCAGGCATAATACTGCATTCAGTCGTTTCCGCTGATCATGACTCATGAGTACATGTGCTCTTCTCCAGAAGGAAACTGCTGCAAAACAAAGTGGGCCCAGTCATTTTTGCAAAAGGTTCCCCTACACAGCAGTATACTCATCGTCTGGCCTGCTGAGTCTGTTTAACGAGTTGGATTTCGCGCCAATTAATCGGGCTGGGCTTTGACCAATCAGAATGCGGATCGGATCCGCTGCCATGTGCCCGTGAAATGGCGATTAGACTTGCGTGCATATTGGCACCTGTACAAGCTCGTAGTGAAATCCACCAAATGATTGCAGAGCCTGTTCTCAAAGTTCTCAATTCCGGAAAATTACGTTTCAAGACTCATGTGTTTTCACCAAATATCTGGTAAAAACCCATTCACTCCACAGGTTTCCAGTGAAAAGGGACTGTTTCTGTCCTCACGTGACCCTCCAAAAAGGTCACAACAATCTGAATGCGAATTCATAAAAACAACCCTTGAAAATTCCGTCCAGTCAGAAAAGCGAAACGAGTTCAGAGATGCTGGAGTGGGGGTCCTAAACGAAACCCCAAGGTAACTTTCAAGACGACCGTTGTAGAGCTAATCAGTGGATGTGGCGTACCTTTAAAGAGCGTTGCCAGTTATTTC
>NW_008751793.1:113542-114095 GCF_000715545.1 Opisthorchis viverrini
TTTTCTTGATTCCACGTCGTTTTGAAGCTCAGTTCATCGATCCACACTTCGGGTCATGCACTCCGGAACATTCTGTCAGATTTAGGATTGTGGCAACATCTGGAGTCCGGCTGTTGCCGTGGTGACAATAAGTGCGATTTACGAGTTACAACCTGTGTCCATGATCCCACTCTTTAAGTTGACAGCATTTTCACTCTCGGTTTGAACTCCACTCACTACTCTGATATATCGTCACCGTAATGCCGTTACAGTCAAGTCTGCGTTGGATTCCACCGAAAGTGATTTTCATGAATACCTGTCACTTTCATTCAAATTACGATCGATTTGTTCAGCTATGCAGCTTTTGCGCGCGCAAAAGTGTGGTCTCTACACACCGGAATAACACCAAGATGCCATAAGGCGGTGGCGTCGTTAGCGATTTCAAATACGTGCCACAAGAAATGTAACGCAGTCGCCGACGTAGTGACATGTGACAATGCACATAATATCAGAGACCAGATTATTTTAGGAATTCAATTCGGTCTTCAAGCACAGGCCCTTTGTGCCAGAAACA
>NW_008751793.1:114310-118431 GCF_000715545.1 Opisthorchis viverrini
TCATCAGCAGCAGCTGTAAGAACTGCGCACCTGTCTTACAGTAGTAATAGCTGCCATAGGTTTGGCCACCGACGATCTGAGGAGGTGGGGTAGGCAGCTGCGCATTCGAGGCGGGAGCTGAAGAAATCGGTCGACTGGCATACGGAGCACGTGACCCAGCCAGCGTAACCAGTGGGAAGCGGTTAGTTCACGGAAACATCATCTTTCGCGAGACTACCGGGACGGATTAAGATGCCAAGGTAGACAAACTTGTCCACTACATCAATCGGCTCATCCGCCAGCATGAGGATAGGGTTCGAGCCCATTCATTTTGGTACTTTGCCGTGGTGAAACACATGCCAAACCTTGGGGCGGAATTATTTAGATTATTTACTATTGCTTGAATTACAACGGCGTCGGATCCGAGAAGAGGTATGTTGTCTGCGGACTCAATGTCTGTGACCAAACACCTCAGGGGCACTTCGAACCCACAGACATTAGAGGCTGGATAGTGAGTCTTACATGATCGCACCAACGACGAATTTGAAGAGGAAAGGTGAAAGAGGACTGCTCTGTCTGACACCACCTGATGTAGTGAACTCAGGAGAGATCTTCCCGTAGACCTTCACGCGTCAGTGGGAGTCGGCGTAGAGTACCTTAAAGAGGGTCAAGAATTGATGGGGGATACTGCCACAGCGCCTGGTGGTCCACAGAGTCAAATGCAGCTTTTAGATCAAGAAACACAACCATTGTTGATTGCTGGAAGCAGTGTTGCAGTTCCAGAATCCGTCGGAGGGTGATAATGTGATCGATGCACCTTCTAGCAGGACGGAACCAAGTTTGGTTTTCACGGATCTGTCTCCCCTGTGTTCAGTCAACCTTCGAAGGATAAAATCAGAGAGGACCATCGATACGACAGCTACCAGGCTGATGCCACGGTAGTTTTCACACAGCGTCCGCGTTCCCTTTTCTAGCTAGGAATAACTATGAACATGCCCCATTCCGCGGGTACCATTTCTCCACCCTACATTGCACCAATTCGTTTTGTTAGATTGATCACCGAAGATCCTCCACCTTCTTTGGAAATTACTCAGTAGAGACCATTCGTTCCCGGTGCCTTCTCACGTCTTAGCAGGGATACTTCTTCTTCCGACGGGTGATGAATGTTTACATTCCGTTCGACCGGGCATGGTTAACCGACCAATCAGAGTAGCTTTTATCACGTGGTCGCTACTAAGCCGTCAAAATATTGCTAAATCATGGCACACTCACGTGCCTTTGTTTGAAGCCTGCGCTGAACCGGGTATGAAGACTGATTTCTCATCAGTGACCGAAGTTCAAAAACCATTATAGTTCAGGAAGCTCAAACCAACCGTGGGTACTGTTGTACCAAGACTGCGAAAAATGGCTGGCGCGTCTAACCTGATTCTATTGGGAAGACAGTCTGACGATGAATTTTGCAGGAAATGGCAGCCCACCCGCAATGACCTTGACTGCCTATCCAAGTACTCTTTAGTTTGGTTGCTCCAAGGATGTACTCCCCCCAAAACGGACAATGTTAGGTTTATTTTCCTCCATAAAGGCAAGTAAGAGACGGCTCGTTGTATCATAGCAACGGCGGTAACCATTGGATACCCCAGACATCATATATGATAGGTCGAATTAGGACAACGCCAAAAACCACTTTCCGCATAGACAGTCAGAGATTTTATCCTCCAGAAACTTGGCATTGCAATCAGTGCGAATTCCAGACGATATGCGGACAAAAGGCTGTTTAAGTCGGACGTGGGAATAGAAGAGACTTAGCGAAATACACTCATTTGCAAACTAATTCGGTTTTTCGAGAGACTCACCTGGAACCCAGCTGAATCTCTCGTTTGTGATGTTTCCAGGCAACTGAATATGCTGCACCAGGCTGCCTCATGTTCCAGTCGCTACGATATTCGAGATATCGCGATACACGTATATTTTGTAATGTACTACTCATAAAGTTGCTGGAATCATAAGGTTGCCTGGAGTCATCACAAAAGGGAAATTCACCTGGGTTCCAGGTGAGTCTCTCGAAAAACCAAATTAGTTCGCAAATGAGTGTATTTTGCTTAATGCGTGCAATTTGGTTTCAAGTGGAACATAAGGTTGACGGAAACTCATGGACTGCGCCTAGCTGATGAGCCCCAAAAAGGCCGAAACCGGTTGTGGGCTGCCGACGAATTTTCAGCAACCTTATGAGTAGTACGTTACAAAATGTAGAAGAGACTTGTTCGTCGGTGATGGTTCACCGAGCTTGAGCATTGGAGTGAGGAGCAGACGATATTTTTACGAGAATATCAGGTTATAACTATATGCATCATAAAAGAACTTGCTTGGCTGGAAGTGTACAGTTTGTTATTAGTTAACTTGATTATTTAAGTAAGTAGATTTTACTGTCAATCGAACAAAGGTGTCATCACGCCTGATGTACGTTTCCAACTAAATCGACTAGCTCTGTGGACGAGCGGAAGTCACCATTTCTCCGACGGCGTTTTTTCGCCTAAGAGGCTCCCCTAAAGCGATTGAAATTAGGGGACCACTTTGCTTTCATTTCTGACACATCGACATATTGATTTGGAACTGCCCCATTTGACGGAAAAAAAGGATTCCCGTTCCCTCCCAACAAAAGCTTGCAAAGTGAATCATCCCCTAGATAAGATCACTTAAGCTTTACTACCCGTTGAAGTCTCGTTTATTCCACGTTCACCGTGTCCCGCAAGGGTACTGCATGTTTCCCCAACCAAAATAAAATATTTCGGTCGGTACGAACACTACTCATGAGTAATAAACCGAACCTATATGGTACTGTCATTCCTTTTTACGTATATTGCAAGCTTAATCCATAGCATGAGTAGGCCTAATCTTCGGTAATCTTCAAGATTATCGTTGACAGGAAATCTTGACAGTTATATACCTATTTTCCGTGAAAACTAAAGGAAAATCAATATATCGTGACACTCAAAATCAGTCACACGACAAAGTGGGGGAGCGAAATGTCAGGCTGTGTGCTCTCACTTAGTTCTATGTCTTCCTGGAATATGTGATGTTGCAACATAGCTTTTAAAGTACCATCGATTGCTTGTTCATGAATGTCCCTCTGAGAGTTCGTTATCGCATACACCTGTCCATGGTCCATAGGGCACGTGTATCACTTCACTCAAGCAATTCACCTTGTCAGTTTGCCTCAGTAAACCTGTTCGGACCTTGGGCATTTGCATGTACTATTATGTCTAGAACAGATTGCGGAGAGCAAAACTGAGACAGCCAGCTGTTTTTTTTAAAGTACATCAGTAGTGCTGTGTGTCAATTGAAACCTCATCCCGTCAGTGAAGCCAGCCGATGTTTGAAAGCCGAAAAGCTGAGGATGCAGTCACGCGATGTGATTTCTACGTCCTGTCGAAGTGAGGGCTAATCACATTGTTGATTAGCCGATTTTGCAAAAACGTCAAATGCTCAACCAATGACCGGAATGCCTTGGGTTCCAAGCACCCTGAATTTTCGTGAGATACTCACTGTTGATGATTCCTAATAAGGATGAAGCAGGTGGACAGTGCTCCTAAGTTTTCCACCATAGAGAGGATTCACTGATAGGGGAAAGGTGAAAATATATGCGACCTCCTTGATTATGTATTAGGCTGATGTCCACATCAGTTACACCTGGGACCCGCTGATCAGCAGATGACAAAAGGAAACAAGAAGAAGTTTAGAAGTGCAAGGAATTGTGACCTTTAAATTCCTTGAATCGTTCAAATTCCTGATGGGGCAGTAATTCCGTTGCAGTCTAGAATCACTGCTTCAGCAAGTTGTTGACCTAACTGAAGACAGGTGGATACACATGGAAATTTAACGCATTCTGGATATGAACACGAATCACGCCCGGTAGATGCTGACAGAGCTGCGATCATTCTATCACCGATGGCGATGATGTCAGCAGGCGCAATCTATGGACAATGTTCGATTTTTCGTGGAGTAATATCAGTTTGTATCGTTTTTCAGGTCACTGCAAGTCCATTTGGAACTAAGCGATTCGACTACCAGAAGGCACAGCCGCCGATTCCTCGCTAAGTAACAGTCAGCGCAGCATCAAGGAGACAACCGTCGAAATCGATAAC
>NW_008751793.1:119282-133477 GCF_000715545.1 Opisthorchis viverrini
GATAGATAGATAGATAGATAGATAGATAGATAGATAGATAGATAGATAGATAGATAGATAGATAGATAGATAGAATAATGGACTAGCTTCGCGGGATGAGGGCCGACTGATCCATACTGTGTCTGGTTCGAGACGCTGTAGAATATGCCTGCTTGTTGATGCCAGTGTTATTCTTATTGTCAGTTTCTATTCAGATTGCCTGAACGACTTTCTGTAGGTGTAGACACCTCGGAATAATGTTAAGCTAGCATCAAGTCCCTTCCCTTATTCCACCTTTATTCTTTTCTCCACAATAAGGCTTTCGATAGAATCATGGTTGTATATCATTTAAGTATCAGTGTTGAACGCTGATATCACGCAGTCGATGGTGATGACGCATAAAACTCATTAGCGGACTGTGGTTGAAGAACACTCATGGATGACTCATTTCAGGCATAAACCTGATACTGGGGCAACATCCTCAGGTGCAAGAAATAGGCCAAGGTGCCCCAATGATGATGAATCACCTACGACTGGAGAGATTTGTCATCGACTAAGCTAAGTAGTTGAGCAGGGAGATTTTAGAAGATTGAGGAACACCTATTCTCCTTATGGAACCACGTTGGAATACTAGTAAGCCGTGGGTCACGTGATGTTATTAAGTCCATTTCTGTCTTCCGTCCAAGAAATTCAAGTCTGTCGGATAGACGAAAAGATATGAGTAGACAGGTGATAAAAGTCACAATGGACAATCTACTCGAAAGAAGCGTGTAAGTAGCTAAGGGGTCACCGGCCAACCCTATGAGGTAGAAATCTTCGCTTTCAATGAAGCTGATTCGCTCAAAGATGGCAACGATGTCGATGACAACGATGTCAAAGATGATGATGATGATATTAAAATAAATTTCCTAAGAACCGCTCACATTACCAAATCTGGCAAGATCAGCGAGGATCTTGGGAAGCTTTATGTTCTACCTTGAATTGCAAACGTTTCCCAGACTCTACGCACAACCAGGCAATCGAAGTTTGATAAAGTTTGGATAGTATAGTGTGGAGATCTTCATATCGGGAATAACGGCTCATCTAAACATGGTGTTTGGCGCTTCATCGGAAAGAGATTTAGAAACTCGGGACCCCTGATTCATTCGGTAACCAAGAACCAGCTGTTCAGAGAAAGTCACTTAATACAAGCCGAAAGACGCTTTTTGAGTATGCCTCCCATTTGTCAGTTACAAAATGTTGTTACCACTAAAACTCTACCCGAAACAATAAATTTTATCACGGGGTCCGGTCTAGTTGATCACTGAATGTTCTCATTTTACCCTGTCCATTCAACCACGGTTGACTTCGTCTAACCCCGATTCTATGTAGTAACATATGTGTGCCAAGAAACATCAAACTGACGCTTTTTTATTGCAAATTCCGATAAAGGCTACAGTTTGTAGACTTGTTTGTAGATCAACTTGGCGGTAACTGACTCCCTTGGGTCGAGATTGCTCAACTGGTTAGAACGCGAATTTACTGACCGGAAGATCCGTGGTTCGAACCCCACCTCTGCCTCTCCACTTCCCCTATCTAGGCTTGGGCAACCTGACAGTATCCCAGCCCTCGTGCTTCCTTGGGCTGGCATGGCAGGTAGGCACAGAAAGGGCGCCACAGCTGAACGATTATTATTATTTATTATTATTATTAATATTAACTATCTATCCTTTGTGAGTAGCCTTCAAATGAGTGTGCTGTACAAACGTCGCCTCATGTTTTACTTGGAACACTATTCGAAATACCAAAGTATACTAGAGGACCGTTTGCCCCTTGGCCGTGCCTCCTGTTGGATGGAAACGGCCATGAATTGGCAAGAAAACAGAACGTCCCAACCAGTGAAACGAGTCGCTTTGCTAGTTGGCTTCTCCTCGGGGACTGCGGAACCAGTGGTCAGTGATCCTGACATTCCACACGGCCAGTGGCACTGTTGCATCAAAGCTACCGATTCCACCCCATGCCATACCGAACAAAGAGAACCACCCAACATCAGTGGACAGATTGAGCGTAGCTCTCATTCCCTTATCACCTTCTTGGAGCATTAAATTTATTTCAGCCCCACAAAGGACAAAACTGATAGTGGTCCGTCCAGATTTTTTCCCAGAAACTTATGGCTACTAATAAATATGTCGGTTTGTTTTCCAAAGTTTCCAAGAATTCTGGTATCTCACAGGTTCGCATCGAAACCATACCTCAGTCGTACCTCAAAATCGGCTGATATGGCAACGGCCTGCAATTCACTCGCTTCTCAATGGCCTAGAGAGTATGGAGTATGTCAAGGCGTTCTCCTAAAGAAAGGCGATTTGCACCACGAAAACAGTTGTCCTGGTATTTCACCATATCTCAAAAACAAACCTCAGTCAAACCAACAGACTATGTCTCATTCACTGTTGGCTCATCTTGCCAACCAAACACACAGCAATCGATAACACGACCCCGGGGGTCAATGTAGTTGATCAATTTGATCACAGTTTCTTCCTCAACTTCTCACTCCATTCCACTGACCTACCGTTGACCTAATGCAAGCAGAACTCCTTGCTTAGGGTCTCACATCCACAGGCGACCGTTGCAGAACGTTGGTCGTTCAAATCTCTTCACGTATGAATTTAAAGGTATCTGTTCAAACAGCATATTTCTTGTTGATCCTTTTATGTGACACTGTGACAACTGTGCGTGAATTGGATTTGACCTAGTGGACTGAACTGACCTGGCCTGAACTGAACCAACCACACCCCTCACAAGCCACCATCTGTGATGTTCCGTGCATAGTCACACTCAGATAGAGGACACAACAACAGCCAGGCGGTGTGTTCACATTTGTCGAGTTGACCTTGTCGGATGAACCATACGCCAATGCGCATATCGTTTCTCAGAGCTACTAAGAATAATAGTTCACAACAACGTTGATCAATTTCCACAAACGATGTTCACGTGACTTTGAACATTTGCACGAAAGAACGAGCCTCGTAGGGGTGCGTGGATTCAAAATTAGTAGCAAGCGAACAGTAACAGTAGCATCGTAAAAAGGAAAAAAAGGGCAACGGGATCGCCTAAAGAAAACCTAGTGCTTCAAGTAAATGGGTCTCGAATTTAAAATTGGCAGTGTTCCAGAATGCTCCGTGCTTAAGGAACGAAATTACTGACCGAAAGATCTATGGTTCAAGAGTAAACATGATATCTTCGTTGTTGCTCTCTAGGCTAAGACAACCTACCGGTACCTTAGCCCTCGTATTTCCTGCAGGTAAAACGGCACCTGGGCAGTGAAAGGGACAAAAGCTTTGTTCATGAATCGTTGCACGCATATCAACCGATTTGGTGCTTTCTCTTCTCACAGATTATAACCACGTGACTTCGGACTTGACTAAACCACTCACCTTTTCGCTGAGTAACTGACATGACATCCGGAGGAAGCACGAGGGCTGGGTTACTGTCAGGTGGACCAGCCCTAGACAGGGGAAGTCGAGAGGTAGAGGTCGGGTTCGAACCACGGACCTTCCGATCAGTAAATTCATGCTCTAACAGCTAAGCAAACTCGGACTTGACTGACTCAATGTCTGAGACAGCTATCTCCTTCGGAAGTAGTGTCTTTTATGGAATAGCGAGGTGAAATTTGCTTAGGGGACTAGTCCCGGGGGTGGTCTCTTTTGAGCGGATACTGTAACTCGGCATTGGACCAAATCTATCCAAACCAAGTGCGATGCAAGTGTGAAAGATAGCGGAATTGACAGACAACTCTTCAAGAATCAATCGGCACATTTGCCAGACATAAACCTTTCCATTTCCGTTACAAGGAACTCTCCAATCACAGTAAGATGAACAAAATGTCTACATTGGAGCAGCTTAGTACACAATGGCTTTCCGGTTCCCACATGCATGCTTTTCCTGCTTTTTTCCGGTAAACCTTGGCTCGGTCTGAAAAATCACGTGACTCCGCAGCTGACTATGTTAGCTGATTGGCTACACAACCGCCCAATAGGCATGCAATCAATTCGGAGTGTAATCCACTTTATTTTTGGCGAAAGAGTTTGCAGCGTAGTACGGCTTTTTCATCCTTATTGGGAATCATCAGCCATGCGCATCTCACGAAACTCTGTTTTTGCTCGAGGAGCAAGTCAACACGTGCGACCGCGTGATGTGCATCCCGTTAATGAAGGGTGAGCAGCGCCTTGTCCTATCCAAGTGCGATCAGCTTCTCGTGGCCGAACAGCTGAGCGTTCAAAAGACCAGCAAGGAGGTCGTGAGATGCGCACTGCTGATGATTCCCCATAAGGATGAAACAGCTGTACAGTGCTTCTCTGTTTTCAGCATAGATTTACCTGGAACCCAGCTGAGTCCTTTGTTTGTGATGCCTCCAGAAGCAAATTTGTTTGCAAATGAGTGTAATTCGCTGATTTCGTGCAATTTGGTTCCAAGTAGAACATAAGATTGACGGAAACTCGGGAACTGTGCCTACCTGATGAACCCCAAGAAGGGCGAAACCGGTGGTGGGCTGTCGAGGAGCTTTCAGTTACCTTATGAGTAATGCAGTACGAATATACGCATTCAACTTTCTTACACGTCCTACATGCTGTGGTGTGCGGAGCACAGAATATGGGATTGGTCAAAATTTGCAACAGGCCAGATGTTACTGTTGGGGTCTACGGAAAGCAAGTAGTATAGACTGGAGTTAAACTCTGCTACGGACAGATCCCATTCCAACTTTGATTTCTACATAATTGTCAACAAGAGCTGTTTATGAGAAGGTTTGTTGACAAACTTGGTGAGCACCACTCATTTTGATTCATTGCTGACAGAAAGGATAGGCAATGCTTCTCCGTCGGTAGCCAGGTCGTTGGCTACCAGTAAAATCTACAAAGGAATGCCAGGTAGGCAAAATACTGTGGTAATTCAGCGAAATACCTTACTCTCCGAATAGAAAACATAGTTTTTAAGTAACCCTATAAGTAGTTTTCTTCAAAAACTGCATACTGTCATATCTTGAATATGTTATAACCCGGATAATGGGACGGTTTTTATGCTACAAATTCAGCTACAGAAGAGCATCGCGAACGAGGGGCTCAGCTTGGATTCGATTGTATCTCTCGCTAAAACCAAACTGGCGTGCAAATAGATTCGCACATTTCTTGGTTTCAAGTTTTACTGGGTGGAACCTCGGGAACTGCGCCTACCTGATGAGTCCGAAGAAGGAAGGAGCCAGTTGCGAGCGGTCAAAGAATTCATAGCAACCTTATGAGTAGTATATTACGTCTATATATGCATCGCAATACATCGAATAACGTACCGACTAAAACATGAAGCGGTCTGGCACAGGGCATTCAGTCGCCTGGAAACATCACAAACGAGAGATTCAGCTGGTGAATCTCCCGCAAAAACGAAGTTGTTTGCAAGCGAGTGTATCTCGCTAAATCTCGTGCAATTTGGTTCTAAGTAGAACGTAAGGTTGACGGAAACTCGGGAACTACGCCTACCTGATGAGCCCCAAGAAGGGCGGAACCGGTCGTGGGCTGTCGAGGAGTTTTCAGCGACCTTATGAGTAGTGCATTACAAAAACATATACGTATCGTGATATCTCGAATATCGTAGCGACTGAAACGTGAGGCGGTATGGTGCAGCACATTCAGTTGCCTGGATACATCACAAACGAGAGACTCAACTTGGTTCAAGGTGAGCCTCTCGCTAATTTCATGCAAGTTGGTTCCAAGTAGAACATAAGGTTGACGAAAACTCGGGAACTACGCCTACCTGATGAGCCCCAAGAAGGGCGGAACCGGTTGTGCGCTGTCAAAAAGCTTCCAGCTTTCCAGCTTCGAGAGAGTTTTGCTGTGCTCCACAGCTGAGGTACTGACACGCATTAGCGTGACACTCCTAGTCGGTCACTTGTTCGTTCCACTCATCAGGTGTCTACAGGAATGTGTGCAGCCTGTAGGAAGACGACTCATTGATCGGTTAAAAACTGTTGTACTTCTTTCAAAAATGGTGAGGAAAATCAACTCGGAAATTCAGACGGCAAAAAGAACCGACCGGGTCGAATTCATTGATCTGAGCAACTTCCAATCGATCGGTGTCCTTAAAACTCACGGACTACAAACGACCACAAACACAAAATGCAGGTTGACATCTTGACCCCCTTCGCCACGGAAATGAGTGTTGATTGATTACTCATTCCGTAGCGACATAAAATCGTTATAATGTGTCAACGCAGTGGTTAGCTACAGTATTTGTACGTTGAACAGTTTAGATTGAACAGGCCGTTGCATTCAATCTTCGATGATTATACGTTCCTATCCATCTGCGTTGAACGGTCCCTTCCTGGTGCAGTTATTGCGCTCAGTCTACACGAAAGAAGGAAGTGATGGGCTCTAGTTTCTGTCTAATTACGCACCATCATTCCCCGGTCACGTGTTGTTCGAGGCGAGCTTGCAGTCGATCGATAAACAAGCCAATATTTGGTGGTTGTTCAAGGCCTTCGGCTAACCAATCACATCGTGCGAAAGTGAACACTTCCGCCTCTGGCAAGGCCCTCTGAGACCTGCCCTCGCTATATAACGTTGAAGTATGAAAACGCACTTTGACGAGCATGAAGTCAACGTGAGCATAGCATTCGGGTGACATCATTCACAGGCGTTGTATGATGGCCTAACCGTTTGCTATGATGACGCAGGTCCCGTTTCAGATTACTCTACCAACGTGAGTAAACCGTGCGTGGAATTTCATTGTTCATTGTTTGAGCATTTCACGAGTCACGGTTCAATTCCCGTGCCAGGGAGGTACTGGCTGGGTACGGACCACCAGCCTCGGGTGCGATCACCTGGGAAATTACGTTGCGGATACAAGTGAATGCAACGGGTTTTTATTCTATTGGCTGAAAATTTGTGACAGCGTCAAACGTTTTACTGTGGACCGGTCAATAGATCCTCCTGGAATAGGTTCCTCCTTTGAAAGACAGCGGGAGTGGTCTCTGTCTTCGGCAGATGGGGGCGAGATGGCCCAAGTGGTTAGAGCGCGAATTTACTGACCGGAAAGTCTGTGGTTCGAAACCGACCTCTGCATCTCGACTTCCCCTGTCTATGCTTGGGAAATCTGGCAGTATCCCATCCTTTGGGTGGCATGGCAGTTAGGCACCGGAAGGGTGCTACAGATGAACGATTTGTCTTCGGCAGGTCGCAATCAGAATCGCCGTAGCCTAAATCTGGAATAACTTATCATCAGGGTATCGTTTACGTTTGCTTTATGACTTTCTAGCGCATGTGACTTTTTTACGTCTACTGTGAATGTTTGCTCACGCAAATGACTTATTCATCAGGGTATCATCTTAATCAATTCGTTCATGGACCTCTTTTGAGTGCTGTCCATGACTGTCCCCTCCGTTCCACTGGGCCGGGGTTTTCTAACCTGATACACATGGCCGCCAGAATGGGGATCGTGAGACATTTCCCAGTTTCTAGAATGTTTACATCTGTGTTTCACGTCGACTTTTATGGGGATAGTCTGAATGGTTCGCAACCGACATTCTGGTGAGGTGTTGGTGAGCGGAACAAAAACAGAATACCAGTGGCATGGAGCTCCTCAAATGACATCGCAATCTCCGAGAACGTCGCAAGAACTTCATGCGAAAACCGTTGGTATTCGAAAGACCCACTGGCCGGGAGAGACAGATTCGTAAGAATCAAACTGGGTTTTGCCCAGGTCACCGAGCATGCAGCGACCATAGACAAGCGCTTGAGCAGCGCCTTTCTTTAAAACGTCCCATATTGGCTGTCTTTCTGGATCTGAAACCATATTTGGACTCTGTCGATCGTCAGAAACTTTGACAGTTTCCGATGTGTTCTTTTCAAATTTATATCCCTCATGAAGGTAATGTATACGAACTTCGGTGGGCTCGTTCGAGCTTACATTAAACTTTCACCTGAGTTCACCTCATTCAATGATGCAAGACAAGGCTGTCCCCGCTTTAACTTTGTCACTTGAAGTTTCTGTACCTGCCTCTGAAACCTCTGGAGTTGAAATGCTCCCGGGTCATCCAGTCACAGGCATTGAGTATACGAATGATATTGATCTGCTTGGTCAGACCCTTCCCAAATGCCGCACGGTTTGGCGTGCACTGCACACCTGCAAAGTGTAAAGTGCTTTTACAAGACTTGGTGGGATCGAACACACACCTCGTGTTTGCAGGTGAGCCAATCGACTTGGTAGATGAGTTTGTTTACTTGGGCACTTTTATGGGTTCCGGTGGACTGGCTGGAGGTAAGATGACCTTTTGAATCGGAAAGTTCAGGGTAGTTTTTGCCCACCTCGAACACATATGGCGCTGAAGTGACGTCAGCTTGTCTGTCAAGGTCAGTGCAATCCATACTTTTTTATGGCTCTAGGCACAGAGGACATACGAAAGATGTCAGTATTTGACCACCGGTGTCCCCAAAGCATTGGTCACGTCTGATGGGAACATCGGATTAGTACTGCTTAAGTACGCCAGATGGTCTCAGTAAGAAAGAACTCTCCCCCTATAGATGAAGTACTCACGCTTCATAGGTTACGCTGATTTGGACACGAACTCCCCTCATGCCGTCTGTCTCGCAGGGCTCTTTTCGCCCAGCTCTGGGTTGAGTGGAAGGGACCAACAGGTGTTGCCAGGTGTACGACTTGGCAACGAAGTATGAAAACATCAACCAGTAAACTGAATCGGGTCAACAAATGCCACCTCTTTGGATGGGGACCCCGGGACCCATCTCACCAGTGGTTAATGACATTGGCAGAAATGGACCGTTCACGCAGTCAGTGGCGCTCGTACATCAAAGCTATCGCCTTCAATGTGTAGCCAACCTCCAACGCTTGCCGACATGTCCCACACTTTCCCGTGATCCCGGTGATCGAAACTGTGGCAGCTGAAACCAATGTGCCTACAGTTTACATATTGATTTGATTGATTCACTGATTACGACTTATGCTGCTTCGCAATCTGCATTCCTGACATTCTATTGGCCTCGTTGAACAACTTCCTAGCGTTTCTGATTGGTCTGTTTGGTTGCATTTCGTGGTCTTTCTTCCACCGATTTGACCACCCAACCATGGTGTCTGCACGGTTTATGACAAACAGATCAATAGCCATTGATTTACAGCCAATGTCTGATTTGAATTGAGCATGTGATGAATCCTCATGATGAACGTTCTCGACAGATCAATAAAAATTCGAAGGGCTAAGCATATTTTACTGGAATCGCTTTGAAACTCCAATCATGTATCTTTCAAAATGTTGGGCCGGTCGGTTGAAACGATGTTTAAGTGCTCGCATTCAACAAGAAACCAATTTAGTTGTACTGGATTATCAAGGCGTTTGTCAAGTTGACGAACTGATAACTGTTCATGGTATCCGGCAATGAGATACTAATTCGAACCGGTAAAAGCTAGCTGTGCACATTTGTTAGCGGTATTTCTGATTCGGATTTGTTCGGAAGACGTTTAACTCCTGGTGCACTGACCGGAAGGTCCGTGGTTCGAACCCGGACACTGTCCCTTGACTTTTTCTGTCTAGACTTGGGGAACCTGGCAATCTTTGTGCTTCCTTCTAGTGGCAAAACAGCTAGGCACCAAAGGGGCGCTACAGATGAACGATTTTTTTACCCTTACGATGAATAGTACACTTGAAATTCTGTCTGACACCCGGCTCCCGGAAGCTGTTGCACTTTGTCCTTCTCTCCGGAAGCGTTTTGTCCTGCGTAAGAGCACGTGGTGACACACGTTATGAAGATTAAACCTACCAGCGTTTAGCTGTAACACCTTTTTGGTGCCTAACTGCCATACCACCAGTAGGAAGCACGAGGGCTTGGATACTGCACGGTTGCCCAAGCCTAGACAGGGGAAGTCGAGAGGCAGAGTTTGGGTTCGAACCACGGACCTTCCGGTCAGTAAATTCGCGCACTCTAACCACTGAGCTATCACGCCATCTACTACCAAGGTGTCATATAAGAGTTCATAGCTTTCACGGAAGACTGGATCAACAAAGAATTGTGAGCTTGTCAGTGTGAAACGTGACAGTCACACACAGAAGTAGCCATCCATAAAAAGTTTAATTCACAATAAATTTAACCCCCATTAGAAGAAATAAGGCTTGGTACGTTTCCCAAAATAGTTACCAAGATTTTGTTGGAGTTTAGTAGCTGTCACTGGTTGAAGATGACGAGAAGAATCGTGATGACGAACTGTGTGGAGATACTGCTAAAGCAAACGTTGATGAGCCGGTTTCTAAGGATAGTTATGGTGATGACCATAAAGGTGATTCGTAGGAAAAAATTGACAGTTTCGTGTTACCTGGCCTATTCATGTCATGTTTTCGCGATCTCAGTTTTCCGCATCTTTCATTTTCAGAATCATTAGGGGGTTATGCTTCTCTCTCCTGAAGGTTTCACACAAATACCCCGTGTATTATCCATGTTTTGGTGTAAAACTGCCCCCCAGAAGTGGACCAATCACCTGGAGAGCCAGCTAGTTTCAGCCTTCCATTGGTCTCTCTGGTGCTTGAACCGAAATTCGCGGGAAAGTTCAACCAGCGATGCCTTGATGTCTATTGTGAGTGGACTTCCCCTTACGGACTGCAAGAACTACCCTAAACCAGTTGGTATGGAGGTCAACCAAACACAACCACTAGCTTTTACCTATCTCGTTCGTACGTAGTTGAGGCTGCTGGTGAACTCGACTGTACCGATCCGCGGGACCATAATCCCCCGCTCCATCTGGAAATCTAAGTATCCGCTCTAGGCGTCATCAAACAATTTCATCTTGAAACCAAGCCAAATCTAGACTTTCAATCAATTAGAAAATATTTGGCGTTACGTAGATGATACATTCGTTGTGATAAAGCGCGATAAGTTGAACGAATTCTTTCAATAGGTTTAACACTTTAGACCCCCAGATGAAATTTAGCATGGAGCAAGAGTTCACATCGGGTACCTTACCTTTCCTTGACTGCATGACACACAAGAGTGGTGGATAATTAAAAATCACTGTATACCGGAAATCAACAGATAGCGGCGCGATCTTAAACTACTCCTCTGCACATCCAAAAGCAGTACATGCTAGCATAGCCTCAGCGATGTTTAGGAGAGTGAGAGGCACTGTGTAAGAGGGGGTGGACCGAAGAGCAGCACAAAGTGAAAAAAAGCGACTTCAAGAGAGCGGATACTCAGTGGGATTAAATTAAGCGGTGTCTAAGACTGGCATTCGTTCCAATACCAAGGCTCAACAAAGCGTGTATCGGAACAGCGGTCATTCCATACAAAACAGGGACATCTGAAGTCATTAGAAGGATACTGAATACGGCTAACATTAAAGTAGAATTCAAGACTTTAGGCTCGGTGTTTCTGCATTTGAAGGATCCCCTTCCGGTTGATAGGACTAGGAACTGTGTATACAAAATAAAATGTAACGACTGTACGAAGGTTTATATAGGTCAGACAGCCAGGGAATCGCACACCAGAATCGGTGAGGATAAGCGCCCCATTAACGGACCACCGAGAAACGCAGAGGAACACCAGGCGTTAGTCAAAGGTTCGGCAATGGCAGGGCATGCTCTAGACACTGGGCATAGGATAGATTTGGAAAATGTGGACATCCTGAGACGGGGTTTAAGATTCACACCACAGCGACTGGTGGCCGAGGCGGTGGAAATCGCCAAGCATCCCAGTGTGAATAGAATAGAGGGGTAGAACTTGCACACGTAAGGAGAGCGGTTTTCGGTCAGCTGAGATGATGCGAAGCGGTGTACAGCTATCAGTAACATGGTCTGGGTCTAAAAGTACGAAATTCAAGGCGAGTAATATTCTTTTAACCACCCATCCCCAACACCAGTTCAATTGTCCCGGCACCGTTCGACACACATAGGCGAACAAAATCTGTAGACGACCCCAAGAGGAATATTGCATTGAGATGTCCTAGACAGGAAAAGTAAGGCCGCGAATTCTGATTTCAGCATGAGGACAGCTATCCCCAACCCACCTATCGTAAATGTTAGTCAGCCCCACTAACCAACAAACAGGAACATCAGACTGAGCACCCAACACTGATCAAGTCGGCTATTCATAAGAAATCTCACGGATTGGTTCCCTGACTGTCTTAAAACCCAATCAACCTACTTACTTACTCGCCTGGCCTGACGAAGCTTATGTTTCAAAAGCTCAGCAATGAATCCACTGATTGTTTACCAGACCTCTCTGAAACGAAATCTAGATTTGGGAAATATACACTCATTTGCAAACTAATTTGGTTTTTTGAACTCTGGAACCCAGATGAATGTCTCGGTTGTGATATTCTCAGGCAACTGAATGTGCTGCACCGGGCCGCCTCATGCTAAGTCGCTACGATATCCGAAATATCGCGATACATTTATATCTTTGTAATGTACTACTCATAAGATCCAGCAGGGTTCCATGTGGGTCTCTCGAAAAACCAAATTAGTTTGCAAATGAGTGTATATTCGCTGATTTCGTGCAATTTGGTCGAAGAGTTTTCAGCAACCTTGTGAGTAGTTTCCTCTATGAAAAAAGGACCTTTACCTTGTTTTTTAGTGACTAAATCCCAGTACGACTATTACACATTTATTGGAAAGTAGTGAACCTATAGGCCTGCTGGAGATAATAATGTAGCCCAAGGAATAACCCGGTTATATTTCTACGGTCTCTACGTAAATCCTTCTTGGCGTTCATTCTCATACCGAGTGGGTCCAAACTTTTGGAAGATTATCGTCTAACCGAATAGTCTTGAAGCTCAACGTTCAAAACAGGCAATAAACTCGCACCCAGCAGGACACTGTCAACACTTGTTAGACAGTGACCGCAGGCATCACGTGACAGTGTGTGAGCGTGCTGAGAGGCACTATACAGCTGTTTCATCCTTGGTTGGAATAATCAGAATCTCGTGAAACTTGGACAGCTTCGAACCGGCGATCCCCCAACCAGTGTTTGGCCACGACTCGCCGATGTGCAGCGTGATTAGTTCTCAACTAGACAGGGCATAGCGCCGCTCCAAGCCCCACCAGATGGTCACGTATTGTCTGGCTCCCCGAATGATGACATCTCATATGGAGGTCGCACACATCTTGTGAGATTGCTCTCTCTCTCTCAGAGCCACTTACAGATGCTAGAAACAGATGACTCAGCTGGAACACACATTAATGTAATTTGTCAAACTTTGACCTTTTCATGCGTCTGTTAGGACGGTATTCAAGACATGAGAATATTTTCCTGGATATGATACTACTTATAAGGCCGCTGTCCCAAAGGAAAATTCAATCGGTGCTAAAAAAAGACTACAAAATCCCTTCTTTAATGTTATTTAACCGAATGTGTGGCATAATGGCCGCTTCATTGTCCTTGATGACCTGTTCTGCACGCGGATCGGTTGAAAAAGAGGCCTTGTGAGTAGTATAGTAAGAGGAAAAATAGTTTGGTAACCTGAACTCCATTCCAACTGTTACAGAAGGCAGCCATTGCATTGCAGATCTAACCAAACAATGTCTTTAACAGGTATCTTTCCTTGAAAAGCCTGGTTGGCTGCCTAAATGTCCGGTTTTGTATACAGTATAACTTGTAGGAATCCGGAGACTGGGTCTACCTAATGAGTCTTGACAAAGATGAAACCATTAGTGTCCGTCCAAGAGCTGTTTAACAAACACCGAAATTGTGTTGCAGTAAAGCAAATATGATGTGATAGAAACGGCTTCATGGAGTCCTTTAAAACTGTCATCGCGAAAACTTAATTTCTGGTGCACCACAAGAGTTTGGCTTAAAGAAATTCTATCGTCAATTTTATTTTCACATCTCCCATCATCATCATCATCATCATCATCGGCAGCATGACATCGGTGTTCAACACTGATGCTTCACTGCCATACAACCATGACTTATTTGAAAGCCTTGTTGTAAAGAAAAGAGTAAAGGTGGAAGGGGAAGGGACTTGCAGCTAGCTTACCACAACCACTCTGATGTGTCTACACCTCCAGACATTCACTCAGGCAATCTGGACAGAAACTGACAACAAGAACACCACTGACATCGGTTGGCAGCCATATCTTATAGTACCTCCAACCAGACACAGTGAGGATCACGCGGTCCCCATCCTGGAAGGCGAGTAGCACCGACAGCACCCAAGCGTTTCGTGATCTCCTTCATACTCCTCTGCCAGGTCAT
>NW_008751793.1:133519-142874 GCF_000715545.1 Opisthorchis viverrini
CGGCATGCGTAACACATGTCCCAACCAAAGCAGCTTCTGGTGCTGGACACATTCTTCAATGGAAGTACCCGTAACACAAACAAAAACACGCTTTCCAACTGCCTCGCCGACACCAACCCACACGAGCTATGGTTTTTGGACAACGATTGTCGAACACCTGAAAACGTCTCAGTTCCGCTGTTCGAATAGGCCAAGTTTCTCAGTCATACAACAAAACAGCCCGTATTATAGCTGGATACACACGTTTCTTGAGATTCAGGGATAAACCACTCTGACGCCATAGTTTTAGGTTCTTTTTAGTGGTGTGATAAGCCTCTGTTCAGTAACACCGTCTGTGCCACAGTCAGAAAAAAGATAAGAGGTGAGGGTAACCAACTGACCGTTTATACCCTGCTGTACCTGGCTCCGGAAAACTCTGGGACAAGCCGCCAGCTGTGTAACCTTTTCCTGCTCGAGTCTTTGCTCAGGAGGTCGAAGCTCGACAACTGAGGATTATCTTCTGGTCGGTGATTTTATGAGTCTACAAGATGGTATTCAGTGACTTTACTAAGTGTTCCCTTCAATTCAGTCTAAGGCCCAAGAATTTAAAGCTCATCCAGGAGGCAGGTGCACTGATATTCCTAAGACGCATTTTGGTCGTCGCAGATGATACAGCCTTCAACAGGCTGTCTGACAAAATTCGTCTTAAGGACGCTGTTCCAGGCATACGTGGACACTACTTCTTGGAAGTGGTGAACAACAGCGATTAGCCTCTTCCCACCTACTGCCCACCTAAGGCGTGTTACAGATGGGTGCAGGAATACGGTACATTCGAGGCGCTTTGCACTACTGAGCGAATCAAGAGGGAACAAGAAACGCTTCTCGTAATCGTCCAACCCAGAACTTTATTAATTCATCTGTTGTGACATCCCGGGCTATTTTTTGGGACCTGGCTTTCCAATTCAGTTTTGACCCATGCAGACAAAAGCCCGTTGGCGAAAACGCAGCGCGAAACCATAGCATCAGGTTACGTGGGTTTCCCGTAAATTATGTGACATGTGAGCAGACACATGTGGTCCCGCACCGACGAATATCAAATCTGTCTCTTCAGGACCCACATTTAATTTTTGAATGTTGTGCCCTTTAGGGGCAAAGAAATTTTAGTGCATTTTGATTATATATATATATATATATATATGTACGCGTGCGTTCACTGAGGTCCAAGAGAGCCGCAAATTAGATATTTCTGTTGAACTCAGCTTTATGTGAGGTGGATAGTTTTTAGCGCTTGTAAACTGCTCTTTTTCGTGCTCAGCATCATCTTCCTTATGCCCATCAATATCAGTCACATCACTGTACAAAAATTTGTTTTACTGAAATACAACCGCTACCGCCTGCTTTTCGGGACCAAGGTGACTTTGAGACTTCTGCTGAGTGACTGTTGTGGTGTCCTCCGGTCCGCTATTTGACTACTACTAACTCTAAACGTGAACAAACACTTTGGCTACAAACACTGGACTAATATATTCACACTTGTGGATTAATATTGCGATCACCGGAGATTTGGAATATCAGGAAGATAGAACTTTTCTTGGTGTGGTGGTTCAACGGAATACGGAACTACGGAATCTCCTATTTTGAACTGTGAGTCAAGATTTACTTGGATTTTCTCCTTGTGAGTTTGTATCTGGCTTACATTAGTAATTTGGTTCTGTTCACTACAGACACCATGGGCCGTCAACCACACAAGTTGGTACAAACCAAGAATGGGCCGTCAGAAAACCAGTTTAGTCCAAAAGTCATGGAGGCCCCCTTCGAGGCCAGTTTTACCAGTGTAAATAGGTTCAGCTGCAACAACCTTTTGAGCCTAACTGCCATACAACCAGAAGGAAGCACGAGGACTATAATACTACCAGGTTGCCCAAGCCTAGAGAGGGGAAGTGGAGAAGCAGTGGGCGGGTTCGAACAACTGACCTTCCGGTCAGTAAATACGCGCTCTAACCCCAATTAAGCCACCTCGCCCTCGTGACCACTGTTCAAATGCACTTTGGGCCGAGGTTTTTGTACTGAGCCTTATACTGAAGGTCTGTGGCGTTTTCTAGCGGCTCGTGAGCTCCGGTTCTGGTGTAAACACCGGGTTGGACTCGGCAGTACGTTTTCGCCTTATTATGCATATGTATATAGTAAAAAGATCAAGGATCTACCAGCTACAGCAAGCCATACAGGCGTAAAATGGCTTTTCATCAGGTCACATATCCAATAGAAGCGGACACAATTGAGTATCAACGTGTGGTTGTCTACCTGTAAGCTTATAGATAGCACGTCAAAAACACGCTGAGTACACATGTGCTACAAACAAGTATCTATAATTAGGCTCCTGTGTTTAAATACATAAGGCCTTCAATTAATACAGGACCCCAAGGAGGACATCAATGTTCTGAACAGTTAATCCCTTTTTTGTGGAAGTCTAGTAAACTGCCAAAGTGACTTCCTGTGGCCACCGCTGTATAGACTAAACTGATTGTTGGCCTACCAGTTAGTCACAAGTGTGTGCATTACTTATTCCATCTGATTGGTGCAGGCCAAGCGCCGAATGCACCATGGGTCTCAAATTTTCGGTTATTCCCACGTCACTGGACCAGTTCGATCATAGTCTTCGAGTTTCCTCTTCCCGTCTAAGTCCTTGAAGATCCACACCGTGCCGAATAACTACGGATGTCTGCATACATGGCGTAATGCATTTGCAGTTCACTGACATCGTTCAATATCCAAGTAAAAAATCCAGGATGGGAAACCACCCATGACCGTCCCGAGCAAGTTTATCAAAAAATCGCTCGAAGATAAACCGATGATAAGATTAGCTCTACGGAATACTCAGTTATTAGCGTACCCACTCGGTTGGTACTCTACATAGGACCCGCGTCTTTAAATCAGTTAAAATATTGCTTTCTAAGGGCCACACTATACAATCTATTTCAATAAACTGGACACGAATCTAGAAGTCAAATAGAGCTGTTGATCTACCTAAAAACCTAGAGAGAACTAGTGAAGCACACTCATTTCAAACTAATTTGGTTTTTCGAGAGACTCACCTGGAACCCAGCTGAATCTCACGTTTGTGATATTTCCAGGCAACTGAATGTGCCGCATAAAGTCGCCTCATGTTTCAGTCGCTACGATATTCGAGATATCGCGATATTCGTAATGCACTACACATTGAGCTGCCGAAGATTCGTCGACAGTTCCAGTGTCCTGGAACAGCATCTTGGCAGGGAGGAACCCTGCCACATTCGTGAAAAAATGAAGCTCTGGATGCAACTGTCCTTCAGAGTGGAATCAAAACACATTCGGTTCTGGTATTACGCGATAACAGCCTAACGTAAGCTCAAAACATTCTGACATCTAGATACAATTCTAGGACATGCAGCACCCTCAACCTTGGTTGGTTACCGTCACATTCGACAGTGTGATAGCAGGGGCAGTTCTGCACCTTGACTTTGCCCCGGACCACGTTATAACAGGCACCGCGAAGAAAACTTTTCCGTGCGTACAACACTGGTAACAAAATTCCGTTTGTTCCAGGGCCATGTGGTATAGCACCGTCTTTTCTTGAAAAGCGGAAGGAGCTGGCAGCCCGAACAAGTCTACCACAATAACCATTCTCCTATACATAATATCCGGGTTGTAAAAATGAGCATAGTGGCATATTCTGGTCCCCGACAGGATTTTCTGACATCCAGATACTCAGCGTGAGATACACAGGACAAGCTGATCGAAACTCTACACAACTATTCAAGAAAACCGGTTATGTATGGAGCAGCGAAATGAATCCTGGGGATATGCACTCGCTGGAAGTTATCCCCTAGGATCATGGTATGCAAAAGACTCGCGGCTACGAAACATGGTCATTGCCAAGGTCAGTGCAACTGACTTTTCTTCAGTGGAATATATCGCACCAGTGGGTTTGACTGTAACCTATCCAGCTAAATGGTTTCCAGACTTTATTACGCATCACAAACCCCTTTAGTGGCTTAGATTAGCCACATTCCCATTTACCCTCCATCAATCTATATTCCACGTCAATTTGCTTTCGATGATACTTTAAATTGTTTCATTGTCCCAAACATGTTTATTTCCTCTTCCGCTTACCTAAGAGCCCCCGTGTGTATCGCACCTGTCCCTTGTATACTTGTTACAAATTCCAAGTACATCCAACCCCACGTTTGCTACAGTGTTCATCGTTACGACCTGGTTGACGCTGTCTGATGTGGTGTTACTCTACATACCAGTTGAGTAATTAGGCGTCTGAGCAGGATGAATAAATCTCATTGATTGTTTCTGCTGACCAATTTCTGCCTCGTCGTCCACCGTAGAAAATCTAATAAATGTGACGTGAAGTGCTGTATCGAGTTCTCGATGGCTTGAATCAATACTTCCTGAAGACTCAAGGAGACAGTTACCATTGGGGCCTTGTGAAATTCTGTGTGTGAAAATTCCTCGCCAGGCGCAACGCTTCGATTAGGGCTGGAAGTATCAGAAATATAAAACTCCTAAACTAATGGGGAGACGGAGCGCACACATCACAACCACAGCACTTTGTGGACAACCACTCTCACCCCAGTGCAGCCCGTATTAGTGGAGAGGATGTAGCTGACATTCCAACGTAATTCACACTCCCATATAATTCGGAAAGCATGATTGATGTTTTGACAGACCTGATAACGACAAACTTCCCATGTTTTATTCGTGGTGTTGCAACTCCTGTCATATTAAGCCTTCGGTGGATCGTGACTGCTGACCATTTTGTCAGAGCGCGTAGCGGCGTAACTGTATATCAATTGGATCCAAAAGATTATTGGTCCTCGACAGAGCACAGATTTCTGCTGAGCCACAATGATGCCCGAATAAATCAACCTCAGGCTGTCCCTCACTAGAATCTATTGGACGGGAAGTCAATACGAATACCAAGCTCGCCTTGCCATATCAGCTCGCAAAGAAAGATGTTTGCTTGTTTAATATATCGTAACGTTAGAATATATATCGAAAAAGCCCTATGAACGCCAAAATTTATGAAAATGTTAGCTGTATTTCTTGATTTTTATGCTAGATGCTAATGTTTTAAATTAATAGTGAGTTATTACCCATCAGGTGCTGTCGAGTTACCTAGCCACCACCTTATACTAATCAAAATCAAGATGCTAATCCTCAAGTCGCCATTAACAACCGATGGTGAAGTTTAATTCTCTACCGTCGGCCACTCTAGAACAAACACATTGATTTGGACTAGGATTTCGTCTGGAGAGGGATATCACCCTTATAAACCTGAGGAACGAGCCAAACGTTTTAAAGTAATAAAGTTTTGTAAACCTCACTTCAGAGAAACTTACTTTTAAATGGCTCGCGGATGGCTCTTTGGATGAAAGAAATACTAACAGCCACCCACAGTGCCAGAGCCCTGATTGTGGTGTTTCCAAGCGCCTACGTATGAGTGACTACATTTTTCAACAGTCATTCTTTTTGTCTAATATAATACAAGACACAAACTAAGTAGAGATTCTGTGGAGTCGCAGCCTAGTTACCGCGCTTGCACGGACAAAGAGGCGTGGGGAAATCATAAAAGACCAGTGGGACCCGATGTACACAGAAGCTGTTCCCGTTTATCTAGGGAATGAATGAGTAATCGGAGTCCTTGGGTTATTAATTTAAAAAATATTAAAATTTTAATCCATCACGTGCATTAATGTTTAGGTCACTCAGCAAAAGAGATAGTTGTTGCTAATTTTTTGCCCTTAAGCCATTTGGTTTGCCAAAACTTCGCCAAAAGACTGCCGGGTTAAATGGATATCCACCGACAGTATTCAAAGGCAACACAGAGTCTCGGTGCTCTGAATTGGCTAAATCAGGTCAAACTTAGTTGGAAGCACTAACGAGATCCAGAAACATGGAGCGAATAATTCGTCGCAGAGTTATTCACAAAATTACCACAAGCGACTGTTCAAACCAAGGAGTTATAAGTTCGACGTTTCTCGTGGTATGGTTCCACTGAATTATAACTCCCGATTGCAAGACGGAACTTAAACGGCATCAAGAAAAACTGCGTGCTGAGCGCATCAAATAAATCTGTACCTGAGCAGTATCATATATATAACCGTCCCAAAATCTCCGTTTATCTTAATTTAAAAATATTTCTGATTATGTAAATAGAGCGAAGCCTGTTTTTTTTAGTTAGACCTTATGGGTACTGCCAGAAGATTTCTTAAACAATAAAGAGGTCTTCAGGGCTTTTTGCCGCTGTTTATTTCAGTATTATGGTCGCTTAAGCCAAGAAGATCAAACTCCAAAAGGTGATAGAACTAAAAATCACATTGGCACCCGAAGAAAGATAAATGAACTCAAAATATGCAAACTACATCGTTTGTTGTATGACAATCTACGGCTTAAACAGTTAGCCGCAGATAGATTTTCTTCGGTTTGCAATTGCTTAAGCTCATTTTTGTGCAGTCTTTCCCCAAGAATTTAAGCTTCCTTGCCCTTTTGAGACTCCCGACTAAAGAAACTGTAACCGTTGAGTTGTTTTCTTATTTCATCGAATGTAGACAGCATAGCTGTCACCGTAATCCTCGATACAATCCGAGAAATATCTGTAAACGTTCGTCATTTTCGGTATTAAAGACGAATCCCATAGACTCTGGCGGGTGGTTTTTTGGAGGTAACTAACAGAGCGTCTTACTCCGTGGTAGCCTCTCCTCTGCCTATGCTCCAAACATTTGAGCACCGACACCTTTGCTGAATAGCTGGTGTTCTCTCTCCACATCATATACTCAGTATCAATATAATATGGTAAATTTTAACCGGCCGGATTTCGGCCTCCGTAACTTTTTGTAAACTTCTCTGTGCTATATACATATCCGACAACAGGTCTGCGTACTCACCATTCTTATACATTTTTTTAGCATCTTACAGGCAAATGACAGAGGAAACGTTGCTGCGCTACGGAAAATGCCCTATAAAAATCTTATTTCTCTCAATTAATAGCCTAATAAACAAGTGAGGCTTAAAGTAAGCCATTCGGAACGTTTAATTTCTCCCAATATTAGAGCTGTTTTATGCAAATATTTGAAGTCTTTTTGTTCAGACTTCCGCAATTTTGACTAAAAAGATGTTTGTCCCATCGTTTGCATAGAGGTATCTGCATAATCACTTTTTCTTGATGTAGTTTTAACAAAATTTAATCCAGCTAATTTACTTGACAACTTCAAGGGTGGATTGTTTTGCACTACTAATTCATTACATACTTGTCGGAGTTATGGATGAAATCAGCTACTGAGCAAACATTTGTGCCTTCTAAAGTATTGTGACATGTATGGCTTTAGAAAAGATGGCCGAATCAGAAAATATGAGAAAGTGCTGTGACAGTCAAACCGGTCTGGGCTGCTAAAGCGTGTAATATAAAAAAATTCAAATGTTTATTTAGACATGATACACTGACTCTTGGTCCGTTGAATACCCAATGATTTTTTATACCCCGCAGACATGCTTTTGTCTTGACTTCTTTATTTGCCATGTTATTTGCCAAATACCTCATCGGAAGGTTGGACCCATGGAATTGAAAACCTGCCAGTTTACACATGAAAAGACAAGCCCGACGCCCTCAACCATTCCAGGGCATCGTTGCAAAAAATGAGCTTATCAAGAAACGAACTTAAATAACTAAGTACTTCCGGATGTAATAAGTTTTATCTGGATCACAATATGGAATTGTGAAAAAAACTTCCCGATTTTCCTATCTGAATGCTCCCAAAACGGCCGACATGCACGGCAAAAGATTGCATGTTCATCGATAAAATTCCTTGGGACTTCAGTAAGGCCCTCGTTTGTAAGAGTAGTCACTGCTTTTGTTTAGCAAGTTATCAGTGTCGTCAGTTCATTTTGGTTGGGAAACTTTGCCCTTCTTCGAAGTTTTATGACGTCAATGAGGATGTACTTGGGGTTGTGTCGCGGAACATCTACTCCTCAGTGTTTGCATCTAACATACACCGACATATGTTGGCTGTAACTGACCTGCTTGTATTACCCTATTTTATGTAACCGCTCACACATGGAGGCATACACAAAATTCATAGCCCCATACTCGTGATATTTGTTCACATATAACTCAGAATATCAATCCAGGTCATACATCTTCATCTTTATCACTTACAGTAGTGCAAAGTTAATGTACACTTATACTTCACTATCACAACTGGTCACGGAAATTCTTGCGCATGTTTTTAGTTGGAAACTCAAAGGTCTGAAAAAATTCGAGGAGATTAAGTGATACTAACTTGTTGTAAAATGAACGTATGTTCCTCATAGCTAGTCTGCAACATTATAGATCCCGTTAACAGAAATTGCGACAGGGAATAAGAAAACCTAAACGGAAACAACTCCAGGTCTTTGCAAGCCGGAGCCGCGTCAAGCACACATAACCGAAGTTTATGTGCGCCTTTCTGAACCGGCCGGCATCATTAAGGATGGTGTCCATTGCTGCAAAAGAACGCCAAATGATATGAGACGGCGGAAAACATTCTGACTAGCGTACTCACAGGTCTCCTTGAGACCTTGCGTAAAAGTCGCCAACGAGTTTCTGCAGTACGATTTTCCATTCCATTTTTCTGCCACGAGGGCGAAAAACAATCGAATGGAATGGGTTTCGTTTGTCGTTATCCTCCTAAATCCGAAACCACCAAAATATGCGTAGATTTGGTGTTGCTGGAGGCCAGGTTTGCTCACTCTGGATTGCCGAAACAAGTGTATAAACATACCATTCATCTTTTTCCTGTAATCTCATTGCCCCACAGTGTATTTATTTGTTCGGCCCTTTTTTGGCACCCTGAGAATGACCCATAAAAGGCACCCCTTTATGACGTGCAAAACTGATCTTTAGCCCAATCACCCAGGATTGAGCTATCCAAAGGTGTAACTTACTTTCGAAGCGGCTTACAGGGCAGTGACCAAATAGTTGAAGCTGGTGACAGATAGGTCCTTGCGGACCAGCAGCGAAACCAGGCTACCAGAGCACAAACCGGGATTAGCAAGTGTCCAGTCCCACACACCTGTGGCTTCTACAGGATAGCTTCACGACCGACGGAAACACTCAATATTTCCTAGTGTCATTCAAATAAGAACAAAGCTAATTATTTTCTCTCTTAATCTGCTAAGAAAACGTGGCCTATTGTGGTGATTCTGGAAAGGTGCCATTGGCAACCAGGTAATAATGGTCACATTGATGACACGAGAGAGACCAGTGAGATTACTGTAGCTTACAGGCAGGAAGGATTGGTTCCCCGTGGACTGGAACATATATATATATATATATATATATATATATATATAT
>NW_008751793.1:142956-148011 GCF_000715545.1 Opisthorchis viverrini
GGCGTTAAAAGGTTCAGACTAAGCTTCAGGCGTTTTGACAACCGGTGTCATATGTGAACAGGCTCTTCGAAATGAATTATTTGCCTGGTCGTAGAAACGTGCCTTATCTGAAACACTACACCTCCGGAAATATTTCGCCCCATAAGAAGGACATAGGTTATCCCAAGGTAATGCACCAGGTTAATCGATCGTCAAGTGGTACTGCAGGACTTACTATGAACGTTAGTGGTCCGGATAGCTTGTATATCACATTTGTCAGATGAATGATGTAGAAAAATAGGGGTACAATAATTGATAGAATAGCTACGAATAGAATCCATCCAGCAGCAGGATTTGATGTGTAGGCTGGCGTAACGGCAACCAGAATGATGATTATGATGTTTAAAACCGATTCGACCAGCTTGAACACAGCCGGAATTGTCGACGCGTACGCCGAGTTCAGACCCATTCGGTATAAATTTTCAAGATTGTTCGGTTATGTGGGGTAAACAACCATGCGGAAAATTAAACAAATTTCAAATAACCACACAGTTCAAGGTCACACCACAGTATTCCAGTGGATCCGAAATCGAGCTGTTCAGTTAGCTTGGAAAACAGTGTTCATTTGGCAGGTGCCAGGTGGCACTTAAAAGCGGTTAGACACGTTTTTCCTTTGCCTGTCTTTTCCTGTAGTCGATGTTGAATAGATGATGAATGTCCATCAGATTTTCGCTCAAGACGTATTTGGGAAGAATCGGGTGTAGCAAGTCATGGCAGTTCAGGGACAGAATGCCTGCTGCGTATTCGCGGAATGGAATTGATCTCCGAGAACTAGGATGTTTCCAAGGTTATTGCTCCATGATGAGGAAAATGTATGTCTGATCAACTTGTCTGGCCAAATCTCCAAACTTATCAGTCAACAGCGCTTTGAAAAATGGTGCCCAATCTAATAAATATCGCACAAGGTGGTGACACTTGAGTGGCTTACAATGGCTGAAAGTCGCGGGCAGTTCTGTACCTGAAATAATTCATTTATGTGTTTTCCCGGAGTCTACTTTGTGAGTGTAGTCTTGAAATATGCCTACCCTGTAATTAATTTTGGTAATGCATACCCTACCTGACTGGACGGAAAGAGAATTCTGTGTTCTAGGTTCTCGAGACCTGCCATTCTTAGTCATAATCGCGGTCTGCGAACTTATTATTTTTGGATGGTTTCTCAGAGTTTTGAAAAAGCTAAGGCTTGTGGATTATGAAGACCTACGCCCGTAGGTCAATTTTTTTGTAGGCTGAGTCATCCGCTTTAACCAGCAAAACCTGTGAGAACGATCATGTGGTCGGTCAGGGCATACTGCTGAACGAACCTTGCTGGCGCACACGGCTGAAATGCAGAAAGTGGTTCACGGTGCCTAATCAACCAGTGAGATGTAATCCGCGTCCATCATACGGGCTAGCCACACAGCGAAATATGCTACGGCTGCTCGAAGGGGGTGCCTATGGCAAAATACAGGTATCATATATAACGCGTAGATGATCTCCAGTAGCTATATGAATGTAAAAATAGCACAACATAACGTTGTAACTAAACACAATTCTAGTCGTTCGCATTTTTGCGCCCAGTTTGTTCATGAAAAAAGTCTTCTCTTGCTTCTGTCCGCCCAGTTCTTCCCTGAACATGGCAAACAGCTTTGTGGTAGGGACAAACCCCTCGCTTTTTGCAAAGACAGTGGATGTCCGTCATCCATGCCATCTGTGAGCGGTAAGGTGTAGATCTTGGGTCTACAGTCCAGATGTCAGTTGATTTGAAAAAGCCTAAGCAAAGCGGTTTGTCGCGCGTGTTCCATTGAGATTTGCTACACCTGGGAAGCGTCGCAAAAGCGCTGTTTGCTGCCATCTACAGAAACAGACGTGGCTGCGGTGACAGTGCCCTGACTGCAGCACAAACACGCGTCCGTAGTCGATAGGCTTTTTGCGGATCAAATCCAAGTCATCTGTCACTATGAGACCCAACAATCCGCCAGTTATTCAAAGACGACGGTCGACCCCGACGGCGGTAGTTGCGTGGGTTCTGAGTGGTATCCACATGCCGAATTTATCGGCCACAAAGTGCCGCACCGCTACCCATACTTCAGTAGGGCCCTGCAAATGCTCAAATCTTTTTGAATAGCCGTCGAATTCCTGAAAGAGTATCATACAAAATCATGGAAACCTTACAGTTGCGTTCAAGATGATGAAAACGGACCCATAGATGGTCTCCCTTCCTCGTTAGACAAAAACGCACTGAAAAACCGGTGCTTTGCGCCCGGTTTACTAGCTTTTTCGGATTCTTTGATTATTCCCTGGTTTTTCTGGCCACGCTCCGCGTTTGTAGTGCAACCACTGGTGTGCAAAGTTGCGTGGATGCGTCATTACTCGGTATAAGCAAAAATATCACATACTCGTCTGCCACGTATTCACTTAAAGCATTTACAAATGCCGTGGAAGATAAAGACGTTTCAGGAGTGACCTCTCAAGCCATAGAACCGCAAGTGTGAGATTGAACGTGCCAATAATTGAGAAGGGAGACTAATTAAAACAGCAACGACATGTGAGTAAATAAGTGTGTGTTTTAGTTTGCGCATACATGCAACAGAATACAACCTGTCAGCGTAAGCATTAATATTCTACTCGCAAATGTTTGAGAAAAGAACCTTTTTCAGTCCAAGGATCGGCGACAAAAGACATGGGCCTCATTGCGCTCCCAGTTGTCAGCCCAGAATGCTGTCTCACCGCAGATCCTTTGAAACACAGCCGAAATTGTTCTAAAAATTATGACATGAATACTGTTAAATTTGAGCTAAAGACTTGCCATTTGTAGCACTGGTTATGATATTTGAAATCCCTCCGTAAATCCAAAGTATAGTTAAAAATTAGCTCAAACGTATTCAACATTCACTTTTAGCGAGGAATTAATAAGTTTGATAATTGCTTTAGCTCTGCGTGATCCATCAGCAAAGACAGTGGAGAAGAAGTTTCTGCACGTTTTTCTCTTTCACCTCATTTTAGAGTGCTTTGACAGTAAATGAAAATTAATGACGAAAATTTGGCCCTATAAACTCAAAATGATCAAAACTTCGTTATGTTGTGTATGTTGAAGCATTTTAAATCTGCGGCGTGTCACGCCAGGCAAAGACAAGGCCAAGAAATCCGTCACATTTGGTAGTTGCGGTGAACTTTTGGCGGACTCGATACGCCTTCCCGGGTTCCCAGGGATGTTCCATCTCTTCCGGTGTAATGGCATCTTGATGACGACTTCTAAACGACCGGGTATAAAGGCATAATAAGCGAGTATGTTTGTGACAGACCTCAGGTCAACGGACGTCTGACGCGTCACGAACGAAAGGAGTGCAGTTCATAAATGCATTTCGGTAGTCCGTCATTTGTGGCGCAGAACTAGGTTGCAGATAAATTTTGGAAGGTGCCGCTACCCAAGTTATACACGACAAACATCTCAAGTGCCGAACTCCATTGTTAGACAGGCATATTTTCAAGTTTTTCTTGATCAGGCTTCCAGCAAAACTCTGCGGGTGGGTGGGTGTTGCCATCTGATGGTCATCCTAGCAGTTTTTGTTCTTCCCGTGCGAAAGGAACAGCTGTGTTTCGAAGTTTCCCGTAGGTTTTAAATGTTGGTGCTACCCCGCGCGAACCATCTTGGGTGTGTTTGTACAAACCGTACACTTCTTTTGTGACGGATAGCATGCGAATCGGCCGACTGGTCATGACGCCCTTGCGAAATCCACCGAGCCTGTTCAGGAGTACGATGCAGTGGCAGTATTTATTCAAGATAATATGACATCGCATATGCGGGCTGTGCACTAACGCTGACCTTCTTTCAAGCATGTGGGCACCACGCGCACAGCATCACCACGCTGTCACTCTTTTGCAAACAATTTCCAGCCACAAACAACTCTTCACCACATTACCCTCTTTGATAAAGCAATCAAATAAGCAGCCACAACCACGTTGGTTACACCAGAATTTTCACATTTTTCAGAGAGACCGCTGGAGTCGCCCCATATTTAGGCGTCATTTGGCTGTGCATCACTCGAAATGTCCCTTGTGCACATTGCGTGTTGGTACGCTTAACGACGTGACGAGTAAACGTATTGAGTACGCAGAAGGGCAATAACTGGGCGTGTACAACAATCTGGTAGCCTGAAGCATGCCAACCAGATAGCATTTACGCACAGCCAGCAGCAAATGCAGCTCGCGCAGCGTTCATTGCTGCAAACGGCAAGAAATGCCGGAGAGGAGGAGCCAAGTTCCTTTCTGGCTTACCGGATGGCCATGCACGCCACATCGGCAAATCGGCACACCGGCAAAGGCATATCGAAACTAAGCCGCCATTAGACTGGTCACTGCAGCGTGCGAAACACTGTGTTAAAATATTCTGGTGCAAACGGCCGAATGTCCTAAAATGGTTGACACATTGTTTGGCATTTGAACGTGCACCTTCTAGTAATCCATGTGGTCGTTTTTCTCAGACCTGCTTTCAGAACCCAGAGGCCAGTCGTTCTCCCACATTTAGTTGAATCTTCATGTTTACACCGACTAGGCCAATTTACCCCCGATGAATGGTCGAAAACAACTTACTAGGACCAGGTTTATTGCTGCTTTTGTCCAAAAAGCACGGCCGTTACTGGCAGGGTGATTTCATAAACAGCTTGAACATTTGACTTGCGTAGGGAAGTTGTTGGAGCTCCTAGAGTCCACCTAAAAATGATCAATTCCTCATACAAACCCTTCAGCAACTCTCCCCCAACTACCACTTCACTCATCTCCTGCTGGTAGGTTACGTCCCAAAGGCCTCCTGGATGGAACTCCAACGCGTCGAATCAGGCGGAATTTTTGCAGCGGCGCTGATTGAAGTCGTTCAACAGAGCGCTTGGACTCAACATGTCGTTGCACCCACCAGATACTGCGCAGGCCAACTACCATCCCTGCTGGATTTGGACATCACCAACGAAAGACACTTCGTTGATCAGGTAGCAATTAACGCTCCACTGGGACATAGCGACCACTGTGTGCTAACCTTTGATT
>NW_008751793.1:148868-149718 GCF_000715545.1 Opisthorchis viverrini
CGTGCGTGACAAACATGTTCGTGTTTATGGACAGCTTAACCCAAGCCAAGGACGATGGACTCACATCGGATGCCATATTTTTTGGCTTCTCAAAAGCACGTGATAGGGTCCCACACGTCCCACTGCTCCACAAACTTGAGTCTTGTGGGATTCAAGGGAAAATCCTTCGCTGGATCAAGGCGTTCCTATCAGACAGATTATTCCGAGTAAGAATAGGCTCGACCTACTCTTCTTCGGCGCCGGTCTCGATTGGAGTTCCTCAAGGCTCCGTCTTGGGGCAACTCCTGTTTCTGATCTACGTCAACGACCTCCCAGATGTTCTTGCGAGTCTTGCGGATGGCTTGAAATTCTGGACTACCAATGCCAGTGCACTCCAAATGGATGTAGACGCTGTCAAGCAATGGTCGTTGGACTTGCACTTTCCTCTGGATGATGAAAAGTGCGTCCATATGTCGTTTGTGGGAGACTCAGCGAATGCCTTTGTTGTGCATGAGGAGAAAGGACCAGAAAACCTCGTGAGGTTAGACGTCAAAAAGGATTTCGGCATCTGGGTCTCCTCGAACTTGTCCCTCTCACTGCACCATGAGAAATCGGCCCAAAGGCATTAGCCATTTTACGGATGCTCCGATGCACTTTCTCCCGTATTACTCGCATGGACTTCCAAATACCCCATGGGGCCTACGTCAGACCGCTCATGGAGTAGGCCAACCAAGTCGCCTACTCAGGACGCACGAAAGACGTCACCCTCATTGAGCGTGTCCAGCTAGCCGCCACTAGAATGGTTGCCGGCCTCAAATCCGTGGACTACGAAGCGCGTGTCGCGATGCTGGATCTCTTTCCCCTGGAGTAC
>NW_008751793.1:149888-157312 GCF_000715545.1 Opisthorchis viverrini
TGCGAAACCCGCGCTGGCGAGCATACTGCTCCGCGCTGAGAACGTAAAGAACAGTGCTACAGCCTTTTTTCACTTGTGTCTCGCAGGTGAATGACAGCGACTGACCGACAAGAACAAAACCGGCCCGGAAAACTTGGGCAAAAGCCTCGATCCTGTGTATAAATCCGTGAATCCGTGAAGATACATGAGACATCTAATCCCACAAACACAGTTGGTATTTGACAGATAATCTGCTCGACAGTTTGACTGCTTATATTTGACTGCTAATATATGTGACATCGTCAGCGCGCCCGAGGTACCTATAACCCGAGGCATTGTCAAAAGCCGGCATACCACACGTTGACGTTCTATCACTTGCCTGTAGAGTGGGTTTCCATCGTTTAAGAAGAAACCTCTTCGAACACTGTGGTCTCTACAACCAGGCGATGTTCACTCTGGCCTCTGTGGCCTGGTGGCAAGAACTGCAGATTGCTAGTGGCCGGGGAACCAAACACCATATAATGGCTTTCGCTGTGCTACCGGACATTGTTCGCAACGTGGAAAAGTTCCGCAAGTGTCCAGAAGGCAGGCGCTCACACAACGCCAGAAATTTTTCATTTACCCGTCCGTGTTCCAAAAGATGAGACAGGGGAGCAATTTATAATGTGGCCTTGACCAGTCCACGAACGCCCGAACGAGCACATCCCGTAGAGCCGTTGGGTTTATGCTGCTCTGTCCATATTCGAAGCAAACGCATATTGGTTGGTTAAAACGCAGTTGTTTGTATCTCCTGCCCTTTGCCACGTTCTACGAGACCCAATACAGGGCTACTCCCGACTGCGCTGTTTTCTTTACGTGTTTGTAGAGCTTGCGGGCCCGAAGACCATGCTTGTATGACGTGTAATTTTCATAGCACAACCATACCAGGAATGATAACGGATGGCAACCAAACCAATTGCGGAAAACTCCGATTTCACTACACCATTTGATAACGGTCTGCTTGGTGAAACTTAATACCAGAGTAACTTGATGCAGGTGCAATACCGGAAACATGCCTGCAGGTGCTTTCGTGGTTTACCTGTTGATATGAAAAAGCAAGGTAGACCAATCCAACCGTGGCTACACCTCTGAGGCTACCTGAGATCTTAGAATCGTGGAAAGCAAGTATCCACCATAAATAATAACCACTTGCAAAGGCGCTCAGTATCACCCTCTGTTTGGTCTCAAATTTGTTTGCGTCCAGTAATACATCACCGAAACTCGACATCACCAAACCACTGCAGGCGTAATAAAAGTCGGTTAATTTCCCAACTTGTTTGAAACAAACGTTCATCGTTGTCAGTGGCTTAGCCTTTATAATTTAACAAGGTTAGTGGTTTTTAACACTTTCTCAGAAGGTATGCAAAGGATCTAACTGAAACACACTTTTCATTTGGGCGTCATCCTCGACTGAAATTGGTTTTCGGCAAACAAAAACTAATGGTAAAACGTATTAGGTGTGTATCAGTGTATCAAACGAATGAAAACTTTCCATTAAAGGTGCTTTTATACCTTTCAGACACGCGTGTCAGAAAGCCAATGCCTGTTACCATGACTCCGGAGGATCGACCCTGGCCGTTGAATTGAGTTATCCTCCATGGTCAACGCCTAACAATTAGCGTCGCCCACGGGCACTGGTCTGCAAGTCCTGAAAGCCTTGCGTAATGAACGAAAACGCATACGATATTAATGATGAGGTTCAAACTTTGTTTGTATCTTCTGGCCATTTCGCTGCTCTTCCGGACACAACTGAGTTTCCCGAAGTTACGCTTTCAAATTGGAAATGTCTCCAAACAAGTGGTCGTGATTCACATGTCAAATGTCAGAGCGTTCTGCATTATCTCCCGACAAACTGTGCTTACGTGAGAGCAAGGATCATCCACAGATATGTGCGTTTACATCAATACCACAAAATGCATAACGGATTCATGTATTCATGGATTTGTACACAGCATCGAGTTTTTTGCCTGAGCTTCCCGGACCGGGTATGATCTTGCCGTTTAGCTTCTCCCGTTCATCTAAAAGGCACAAAGCGAAAAAGTGTATCAATGCTCTCCAATTTCTCAGCTCAGAGCAGTAAGCTTCCCAGCGCAAGGACTGACATAAAAAGCGCCCAAATTGCTTTGACCTGTACTCGGGGCAGCGTAAACAACCATCGGTTATTCCAAAGGTGTTGGTAGCGCCCGTGGTAAAAAAACCTGTTGTCCAAACCATGTTTAAACGGGGTAAATTATTAGGTTATTTCGAAGGCGGCGATCGCCTAGGGGAAATCTCTGAGCACGGCAAGCCGCGTTTCACAGCCAAATGATTTAGGGACGAGAGCCACTCTCGTAGCGGCCACCTGGACAGGCTCAGTGAGAACTACGTCTCTCTTGTATCCTGAGTAGAAAACTTGGTCCGACGTAGACCCGGTTAAGTATATGGACGTCCAAGTGAATAACACTGGAGAAGATACTGCAACTCATCCGTGGAACGACGAATGCATTTTGAACCGACCAACATCCCACTTAGACGTGCAGTTGGTACTGCACGTACCCCATATTTTCGGTCAAAGCAATGTCATTTTACTTCTGGTGATCGGCAGTCCCATCAGGTTCGTGAAGAAGGGTGTTCAAAATCTAGCGGGTTAAAGGAATGTATTGGGTTGTGATTATTATGCGCTTTTTGGTTTCTCAAAAATCTGGAGAAGTGAAACCTCATGGGCTGATGGAAAAGGGCTTTATGCATAGATGAGTGCCCTTCCGAAAGCGCGCATTCAACTGAGATACAAAACAAGTGACGCTCAGGTCTGCTTTCATCCATTCTACGCCAGATCGGACGAAAGTATAGTTCTGACTGTTTGGCTGTTTTTCCGACTAAGCGATGCCGCAACGTCGTACAATAAGTTGACCAACAGATGCCGCTCAATGCAATTGACCTGTTAGTGGATGCTTGCCCAACCTAAACATGAACCGGACAAACTCATGAGATGCGGTGTTTTCTGTTGTTAATCATGGATCGCTGGGTGAAATGTCAAATTAAAAATGGTCACTCAGCTGTGTTACAGTGTCAGCTTCACCAGTAAGTTCACGGTTGCATCTTTTTCAGGTTATTCGCAAGGCGTGAACTCCAAGTGAGCCACGGTAGCGTACTGGCTAATTGTATGTTCAGACCACAAGGATTTATTACACCTCGGAGAGCTAAGGAACGCGGTAGCCCCCCACCACCTTGAAATACATTAGGGTCCCTCTGCTGTAGTTTTGGTCCGATTTCGGATATTAAACTTAGTGATACACTGGGTGAATTGCAAAACAAAGAGACCTAACCAAATGCTTGGCGCAAAAGAGTTTGCTGCGCCAACTGCAACACAGTGTGCAGCCATCAAAGCACTCCTCTCTAATTTTGTGGCGGATTCCAGCGATTCTTGGCGCAAAAGAGTTAGCTGTGCCAACTGTAACACAGTGTGGCGGATTCTAGCGATGTACGTGAGGAAGAGGAATTGAGCCTCGGCAGTAATGACCCCCTTTGTGTTTCAAATTCGGACCGCCCACCATGTAGACACCACCACTGGTGGTTAGTCATTTGGTGTTTTCCGAGGGCTTCGGTGTTTCTCGCGTGGGCGATGGTATCTTCTATGGCGTTCTAAGCACTAGCGACTATGACTGCGAGGCTACAAAGAGGGCGCTAAAGCTTGGAAAAGCATATCATCATTGCGCACGAGTACCCTCTAGGATCAGGAATGAAGTAGAACAAGGTGAATTCAGTGGGTTAGTACTGAGCCTTTTCAGGGCCGATAACATCATATTGGGAAAAATCAGAGGGCCCCATAACGCTTTTCGTATGGAGCAAAGTACCGTCTGTCATCCGTCTGGCAGTACAGAGCCTGGTTGATATCGCAATTCTTATTCGACACCTTGGCGCACACTAGCAAAATTTTGACCAGAGACGCAACCATGGTATGTGCCAAAGAAGGAACTGGCGAAGCTGACCTTAACCAGGATAGAAAGCACAGTGGTTGAATCGAGTTTAGTGGACACGACCAAGCCCAATTCCCGTTGCTGCCCGATATCACCAAAGGGTTGTCATGAGATCGTGCTGAGAAAGTGTGAGGCACACTGAAGTGCGGAGATGCATTCGGATGCGTCAGCTGGGAGATCGCTTTTTGACGCCCGCAGCTCGGGATCTTTTGAGTCTTTACGGAGTGCCTCCCAGTGTACTAAATTCTAAATGGGCGACCCAATCCTGGCGTTCCCGGAGCAAGTAACAGCGCGCCACTTTATGACGCTTTAAGATAACAATGAACAACTTGAACAACAAGAGACCCAATAGAAATGTTTGATTCACGCCGTTTGTAGCACTGAGTCATCCGTCCGATTGTACTTGGTGAGTTTAGTTGTCCTAACAGCTTCTAAACAGGTAACAGTCCGGCTACTAGGATGTTGGGTGTCACGGCATAACAGCAAACCAAACTTGGTCAGTAACCTTGGAGAAATCAGGATAGACACGGTTGACCGAGAGTTGCGAATCAGTAGCGGCAGTTTCTGTAAGAACGACCCCAACTGCTTCCGAGGAGATTCTAGTAGTTCACCCGAAAGCCTCGGCGTCTAGAAACCTGGTTAATTGGCTGTCTCAACCGACTCGTAAGTGATTGTGATATTCCCCATTTCCAAGGAAAACACCGGAAAAACGCCGCTTAGTAGAAGTTGTCTGGACAGATTTTGCCGCCACCATTGTGACTGGAGGCAATGTGTTTCCGATTTGATGTTTAGTATAATTTCGAAAGCGGTCTGAGCGGTGATGGGCGATGCTGGAAGTTCTAGTGGCGCGTTAGGACATTCATTTATTCGCATGTGGGCAGCACCATCACGGCCTTGCAAACGGTTTGGTTGTAGCTATTATGGAAAATTTTTGCTGACGCTGTTTCCGACTTTTACGGTTACACTAGGAGAGGCCTAAGCTCAGGGTACACAGGACACACACATTCATTAGACAAAACTTTTTTCATTTCGGGTAGTAGCTGCGTTGTACACGCTCCTTCTCGAACCCAATTTAAAGCACTATTAGACATTTATTTATGCGAATCCTTGCGCTGGCAAGCATACTGCCCCACGCTGAGAACATAAAGAGCAGTGCTACACCCTTTTTCACTTGTGCCTTTCAGGTGAACGACAGCCACTGACCGACAAGAACAAAACCGACCCGGGAAACTTGGGCAAAAGCCTCGATCCTGTGTATCAATCCGTGAATTCGTGAATAGTCAACTCGCGGTATACTGGTAGGTTTATATGTCCGAAAAAGACATGCGACTGGCGAAATCTTCGCATCTGCTCTGTTGGACCGAAAAGACATACAAACAGACCCTCGAACGATTATCCTGTGATTCGTTCTCGCCTTGCACCAAATTTGGCTTTAGTTGTTGCACGCAACTCATGCAGTTGCCACTGGTGGTAGCATAAAACTAGGTCATAAAGAACTGTCACTGGGCTTCCTTTAAGGGAGCCCTGGTAATATGGCGGAGATGAGTTCGGACGCTTTCTCGATCGGCTTTGAAAACGCCAAGTCTAGCGAACGTGGCTGACAGCCCCGAAATTGATCATGCATGGTGTATGTTATGCAACTGTGTCGCATCGACAATTCGGTGTTCGGCTGAAGGGCGTGAGAGTTTCAAAGATCCCCTCCATCCCAGGGCCTGTCAACCCAAGTTCAAAGCTAGGGACCAGACTCCATTTGAAAATCACACAACAAATAACAAGTTTCATGAAGGCATTTTAACGCACCCCTGAAACTCAGTAATTAAATGCTGTGGAGCAGCCTGTGTTGGCTTTAGAGGTGAGAGCGTCTTCCAATTTTTTACTTTCTCGCAAACTGGCATCAGATTTCTCACTGTTCATCAGCCGTTGGCGGCCCCTAGTACGCAAGTTGCTCGAAGCAGATAGTCTTGGTTCGATCCTGTAAACTACCTGGCTAACATGAACGTCACTGTTAGGCGCTCTTCTCTATGTTACCTTCGGGACTGCAGAGGTTTGATGCGCCACCTTCCCATCTCAGTCAGCACGCTTTGCGCGTATTGCAGACAGACACCCTTTCTGCGGGAATGCGGAAGGCAAGTCTCCACTGTCCCTGTCGCAAACATGCAAAGGTTTTGAAAATCTGGAGGAAAAACTCTGGTTCTTTACTTTTCACTGCCCACAGGACTTTTTGGAGAGATGCCCTCATATCCCCTTATTCATAATCACGCCGGTCTGTGCGTTTGAAGTCATTCAGGGCATACATTTCCGGGACTTTTATTTCCACAACACGTTCTTGTGTTCACTCTCAAGTGGTCTTCGCGTTGTGACAAAGGCTCGGGATTCTGTTGGAAATGCTAGGAAGTGCCTGTTACTGCAATATGAGTTGCCCTATTTTATTACCTTTTCGAGCCATTCCGTTCAAATCTGATCAAATGCATTAAGGCTGAGGATTTTTCATGGATTTGGATTGAGGGCAAAGAAAAAGGGAACACAAACCTGTGGAGGATTATTGGTGAAAATAAAGGGGAGCAGGGGAAAGTTACGACTGATCCATTCAGTCCCTCGCACTCTTGGTGAAGAGGAGTGGTTCGGTCACCAGCAATATCCCACCGTTCAGAAGTCATCGATTGGCAAGTGGTGGTAAGTTCTCTATTGAAGAATATAGGTATAGTCGAGAGAAAACGAAGAACAACGGTGCCGAAAGTCACTATTTGGCCTAGGTGGCGCATACCTATTTGCACACAAACCATAGACTACCTGTCACCTTAGCCTGGGACAGTCAGACCGTTGTAAGTCATGTGATATTACGAGGACCCGCCAACCTTGCACTGGAAGAATACCGCCGATCTCTAGAAGCAAACAAAATTAAGTTCGTCGAAACTATAAGGTACGAGGTGTGAGCGTTCTACGGGTAGTTAACTAAACTTGGTTGCACATTCCCGTGATATGTTGCTTATAGCATTTTGTTTAAGTGAGTAAAATTTTAGGGTCACCAAACACCACGGATCCGAAGATGATCCCCTTTTTAAGGGACAAAGCACAAAATCGTAGCTTATTTTGATTATCTATGGTGTTCTTCAAATACGGGACAACGTTTACAGAATCCTGGATGAAAATTCCACCTAGATGGATTCTCGGATAACGTTTTGGTCCGTCATACTCTTTAGACGTAATAAACCAGATGAGTTTGTCAATTGATTTGTAGTGAATAACGCTAGCAAATACCAGTTCAAAGTAGTTAAATCAAGTGAGTAAAACAGGCGAGATGATACAACTCCCAGTTCGTTGGTACAGTTAGTTATTACCACCACAATAAATCCAAACCTATCTCCTTCCTGGAAAGTTCCTCGATATATTCCTAGATACTTTCTATCCCGTAGTAGTCTGAAAGGTAGATCACCGCTCGTTAATTCACTG
>NW_008751793.1:157525-224300 GCF_000715545.1 Opisthorchis viverrini
GCACCATAGATCTTTGGTACAACACCGTTTTTTGTGTGTCCCCTTGCGTGTAGCAAATACTCGGAAATTCTCTGATGCACTGTGCGTTACTGATACGAACATTCATAGCCCATTCTCTGTAATGTGCAACCAGCCATGAGCTGATAAAATGTTTTCAGGTGTCTTCGGGGGGTTACGTTCATCCCAGTATAAGTACTTCCCATTGAAAATTACGAAAACTTTGAGCTCGAGTGGGTCATGAAATCCAACGAACACGCCAGAAAACAAGGTCAACCATGGCCCTGAAGGGCCATACGCACTGCCGCTTACCTAGGCTTATCATATGATAAGCCGATAAGTCACGATATCGTGACTGTAGCGGTCTAGGACCTTATCAGCGTGTTCGAACAAATTAACAAGAAAAGTAACCAATGCAAAATCACAAAATCACAATGAGAGAAAATTAGTGGTCGAATGGCGACTGTAGTGGTCTGGCTACCCAATAAGGTAGTTTACCAGGAGTGTGTGGCAAACAAATAAAAATAATTACGCTTGGTTGTCTATACAAAAATAAAGAGGTCAGATGGGACAGACTCACTAACAATTGTTCTCTTTAAAATAGTTCGTCGTTGGCCCATGTCAGCGAATAAACAATAATCCAATTATGTTGGTTCAGAGGTCTTCTTCTGAACAGTTCCCACTTATAATAGATTCCGAAGATGGTCTGAAATGTTTTCGTACCAGAGTTAGTACATGAGACTCGTGAATGACCACTGCAAGCGCGAGCGAAATCAGAAGAGAGAGTCGAAGCACGTGACTACGCTTGTATTATGTGAAATTGTTTAAGTGCGCGTTTTTGTAGTTTTTCGTATTTAAACAAAAAACGATTATGCAATTGATGAACTACATAGTGTTATAATGGAAGTAAAATAAATGTACAAAACGCCACACGACTCACTAATGCGTAGATCCAACAGTCCACTACAACAATCCAAATGCAGTAACCGGTTGTGATAGAAATATTCACTCGTAAAAATTTTCCACCGATGGTTCACGTGTGAGTGATATATTTCACGACAGAAAAGTTATTCACGGCTGATAAATTGTCACGGGGATTTATTGTGACGTTAAACAGTTGACGCAAACACAGAGAACTAGTCTCACTGGTTCCGCAGTCAACAGTCCAGGGAGCGTAAATACACTCGTTCAGCAAGAAGTCAGCAGGTCCCACCGAATAAAAATTGTGTATTGGTAACATTAAAACGAACGTCATCTTAAAATATGTACGACAGTTACAAAGTGCAGTTTAAGTTCAGGGAAAATGGTAAATATGTGACAACGGATTACAGACACCACAAGCCTACTCTAGCCATGTCATTGCGCACCGCTGGTTATGACGCGGTATAACCTAACCCAAAGGCCAAAAACGTTACGTTCGCGTCGACAACGTACGGCCATTCTCCAAAAACTCCACTTGAATGTCTATTATCGTTTTGGGAATCGGACTTAACTCGCGAGCATCACTGACTGCGCTGGCTAGGACATGCACCCCGCACGCCAGAATATCGTTTGCCTCGCATATCTCTTTTCGCCCAGCCCTTTGATGAGTGGAAGCGACCGAGAGGTGGACAATGTATGACATGGCAACCAAGTAGGAAAACGATAACCAGTAAACTAATTCTGGTGAGCAACTGTCGCCTCCCTGGATGGGGCTCCCGGGACTCAAATCATCAGTGGTTAATGACATTGATAGAACTGGCCCAATCGCGCAGTCAGTGGCGCTCATGCATCAAAATTATCGCCTTTAGTGCGTAGTTACTCAGTTTCGGAACAAAGTGAACATGACTTTGCCTCCACCGCTTGCTTGTATGCTCCATTTTCTTGTTTTCCGGTTATCTAAACGGTAGCATCTGGAACCACTGTGCTTATAGCACGCAGTTTATAGCTGATTGACAGTAGTTTGAAGTCGTAACCACCGTTATCTGCATTCTACCTTACGCTGCAGTCTGACTTGTCCCCTAGTTTTCTCGAGGAGATCTTTTTGACTCTCCTTCCAATCTCGAGTCTCTGGCGTAGGTATGACTGTAATATTGCCTTGTTTGAATAGCACTAATCAACCACACTGCGTCTTTATGGAACTAGGAATGTCCTTGATCCATGTTGATGTCCGCTGTTTACGTTTCCTTGTCCACTTCTAACTATTCTTGCGACCCTAACTGACTCAACGAATATGTAAACGTACGGGGCTACCCATGAACCTAAGTGCGACATAGCGATGACTATACCGCAGCCTGCTCTTAGCTCACCATATCTGCAGTATTTTCCCAGCAAGCGTGTTACTTGCGCCAACAAGACTGTCTTAATATGTTGAAATTTCGACAGAACTCCTACGTACCGGCCACTATACTTTACCGTCTGCTCTTGCTGCCCATAAACTCACTTTTTCTTCCCATTGCACTTCTACAAAACCTCGTCAGGCACTCGAAAAAAAACGTGTGCCGATTATAAAAAAATCACAAAGCTGAACACATGTGAATAATTCTTTAGCTTTGTCCAACGGGACGCTTACTGCCACGAAAGGAAGCTTCTTTCCATATGGATTGAGAATGGATTTTCCATTTTGAGCTTGCGCGAAAAAAGGCGACGCAATTAGCGTTTATATTCACTTCCAAAACATTTCCAAATCGCTTGCAGGAGGAAGAAGAAGACACTTTCCCAAAAAAGTGCCACCGTCTTTACAAAGACGTCTTGCTGAGTCACGGCAGCCATTAAAAATATTAATTTCACACCCAAATCAGGCCTTGAGTAGACTTAAACAAACTTAAGAAAGTTGAGATATATCTAGAGGTATTTCAAGTTTTCAGAATAATACCACCAACTTTGAAGACTTGATGTAAAATTGTTTCTTTCAAACAATGATTTCAGAAAAATTCGGGGTATACTCCCAGGGGTCAGCCCCTCAAATTCAGCGTGGTTTCCACAAACGTTGAGTTAAACTGGTTTAATAAAGAACTGTGTGGCAGCGGTTTCATAGTCTTCTCCAGGAGAGTCTGCCGCCACCTTCAACTGAACAAATTCTTCTTATATCGCCTAGTATCGTTTTCTTAAAGTTCCCGTCTTTTACTATACGCTTTAAACCATTTCTGTTACTGCACTTCTGAGATGGTCAATTCTTACGAATGGTTCATCTCTTATCAGCGAACAATTACATCTGATACGCAACTTCCACATTCGCTTCCGACCTTCCTTTTTTCAAGAGATATTGGCCGTCTATAGTGCTTCTTTCAGGCGCTTGTACGATGCTGGTGAACACCAAATTTTGCGCTGCCATTTGAAAAATTTGTGCACAAATTTAGCAGACCGTTTGAATTGACCGATACACATTAAATCAAGGCCACATACACCGGAATCAGAGGTCTATTTTTCGAGATTCTTCCCGTCTTCAATAAGTGACGAGTTTGCCGCGGAACCACTTAAAACGTACCTCAAGCTGAGTGCACCATCCGCCCTACAATAATTTTGTATCCACGTGCCGAATGGATAAATAGTTAGCGCAAATGGCGTTCCAGGAGACACCAAGGCGTCCTTCTAGAATGCGGATATTGAATTATCGGTCTTTATTGTTGTCTGATGCCGGTATATCTTGGTTATCTCTGTGTGAATATTTTTCAAAACACAATGGAGCTAGGTAGAACCTATCAGAACATAGTGAGTCTTGAGTAAGCAACCGAGCCACCCAGTGTGCACAGCGCTTGTCCACAGGCAAGTAGAAACTCCCTGAAATTTTTTCGAAGCATCTGGACACTTCCACACAGTCAGAGTATCAGTGTAACTGCAATGAATGTGATCGTTTACAGCAACTCTGGTGACGTCGCGGTTTTCATTGTACGCTATTTTGCCGAAAGTTTTACGGGCCACAGAAGCTCAATGAAGAACTCACAACTCGTTTTATATCAACCTAATGTCACGTGATGCACTCTTGCTACCTCCCAGCTGACAAAATTCGTTGATGAGAACTTTTCTTATGGTAAGTTGTTATCATACTTACGGGATTCCTCCCTCCTCAGGTCATCAATGCGGACGGTTTTAATTTCTTCGCCAATTCACAGACGACTAGGACAGAGTTTGCAAGTTGTCCTAACGTTTAACGCTACCCAAGGTGGTGTGGCATTGTATTTGTTTTACTTCAAATCTATTCTGCCAAGGTTGAATTTATCTTGCCATGAGTGCACTGAGAACCTTCCATATAAGCAGAATACCGAACTGCACATATCCCATTTTGATGTGTATGACATGGACTAAACACTTTAACTCAGCAAAATCAACGGTCCTTACCAGTTTGTCCCAGAAATAATAGCGGCAAAGTGGCGTTTCCGCATTGCTTCCAGTCGCGAAAGCTTCATCTTCGTGCCCATCTCCGTTTTCTGAAGGAGAGTTGTAGGCGTAACCGGCCAACTGTCTGCCCTACATTACATAAAGGTGGGTCCTTTAAAACACGCAAATATCTTTACTCGGCTAGGGCACAATGGCGCTCTGATACTACAGTTGATTGGCTTTAACCTAGTGAGTAATAATCACCACTGTGTCAAAGAAGCATGTTCACTGATAAAGTCTTCACGATTAGCGACAAACTTAGAATGACGGGATGAGGTGTCACTAATGTAGTGTAAAACTGTAGTGAAATCTGCTCGCAGGAAAATACGAGTAATAAATGAACACTATTCTTGTGGGACGTTGATCAGTAGCTTCACTGACAGAACGGCGGCCGTAAATTCTAACTTAGGGAATATCGGATGCAATAGGCTAGATTTACCCTTCAGGAAAAATTGGTAAACTATTCCGCCCCGTATCGAAATTCTGGGCAAATTAGAGGCTCTATTAACTAACTCAGGCGTATGAAAACGGCACTCTTTCAATCCAAAGTCAATAAGTAGAAATAACGGAGAACACTCAGTCTACTGGTGGACCAGTGGTGTGGAACCACTCTCTCCTGATTTTTTATCTTCAGCATTCAGTTCTCTGACCATTCTCTGACATTCCTTCAACAGATGTATGGTATCGTTCTCTCGGCACGGAGATGGAACACAGCCAGACTGCCAAGATGATCGTACCATGAGCCCAAACTAGCCAAGAGTATCCCTTTTGCGAGTAGTTCATCTAATACCTTTATCGCGATGCGATCAGTCAGTCAGCAAACATGCTTTTACATCTCGCAAAAGCCTCAAGGTCATCTGTAACCGCTTCTCTCTTAGTTCAAGGTCCTTAATTTTAGTCGTCTCATTAGAGTCTCACGGTTTCAAACCAAGTTCACATTCACGTAGACAAAACTCAATTGTTTAGGTAGCGCGTACGTTGTGAAAAGTCAGTGGGCATCTTTCAGATAAGGAAGCCGTTCCGCCAGGTTTTGCTATCAAGTCGAACATTTTGCTAATTGCTAAAATCCGTTCCTACAACACCTCAAATAACCCTACAACAGAACAGCTTTTGTCTGTGCTCATGAACTGGAATGGTCGTATCAACTAATTCAACATACTTGACCAACCGCTGAGATTGTGATAGAAGCAATCACCAGCTTGGTATGTTTTAGGTTAAACAACGTAATTCCTCAAAGTACCTATTCGCTAAAACAAGCTTGCTTTGCAGTTCCCTGTATAAAGGCTTTAACGACAAGAGTGGGGCTTCCAGACTATCCCCTTGATCTAAGACCAGCAACATGCAGGACACAAAGGATTGCTTGACGAGCCTCTTTCGGTAATGTCAAAGACACACTAGGTGATGAGAGTCATCCTGCGGCCTCATCCATTTGTTCAACTCACCTTAGGCAATAACGAGTAGAAAGATCGATGTGGAGAATCACCCTAGGACCTATAATTCAATTTAAAGCATACAGGAGCTTTGAGGTAGATTGGTCAATGCGCTTTCAAGTGAAAGAGCAGGGGACATTGGCTAAACATTTCTTGGATCTAGTCACAGCATTGTCAGCTGTCTACTTCATGAGCTCTGGCTATCTGATTTTGGTTTGGGGCTCTTCCTGATCAAGAAAAAACTTCCTCGGTGGCAAGTCGTCTGTAAACTCTGTATCCCTGGTAATGTCCTCGAAGCAATCAATGAAGGTTGCGAGACCGCAAATGGGATCAGCACCTGCATATTTACTTGTAAGGCTTTTATCGCCGGAAAGTATAGTCCAGGAAAAAGTTCGATGTAATACAGTAATTTTATTGTTTGAACACACACACACACATAAGGAATTCCATCAGGGACCAGTTGGAGGCTGCGCTTAATGGCAACTAAAAAAACGGCGTATGTAATCCTCTGACTGAGCAAATGGGACAACCGGTTTACTTGCGCCCCCGTCGGAATGGACTTGATCTGGTTCTCAAATAATGCTTCGCTAACATTTTCATGTTTTGACGTAAATGTTTGAAAAAAATGATACTAGAATAAGATTGCCCCCTGTGTGTGAAACTAAGCCATGCTGAAAGATCAAGAAGTACCGCACAGACGGGAATCATCAGCAGTACGCATCTCACGAAACTCCTGTAGGATGTCTCAAACTTACGACCTTCCAGCTAGGCACTTAACCCTCCGGCCATGAACAGCTGATCAGCTGATAAAATTCTGGTAAAAACGCGGTGCAAGTTGGTTCAAAAACCGTTGCTAGTGTTGGTTAGCACTTTCTTGCTTTGTACCTGGCAGGATGCCATCATTTTCTGGTATAGCAGAGAAAGCCTGCCTTTTAGGCTTAAGTCAGTAAGAACTACACACCGCTCAAACTCATTCGAGGAGCACATACAAGCTTCTTTCTCCGTGCTTGATTTGATGCAAGGAGGGTGAAGCAAGCAAATATACTTTTGGTTCAGTGCGTCCTTAATCTGCCAAAGGTTGCTTCCACTTTGTCTAAATAGTTCAAACAAGAGTGACATCCACCCGCCCATCTTTTGCCGCCCAGCGATGCACGATGAAAATTCTACGGCACCGAAGATAGCCAAACTCAGCTACGTTTTCAAGCAGTTCCTGGAAATGTTTAGCCTCATCATGACAGTAAAAAAGGATCCCTTGTACAATGTATCCTTGTACAATGGATGAATAAGCCATCAGACACCGACGTGCACTGTTGTTCATGGCAGTTGCCGTAGTACGTCGTTCGGATCAATCGTTGTCTTACATAAAGAGGCAATCTTGATCAGTTTGGCACTGATTAAATGTTCCAACGCGCGGTTTTGTTGGCTCGTTAATTCAGCCCTCATGAACTCGAGACAAACTGACGGTCCCTGACTGTTGTGATCAGTCACCACGATGCGTGAAAACTGACACGCATCTAGATTGTACTGCTTACCGGTTTAGCACTGCATAACTCAGGGTACACTCTACAAACACGGGTTCCCGAATTTCTCCACAGCGGATGAGGCAATGTGGACCATCGGAAGCAGCTGATTTAGTGATGGAAACATTTTTGCCGGGAAAGATCAGTTAGGAAACGGGGGCCATGTCGCAAAAACTGAAGCAATTTGACGAATTAGTGCACTATCACTCTTCACGATCCTTCTGGAAGGAAATTTTAGTTTAAATTCGATGTGATTCATTAAAATTCTCACGTCCACTTCGAGTTTCGAATTTATGCGTGAATTTTTTCGAGCGTGCGGTAATTATACTGTGCTGACAATAAGCTACTTGCATATTCTAAGTAGCTTAATTTTTATCCTGTTCTTTGTAATCCATCTCGTTCACCCAGCGCTGATGCAGGTGTACGGAACACGACGATAACATGGAACGTCTCTCAAGACATATATTTACCGGGAAACATGAAATCATTTGTGTGCGACAGAGTGGAAAGTCAGCGCGGGTGGTCTACACGTGAACGAATCGAAAGGCAGACGACCATCAGATCGATATATAACCATGCCCTTTATGAGCAATCCTAATTTATCGACCGGAAACAGTGATCCGTTTAGTCTAATTAGTAAAAATCTGATTCCAGCACAATTAGGGTGATAGACTGAGGTTTTTAGTCGATTTTGGCGCGGTCATTCCGTCCAATGAAAGGGAAACGGTTTCCTCGTCCCACTTAGGTGACCCATTAGAATGCTGAATGACCGATTATGCTGGTTAGATGTTATCTCAAATTCATTTAACAGTTTCTGTAACGCGCGCTTTTGGAAGCGGACCACCCAGGCCAAGGTGATGTGGGTTTCAACAGAAAGTAATTTGCTCAGACGGTCTGGCCGTTGTTGACTTAATTTCCCACTCAAAAGAGACTTCCAGAAAGCAAATCATTCCCAGGAGGGTACACGGCAAGCATTCCATAGGTTTCTGAAATTTAGAAACTCCACCGCCAACCACCTGATGGACTTGAGTTTCGGTTCACAGTACTGAGGATGTCCGGACATTGAAGTGAGGAGACTACATCTTGAGTTCCTTCCAGTAGTACTGCTCTGGATTTGCGGATCGCATGACTATACTCGGATTATGCTCCATCATGTGAGACTTTTGGTGAAATTCTTGCTGGTTTTTCTTGAAATCACTCACTTTTAGATGTGTTTCAGCTGCCGCCGCTTTGTCCTCGTGCTACAGCTGTGGTATGTTTCGGATGCCATTCCGGAGGTGCTTGCAGAGATTGCGCGAGCGTTGTCGTGATACTGACAAGCTGACATGTGTCGAAATCTTGTACCCGTGGTGGTTTACCCCACGGATATCTATCGGGTGCACTTCATAAATAACACGTTTGAGATTTTGCTGAGCGGTGATGCATTGGTCTTTCATTTCGGTGCCACGAAATCATTTTTCCCGCAAACTTTGTTGTACTATAGCTTCACCGTTTTCACTTGGCGCTCTAACTACTTAAATCAAAAAAGTAGCATTCCAACGTCCGGAGCCCAATAAATTGGAATGCGCGTCTTGAGTTGAGAAAAATCTTCAAAGGATATATATTTGAGCAAACGAGTTCCGTCTGTGGAGAAAAAACTGGCTTGGTGATACCTGCTTTTTAGTTGCACTTAGGCCACCAGAAATGCACACAGTACCACCCTAAGTGCGGGATGGTTCAATGGTTAGATTGCGAATTTACTGACCAGAAGTTCCGTGGTTCGAACCCAACCGCTGCCTCCCAAACTTCCCCTGTCTAGGGTTGGGCAACTTGGAAGTACCCCGACCCTTATGCTTCCTTCTGGTTGCGTGACAGTTAGGCACCGAAAAGGTGCTACAACCGAACGATTATTTTTTCATTTTTACCGCCCCCAGGAAGCAACTTATGACGATCAAAACTGGTCAGATTACGGAGTCTGTGTGCCAACCGTTTTGGGTTGAACAGTTAATTATGTGGGTGAAGAGATTGCTACATTTTAAGTCAGCCTGATTCCAGAGGCAAGGGCGGTGCTGCCTGTTGCATGAGCATAAACCCAATAGATTTTTCAAGTGGTACAGTTTCAAGACTACGCTAACTACCCATGAAAGCAACCAACTAACAAAAAGCGATGAGGACATAGTTGACGCACAGCAAAGGAAACTACTCACAAGGTCGCTGAAAACTCTTCGACAGCCCATGAATGAATTCGCCCTTCCACTTTGGGCTCATCAGCTAGGCGCAGTCCCCGAGTTTCCGTCAACCTTATGTTCTACTTGCACCTCAATTGAACTGTTTTCGAGAAATACGCTCATTTGAAAATCTATTTGGTTTTCACGAGAGACCCAACTGAATCGTTCATTTATGATATTCTACAACTGAATGTGCTGCACACAGACCTCCTCATGTTTCAGTTGGCACGATATTCGAGATATCGCAGAATATTTTCATAAAGAATACTACTAGCAAGTAGCCCTTTGTGCAGTACGTTCAGTGGAAGAATATCATATTTGGAGAACCAGTTGGAATGATATTCAAGATATCACTGTACATTGTATAGACGTATTGTACTACTCATAAGGTTACTAAAAACCCTGGACACCCCACGAGCAGTTTCGTGCTTCTTGGGGTTCATCAGAAGAACATCATAAACACAGGAGTTTCAGCGTTGCTCCAGATTGATCTCCCATTAAACCCAAATCGGCGTGCGGATGAGTGAATTTGCCAATGGGTTCCAAAAGGTTGAAGACGATTGTAGGCTCCCAAACAGATGTCATCAACCTTGTGAGTAGTTTCCCCCGTGAAAACCAAATTGATTTGCAAGTGAGTGTATTTCTTGAAAACAGTCCAATTTGGGTTCAAGTAGAACGTAAGGTTGACGGAAACTCGGGGACTGCGCCTAGCTGATGAGCCCAAAGTGGAAGGGCGAAACCGGTCATGGGCTGTCGAAGAGTTTTCAGCAATCCTGTGGGTAGTTTCCTTTATGAAAATATACTGCGATATCTCGAATATCGTGCCAACTGAATCATGAGGCGGCACATTCAGTTGTAGAATATCATAAACGAGAGCTTGAGTTGAGTCTCTCGAAAAACCAAATTGATTTGCAAATGAGCGTATTTGCCAAGATCTCATTTCCAAATTTTATTTGTTCTGGTCACAGATGGCCAGACCGTGTATAACAGGCATGCCTGACCATCAGTCCTAACACCACAGTACAAATCTGTTTTATACCAAAACGTACTTGAGGATGGATTGACTCAGTCTAGACATTAATTGATAATGCAAGTTGACAACCACTCAACCACATTTGATGTTTGCTCACATTCTCCATTTTTGCTCCTCCCCTCCACAAAAGATGCTGCCGTTAGCGGCTGTTCCCGACGTCACCTGGATAAAACACTTAGTAAATTGGCCAATTAATGTATTAACACTAATCGGCAAAAGAGGAAATCGGTTGATTGGGTGACAGGTGATGGACAATGGGACCAGTAACTAGGTGAACATTTTCAATGGACAGAACGCGAAATCAACCGGGGAAGATTGATTATATGGTCATTTTCTTTAAGTTGAAACGGTTGGAAGAACACTTTGAGAGGCCGTGAAAAAAAGAGAGATGTAAGTAACACCATCCTCGTCAATTTGAATGATGAGTACTATTCACTTTCCCAGAGATACCTGCAGCAATCTTTATATTGTCTGGGCACCACCGCATCACTCATGAATAGACAACAGGAAAGTGCAAATCGGCTTGTTCGCTGAGCTGGTCAGTTCGATTGCAAACGTTACAGCACCGATCAAGGTGATATCATCAGCGCATGGCTAGGGAGCGTAGTGGTGCGTAGCGATGGATTGGTGGTTGTGCAAAAGCAGGCAGTCGACAAAAACGCTTGGGCAGTACGCTAATAGTTCCGTCATGGAGAGACCAACATCCGCGTAGTCCCAGGTCGACTTTCTTGCTGTCTGTGGCAGGATCACTGAGGCTATCCATCATTTTTGGTGTTACCTCTGATCCAAGCCCCTCCTGACCCACATAACGACCGTTTCTAGGTAGATCCCATCTACAAGCGAAGCGGCTACCCCGGTCTGCACAATTCGTAGATATTTGCTGCATTTCCGAAACTCGAATCAAGATCAATTCGCGTGTACCCAGCTTAGGATAACGTTAGTTAGTCGGGATTCTATTGTAGTGGATCAGGCCGATGTTAGCATAATTCTCAGCTTCCCAGCTGGGTATTCTCTACTCGACCGAGATTCCATGGAACAAGCGCGCCCTTTCCTTCTTTGTTTAGCGATTTCCACGAAAAACGCACTAATCGATAACATGGCTTCCACAACTGTACCAATCAACATCATCATCATCATCATCGACAGCCTGACATCAGTGTTCAACACCGATGCTTCACTGCCGTACCAGTGTACTCATACTTGGTGTACTCACCCACCCACCAGGTGGCCTTCAGATTTTGTCCTGGTCGCGGGTGGTCTTTTTTTCAAAAAGTAGAATGTCTCAGTTCATCAGAAGTGCAACTTTCTAGTCAGTTCAGGATTAATGGCAATGCCGACCGTATTCCATGGCGTTTCATGTTCACCACTCATCTCTCAGGAGTAGTGTATCCTGAGTTCACGATAGCTCCGTGGTTAAAGTGCGAGCTTACTGACCTAGAGGACTTTGGTTCGAACCCAACCCTGGCATCTCGCGTTCTCCTGTCTAGGTTTGGGAAACCTGACAATCACTCAGCCCACAGCCAAAACGGTGTTACGGCTGAACGACAAGTATTGGATTCTGGCACATTGAACGTCCATACACTATCTGGCACACCCCTCGCCATGGGAGGGGTCCTCGAGGACACAACCAGTGGGTACTATTTTTACTATCAGTTTTTATGAAACACGCAGGTCGATTCAGACCATTCTTTCGTTCGATGCGATTTTTGTTGCGTTCCCTGGGCGATCTAAGAAACCAACATCTCTTTTTGCTCCCTCAGTAGACGTCAGCAGATGGATGTTAGGACGGGAAGAACGCATCTGGATGGTACTTTTGGAGTACGGATAGGAACTGCTGTATTGAAGCGCCATACGGTCAGCGAGCGTTATTCTCAGATGCTGGTAGGTCCGTGGTTCTAAGAAACGCTCCAAAAACCGAAGGCCAATCGCCTTTGTACCTCTATTCAAGAAAAATATCCCTTTAATGCGGTTGTAGCGTGGTCACTAGCCTCACCAGTTGTTATATCTGCTGATTCGCCAGTCTGCGGTATCTGCTGCTGACCCGCTCCATCGCCTGGTGCCGCAGAATAAAGACTCACAGAAGGGAACACAACAGCCATGTTCCGAACAAGCGAATGCGAGTGCGGGAGCGCGTGCAAGTATGAATGTACAACGGTCTCAAGGTATTTATTGGAGGGACATTGTCTGAACTTGGTCCAACGCTGACGCACACGGTCTGGCTTTGGTACGAGGCTACGATATTACGCGGGCGTTGTCTGACCTCGATTAACGCTGACTCGCGCTGTCCTGGTTTGATACAAGGCTGTGACGCGCTGCATACTGAGGGGGCGTTGTCTGTCTGGTCAATATCTAGCGGAGCTGAGAGTCTCGGTAGATTTCGGGCATTCAGTGGTTGCTTTCAGGAAGCTGACCTTCCTGATATCAATAATGCTGCATTTGGCTTCGTCAAGCCATACGCAAGTTCGAGTGCACCAGTTATGTTTCCGACCAGGTAGGGGTGCACTCGCCATGACCTCAGATTGCGTCAAATGCTTGAGTGTCATCACACGTGACACCGACCAGTCATACTGGAGGCGGTTATCTTCGACATTAAAGGAGCCTTCATCTCCATGGATGGATCGGTTGGCTGTCTACGTGGGCTTGGTCAGCGAGGACTGCCCTCAAAGATTGCACATGTTCTTTCTGTTACTTAATCCCAAAGTTGCGATTGCGTTAGTGTTTACGATGGGCGATCCAAAAGTTCTCCAAGAACTACTTAGATCACCAGTGATGTCTTCTGTCCTCAGTTTTGTTCACTTTGGTCACCTATGTACCTGACACCTGTGTGTACTCATCACGTGTTCACTAATTCGGGTGCCGAAATCATATCTGAAAGCAAACTGGTTGAATTGGACTTTGCTGATGAATTGACGATAACTTGTCAGCACAGTATAAACCGTTTCGAAATGCATTTTGCGCCTTCAAGCACAAAGTCTTGGCACAGGTCCGGTTGATATTTCAGAATAAGGAACAGGTTCAACTGTCTTGAAATCTACACAAGCCCTGACTGCACTTTGATGCGTCAAGTCAGAAGGCGCATCGCCAGGACACGAGTAATACTCACCAGAATGCGGCCGCCTGAATGTCGTGAACTAATATCACCAAAGTTAAGAAGGCATATCCATAAAACACCGTGAGAGCAGTCCCCCTATTCGTAGCCACTCAGAGCCGAAAAACTCCAGCGTTTTTAGATAGCTGTATAGCATAACGGGCATTTATTAACTGTGACACGTATGCAATGAACATCTAAGCGTGACCGAATACTACTCAACCAATCGGTTCTACCTGAGCAGTAGGTAAAGTGTATGTGGATGGGGTATGTAATACTTAGATGGTCGTTGGTTTGTTCGCTAACCTGGGCAATTTCATTGCAAACGTTACATCATCAATCAAATGTCAGTGCGTCGTTGGAGCCGATGGGTGTAACACTACGGAGCAAAATCAGCTGCGCTGGTCATTGCCGTCTTCCTGGATGGGGACCCCGAGACGGGCCAAATCATTGGCTAGAGAGACATTGTCAGACATGGTCCAGTCGCGTCCTCAATGGCGCTCGTGCATCCAAGCTATTGCCTTCGATGCATAGCATAGTGCTGTATTTACGCACTAATCAGCTCCCTCCTGTAACGCAGCAGCTACCTACCCTACCTCCCGGTGACCGAAACTGTGGCAGCTCCAACGCGGTTCTTACAGCTGACAATGATGGTGATGATGACGTTCTCGAACAACGCACTGATGATGGCATTGATGACTGGTGATGAAGCATTTGCAATCGAACTGCTCAGCTTGGCGAACAAGCCGACGATCATCTACGCTACCAACATTTCCCTTCATAGAAAATAGAAATCCTCTGACAATGTCACGACACCTTCCTAGGTGTTTCTAATTTGTAGAAAAATTATTCAACAAGCGAATTCGCATTCATTCTATCTGATAGCTACCTGGACGAGAGCTACCTGTAAATCTTTGTAGAGGTCCCATTGAAAGTTCGCCTAAGAATCTCGACATCCAGTAGTTCCTTCTCGAAAAATGTCCCCGAATGAAAGAATCTGGGTTGCAGAGAAGAGTTCAAAAGCATGAGTGACGCTTCGAAGGATCCGTTTCTTGACGAGCCAATGGTTCTTTGAATGACAGAAGCTTGCTTTCCCTTCCTGATTAATCATGACTTGAGTTAGACCCAGGCATACGTAAAAAGCGTGTTTCGTCATAGACAAGCTGATTTGAGGTTGAGTTAGAAGTCCGAATAAACTGTGCCACACAAATGTCGGAAAACAAACGGTAAAAATAAAAAAAATAAATCGTTCAGCTGTAACACCCTTCCGGTGCCTAGCTGCCATGCCACCCGGAGGAAGCACGAAAGCTGGGATACTGCCAGGTTTCCCAAGCTTAGACACGGGAAGTCAACAGGCAGAGGTCGGGTTCAAACCACAGACCTTCCGGTCAGCAAATTCGCGCTCTAACTACTTGGGCCATCTCACCCCAACCGGTGGTCTCAAATAGTCCAGCCCGGTATTTCATCTCTTTCCGTTTCTCACGTTATTGAAAAGCTGAGTTCATCTAAAAAAATAAGCTTACCAACAAGGACAGTTCGTCAAGGTGAAATTCATCAAACGATGAAACAAACTCCCACCAAATTCGCCCGAGTAATCTGGCTAATCTGATTACTTGAAATAATTCAGTAGAGTAAATAATGCTTATGTTTTTTGGATAGACCAGTATCATCCGAGCACACAGTACATCCATTCATATTAACTTTCACCAACTGAGGAGACCAAACACCAATGGACTGCTCTAGAGATTGGTTTTTCCCGTGACAGTACGGATCTTCAGAATATCGTAGCGCTCAGAAGCTGGACTGGCTAATTGTACGGGTTTTATACTCTGAGTTGGTTCAACTGGTTAGAGCGCGAATTTACTGGCCGAAAGGTCCGTGGTTCGAAACCGAACTCTGTCTCTCGACTTCCCTTGTTTAGGCTTGGGCAACCTGGCAGTATTCCAACCCTCCTGCTTCCTTCGGTTGGCACGGCAGTTGGGCACCGAAAGGGTGTTACAGCTGAACGATGTTTTAATATTCTGAACACTGTGAAGTGTACGTAAATTGCCCGAGTCCCACGAGACTTACTGCTCCGACACCCCATACGTTTCAGGTGAGATTTTGTATATCCGATCGATGGTTCCACTTGTTTGTCCTACAGCGTTACTCCGCTTATATGACTGACACAAACAAGCACAGAGAACCAGTTAGCGGCCAGGTTTTTCAGTTTGATTTAATCTCGCGGCCACAGTTGCTTTTTTGCCCTATTCGTCCAATGTCTGTCGGATAAAATCATCGAAGTCTAAAACGCACGTTTTCGGCAAAACATTCGATCAGCTGATACAAACTAGTGAGTGATTCATTATCCTTGTTACTCACAGTCTAGTTACTCAGTTACACAGTCTTGTTACTCACCAGTCTAATGCCTTCAAAAACTACCCTGTTCGGGGAGAACTACACAAAAAATAGCGGAATGCATTCATTTGCACACCAATTCCGTTTTGACGGGAGACCCCTCTGGAACCCAACTGAATCTCCGTCAGAAACAAAGTGGTATGCAATCTGGCATCAGATTGAACAAAAAGTTGACGGACCACGCCTACCTGATGAGCCCCAAGAAGGGCGAAACCGGTCGTGGGCTGTCGAGGCGTTTTCAACATTTTTGTCAATGAAACTAGTTCTGGAGAAATACACTCTTTCCAAATCAATTTTATTTTCACGAGAGACTTAACTGAATCTCTCGTTTATGATGTTCTACAACTGAGTGAGCTGCACACAGGCCGCCTCATGTTTCACTCGATTCAGTGTTCGAGATATCGCAGTATATTCAAAAAGAGAACTACTAAAAGGTCACTGAAAACTCATCGACAGCCAACGACCGGTTTCGCCCTTCTTGAAGCTCATCAAGTAGCCGCAATCTCCGAGTTTCTGTCAACATCAAATGTGAGTGGTTGTCAGCTTGCATTATCAATTAATGTCTAGCCCGAGTCAATCCATCCTCAAGTACTTTTTGGCATAAAACAGACTTGTACTGGAGTGTTAGAACATGCCTGTTGGGCACGGTCTGGCCATCTGTGACCAGGACAAATAAAATTTGGAAATGAGATCTTGGCAAATGCACTCATTTGCAAATCAGTTTGGTTTTCACAGGGGGGACTCGAGTGGATCTTTCGTTTATGATATTCTTCAACTGAACGTGTTGCACAAAGGCCGACTTTTGACTTGGTTTCAAGTAGAACATATGGTTGATGGAAACTCGGGGACTGCACCTACCTGATGAGCCCCAAGAAGGGCGAAACCGGTCGTGGGCTGTCCGGAAAAATTGACTCGTTGGCCGCATGTGGACGGAACGCCCACGCATTTGCAGCTGACTGTGGAGTCCGTTTAGTCAATATTGGCTGAACGTCCTTTGATCAAACTGCTCGCCGACAGGTCACAAGCTCGAGACTTCCGAGAATTTCATGAGATGTGCAGTGCTGAGAATTCCAAACAAAGATAAGGACGCTGAACAGTGGTTTTTAACTTTCCAAGCTAAAAAAACGCACTGATTAGATGAAACCCCGTTTGAAAATTAGTAAACTTTCCCGCACTACCATGCAACTACTGTTTATAGAATTGAGCATTCCGAAAGTCCCAAATGTACAAATAGGAGTCGATCGGTCTCTGTCCATCTAGCAGATGAGTCTCAATCAGGATAATGCGTTTCTCGTCACCTCTGCTAATCTAAACTCTTAGCTCGGGAGTCATCGTTAAAATTTGGTGGCACATTTTACTACTTACAAGTAATTCGATTGCTGAATGAATTTGACGCATGGACTGAACCCAGTCAAAGCAGATTAACTCCAGGCTGGGTGGGGTTTGTGATATGCTGGCCAACCCCTAGGGCAATACATCTAAGTCAAACAAGTCCTGTCCAATCCTTGAACAAATATTGGTTTAAACCAGTTTGATTTTGTTTGCCTGATAACGATAGGCCCCCGAGGGGAGAGAATCACTCTGTCTTCGAATGTAGTCGAACAAACAGCAAGCCAACGGAAAGGGGTGGGGGAAAGAAGCTATTCGACCTAAAAATTGCCCGACAACTGCGGCTGAAGTCGGTGTTTACTTAGGTGCTCCAATTCGAAGTCATAGCGCTCAGTTTATACTTTGTTAAAGATTGTAGATTTAACCGTCTAAACAACGAGGAGATGCGGCGTTGTCAGGTCACCCTCAGTTTCGGAAATAATTAACCAGCCTCATTATATGGTTCTGACAGTTCAACGAATATCAGCAAAAACGATTATGGAGAAACTTGCAACATTCAGAGAACTTTTATAGTTCCTAATCCATGAGTTTGCAAAAGTTTTCTGACAGCGCACAAATGCCTGAATTCGGACAAGAGAAAGGCCCCCAATCGAAAATGTTCAGAACGGCTTTGCAGTGTTCTACGGACTACTTATCACAATGATAGTACCTAGATTTTCTCCAGGTCACCAGGACAGGCCATGGTCAGAGTACATTTCGATCGTGAAGGTGATGACTAACCTCCGAACAGCAAAATTCTTCGGTAACGTGTTTTACCGGATAAAGCATTGCCAAAAAACGTTTCCAGAGAATTTGGAATATGATCGAATAGATCATCTATTTAACCAATATTTATCTAACTTACTAGATTCCGTTTTAACACCTTCCAGAGTGTCTATTTTTTTACTGATACCGAGGTGATTGCCGTGGCGGATAGGGATGATAGCCAGAGAATATCATTATTCGCATCACGTTGACACTTTTTCAGAGCTTTCTCGTATTTGGTTAGGAAACGTTTTCATTTTTTCGACCAATACTTGCACACGGATTCGGTCTTGACAGGAGACTCAAATGAATCCGGCTGAATCCCTCGCTTACGGGGGTCGGCTTAGAAATCTGTTGAAATCTGTCCAATTTGCGTTCAACTAGAACACAGGGTTGATGGGAACTCGGGGACTGCGCCAACCTGATGAATCCAAAGTGGAAGGGCGAAACCGGTCGTAGACTGTTGAAGAGTTTTCAGCAACCTTGTGAGTAGTGTGTTAGTCTGCATTTCATGGTTTCATTTTTTCTGTTGTGGATTCCTTTCTCTAGAGTTTTTTGGCAAAGTTTTGATAACACTGCTCTGTTTTAGACTGGCCTTCTATTCGGTGTGTTCACACCGAAATTTGCAAGAAGTGACCTTGAGTTCCGATTTGGTTTGGAATTCATCAGGGATGCAGTTCCTTATATCGGAAGATTAAACGTTATCGTCCAAGGTGCGAGATCCGGTTGTTACCGATACTGGACGATGCTAGATGACCCCGAAGTACGACGTCTGTTTGAGATTTGTGGATGTGATCGGACCGTCAAAAGTGGAAAAGTTTGGTGGCGAAGTAATATGAACATTAAGTCCGAATTCCTGATAACTGGGAATCAAATCTTGGCTGATGGTCTCTAATAGGGACGAAGATAAGATCCAGTGCTTCTCTTATCTGCTGAAGACAGGAAGACAAGCGTTTAAAGGAGGGCGCTTGAAACCCTTCTGTGTACTGCACAACACACCTTCACAGTCCTACAAAGTCGTTTTAGATTATCTACTACTCATAAGGTTGCTGAAAATTCGTCGACAGCCCACTACCGGTTTCGCCCTTTTTGGGGCTCATCAGGTAGGCGCAGTCCCCGGGTTTCCGTCAACCTTATGTTCTAAATGAAACCAAATTGCACTAAATTAGCGAATATACACGCATTTGCAAACTAATTTGGTTTTTTGAGAGACTCACCTGGAACCTAGCTGAGTCACTTGTTTGTGATGTTTTTCAGGCCTCTCAAAAAACCAAATTAGTTTGAAAATGAGGGTATATCGGTTTTAGATTAGTTCTGAACTCACAATTTCAAGTTCGACCGACTGGGAGACATAGAAGACGCTCTGACGAACGAATGTTTTGGATAATTCTTCCTCTGGCCAATACACACACATAAGCAGACTATCAGCTTCCGCATACCGATCAGTCTAGAAAAATCGATAACTTGGTTGGGTATAGTCAACGGGTGTCACGTGATGTAGTCAGATTTTTTCGTTCGGTGAAGATACTGTACTGTAAATTAGGGACAACTTAAAATGAACTGTGTGCACGTCGCACCCATTAGTCTGCAAAATGCGCCCCCTAAATCAGCCTCTCCGTTCTGTGCGCTTTCAACGATTGGTCACCAACGATAGAATATCGAATCGCACAAAACTGTTCGCCTGAATCAGTTTGCTATTTCACCCAGTTGCTTCCGAAATCTAACGTGTACCATTAGCTGCGAATTTGCTCCAGTTCTGCCGGCCGAGGAAGGTGTGAGGTAGAGAGACAATGATGAACCACCGATGCGTGACGAACAGAAAAATAAGCAATGTCACGATAACTGCATGCCTTTCTTTGTTTTTTGTTTGACTGAACAGCGTTATGAGCATCTGGAAACGCGGGTGTTAATCGGCAGGCAACGATGACGATAATGATGAATGGCTTAGCTTCATTCGCCACACTTCATTGCCGTTGCTATAATCGTGCTGTCAAACCGAGGGTGTAAAAAACCTGGGGGGGGGGGAAGATGCCGAGATATGTCGCCTCAAAGTAGCGATTATATGCGTCTGAAAGTGAAGACATTTGGAGACGAGCGAATATGACCATACCTGGATTGGCACAGGTAGCCGGAAGAAAATTCTCCGAGTTGACAAATACTCTCTTGCGAGTCGAATTTGTTTCAACCGGAAGGTCACGTGGATCACTCGAGTATGATATTCATCGCCTGGCGTTCAGTTAGTTAGACATTGGAGACGCCACAGCATATTTTTACGAAGAAAACTATTCGTAAGTTTGCTGAAAATCTTTCGACAACCCGCAACCGATTTCACCCTCATTTGTGGCCCATCGGTTAGGCGAATTTTTCCAGTTGAAGAATACCATGATGAATGAGAGATTCGGCTAGATTCCGTTGAACTCCTGTCATGGCCACATTCATTTGAAAGCCAGGGTTTTGAGGAGTTCCATCAATTATTGATTCAAAGATAACAGAAAGTTGACTGAGTGGAAACTTCCGGAGTGCGCCCACCTGATGAGCCACAATAGTGGCAAAACCGAACGTGTGCTGCCGAAGAGTACTCAGTGATTTGTGCATTAACTTTGTATAATGTATCGCCGTCGACTGATTCACTGATTGATTGGATGATTGATTGATTGATTGATTAAGTGATTGATTGATTGATTAAGTGATTGATTGATTGATTGATTGATTGATTGATTGATTGATTGATTGATTGATTGATTGATTGATTGATTGATTGATTGATTGATTGATTGATTGATTGATTGATTGATTGATTGATTGATTGATTGATTGATTGATTGATTGATTGATTGATTGATTGATTGATTGATTGATTGATTGATTGATTGATTGATTGATTGATTGATTGATTGAAAAGGCGATTTTGTGCAGCACTCTGAATTTGGTAGTAGCTTAAGTAGCTAAAATTCATTTAAGCATAATACTATATTTCTCTGTGAGTGAGTGCTCAACTCCACATGGCTTGAATCCAATAGGTCTGCCAGAAGTTTTGGGATTAACATCACCCAGTATGCCATAAAAATGGCGGACACATCAGTGAATCATTATCAACATGTCAGCCAGCGATACCCCAGAATCCACTAATTCTGAGAAACAAGTAGTGAACATGCAACGCCGTAGAATACGGTCGGCATTGTCATTGACTCATGAATCCAAGCTGAACAGACCAGCAAGTCGCACCTCTGATGAACTGAGATATTCTACTTTTTACAAGGAGACCCCCGCAACCAGGACAAAATCTGAAGGCTACCTGGTTGGTGGATGGGTGGGTTCACCAAGTATGAGTACAGTTGTACGGCAGTGAAGCATCCGTATTGAACAATGAAGTCATACCGTCAATGATGATGATGACGATGATGATGATGATTATGATGATGCTGGCGATGATGATGATGATTGATTCAGCTGTGGAAGCCATATTACCGGTTAGTGTGGTTCTCACAGAAAGTGATAAACAAACAAGGAAACGGCGCGCTTGTTTTACAGGGTCCCAGTCGAGTAGAGAATACTCAGCTAGAAAGCTGAGAGTTATGCCAACATCGGCGTAATCCGCCCCAGCAGAATCCCTTTAAATTGCGTCCAAAAAACGAAGGTTTCGTAAGCTGGGTTAACTTCAGCGGATCTTGTATTCGAGTTTCGGAAATGCAGCAATTATCTATGAAGCGTGCACACCAGGGTATATTGATGTCCACTTCGCTCGTGGATGGGATCTACATAGGAACGGTCGATAAGTAGGTCAGGGAGGCCTCGGGTCAGAGATAACACCGAAAATGATGGATAGCCTCACTGATCCTGCCACAGACAGCACAAACGGTGACCGGGCACCACGCGGATGTCAGCCTCTTCATGATGGAACCATCAGCGTGCTGTCCAAGAATTTTCGTCGTCATTCAAGCACAAAATGAAGTCAAAAAGTGTGCTTCACCTAGCTCGCGAATTCTCACGAAATCAGACTAGAGCAGAGAGTGCTTTAAAAATTTCGAAACTTTCTCATGAAATAGTAACCCATCCCAAAGTGCGTTGTGGATTCACTCCATTTAACCAAGAATTGCTTGAAAAAACGTGTGGCCGGATTCAAGATCACTGTTTTCATTTTCTAAAACGAAACCACGGAAACCTACAATTTGGTTTCATTGCCAAGTAATAATGAACAATAAAAAACCGTAATTTAGATTCTTTTTTTATGAGTGAGCAGAACCAGTTGATGTTCAAATAATTACACCGTCCGACAAGAGAAAATCCGACTAGAACGGTATAATTGTGTGTTGCAGCTGTGATCGCTCTGCGGGCAGCCTAGCGATCATCTGATTGGCTGATAGGTGACCTTGAAACGTGACTCAGGCGTGCGGTGTGCCGAACGGTACTTGACTGTTACGTCAACCATATGCTCATGTTATCCCATCCTCAAAATTTCAAGCTTCAGTCGGAAATCGTCAAAAGAAATGATCAAGCATGGTCTTCAGACCCTATCCAACACTACCGAAACAAACGATCGTCAGACTGTCCGGCTAAGTGGTTTCAGTTTGCTTACCACTGACCTAGTTTCATGCCATGTACTAAAGCTTTGACAACCATAAGCCCAACGAAGGAAGCATTTCCTGCATACTTCTCGTGATCTTTTCAATGACGCAATCATGAACGAAGCACGAAAGTAGGTATAACAGGCCCCACCAATTGTTCTCACAATAGATTTATTTACTTTGGTCTGTGACAGCGACAATCGATTGACCAGCCTTCAGATGTCCGTCAAGAAACGAAGCAAACTAACCGGATTTCTGGGTCCTGTCGGAACAGTGTGGTTATTAGACCAGGTGGCATTGTAAAAAAAAATCAGCCACGATTTTGCGAAACACAGATGGACAGGAAAGGGTGGGTGGCCTTGCCATGTTTGGCGCTCTCTTCCGTTGTGGAACACGTATCTTGACAGAATATGTCCATACAACGGATTCAGTTGCATATCTTGTTCAACTGGGACAAGTGGGCTTTCCGTACAACGACGCGATGCATCGATTGGCGCCTCAAAGCCCCGAGTGTGGCCGTCGGATTATCTGTAAACCAATCGACCAGAGGAGAAATACAGACGTGTATTTAAGAGATGATGACGGTGTGCATGAAAAAAAGACGGGTGGTTGTAAAATTTGCCCAAAACAAGGCAAGTCTTGCGTGCATCTCTGGCTGAATGCATGAGTCTTCCAAGAAGCTGATGCGCGGTGAAGCTTCTCAGATCTTCGTGAATACTTAGGATCCTATCATGCTTGGCAAAAGTTCGTCTTCTTTACATTATTAGATCAATAAGCAAAATTCGCTTGCTGTGGGGGCTACACTGCCTACAAAATGATGACACATCGTGGAAAAATTTTGGATAGCTGGCTACATACTACTGATAGTAATTTCTGAAGATGGTAATTCTGCATCTAACTCACATGGGAAGTGCCTTAGCAGGGTTGATAAGAGAGACAGCTGGAGTGATTGGTTTTAAGAAAGCAATCCGTATGGTGCCTTCTCCTGATTAGGACGAGTCAGGTGTATGGCTGAATTTGGTCAGCCAAAAAGGGACCACTTTGAATCGCACACGAGTTTTATAAGCAACTCCTCAACGTTGGGGTCACCTTCGTTAAACTTGTACCTGAAAACGGGTAATCGAATCTCACTAAATTCACCCAAAATTCTCTAAGAAAAAATCACTTGCTGTGGGGGCTACACTGCCTGCAAAATGATGGCACCTCGTGGAAAAATTCTGAATAGCTGGTTACATACTACTGATAGTAATTTCTGGAGATGGTAATTCTGCATCTAACTCACATGGGAAGTGCCTTAGCAGGGTTGATAAGAGAGACAGTTGGAGTGACTGGTTTTAAGAAAGCAATCCTTATGGTGCCTTCTCCTGATTAGGACGAGTCAGGTGTGCGGCTGAATTTGGTCGGCCAAAAAGGGACCACTTTGAATTGCACACGAGTTTCATAAGCAACTCCTCAACGTTGGGGTCACCTTCGTTAAACTTGTACCTGAAAACGGGTAATCGAATCTCACTAAATTCACCCAAAATTCTCATTTAGTATAAAACGCATGAGGGATTGCTTCTGCAGGAACGACCACTTTTGTCCCGTTCTGTGAGCTCCAGTTGTTTGATTTCCAAGCCCTTGGCTTGGAGTTAATCCGGTCGTCCATAAGGATCTTAAAAGTTTCCGGAACAATACCGGCGAATTCTTGGTAGCGTGAGGATATTTTGGAAAGTTCAATATAGAATTCATCTTGTAAGTGATGCCACCCTATGCTGAAAAGTCGAGAAGCACTAAGCAACGGTTTCATCTCTATTAGAAGTAATCAGCTGTAAACATCTCACGACACTTCAGGGAACCTTGAACCCCCTGGTAACCTGAACACTTAGCCGTTCGGCCCGGAGCTGCTGACCAGCACTGTGATTAACTCGCACGTAGGATGTAGCGCCACTCATCTTCTAATCACGAACACACATCACGTGATCACGTTCTGATTGGCTCCTGGAGTGACAGTATTTCAGACGGAAGTTTCACTCATCTGAAAGTATTCTCCTTCTTAGCTATGACCACGTGATGTGGATCCCGTGATCGAAGGATGAGTGGTGCTGTATCCTGTCTGAGTGTCACTTAATCACAGCCGCATGTGACCAAATGGTAAAGTGTTCAACCTCACAGGACGAAATCTCAACATTGAATTCCTCTTAAACAGATGCCATCTTCAACCCGCTAAATTTCCGTACGTGTTATGAACCAAAAAAAAAAACAAATTTAATCACAAAACGTTTGGTTCAAAGGTGTAGACACTTAAGATGTTGGTTGCGTTACAATTGTGTCATAAAGGGGTTAGTCTAAACCCGTCTTCTCCGACTGGATGACCAGTCACACTAACAAAAGCGCATGCTGAAGGATACAGTTATTAGGTGGAACAGGACTGGCTTCGTCAAAATCAAAAAGATGAACTTTGTTCGGGATTGTTTAGTGTAATTTAATCTGTTTATTTTATTTGGGCACAACTGGTTATTGATCAGGTTTCAATCGATCTGTCCGACAAGCTTGGTGACTGGCTTTCACGATTGTCTTTCGTCACCATAAGCGAAGACGTCATCACTGCGCCGTTTGTGGTGAATAGACCACGTGACCAGCAGCAAATCAGAGCAACTCAGTCGCCAACAGTTTGCCACATTCGGACATAAGTTTATTAGGAGATAAAGCATTTGAAACAAAACACACTGAGTCGAGGAATTCACGAAAAAGTTGAGCGTAATCGAGTGCCTGGTGGAAAGAATTTCACAATTCTACTACGAAGGGAGACAACTGGGGTCATCCCTAAGTTGGTCTGTCTAAAGCGGATTCATTTGATTTCGCCTGAAGATGTTTGTAGGAAACAAAGGCGCAGTTTTTTTTACAAGAACTTAAAGTTTAAACGTGTAGCAGAACCGTCGCCTAACTGTACGTTTACTACTGGTTACAGGGCAGCTCGCGAAATCTATATAGGACCATCCCTAACTCTGTCATGAATCGATAGACTAAACTCAACCTTCGTTAACAGATGACTAATAACCTCAAAAACCGAGCTGGAAGTTTACACGGATGTGACGTTATTAGAAGGCGAAAGGTGAGACGATACCGTAAGACCATTCCAGAGTAAAGTTCCATCAAGGAAGCATTCGAAGGCCTTTCCAAATGTAACGACTGTACTTTATATGAACGGACACGTTCTTAGTTACTGTTTTGCAGTAGCCACGAACATAGTATTTGTTTCATCTCTGTGAACCAGGCATATCCACAAAACGCCAGCCGATTCGGGATTACACCATCGTTGTGGGGCACAAAAAAGACCGATTCCCGGTTAGGTGACCAAAGTCTACCGATGCAACATCTTGGTATTTACCTGAAGCAAACAGAGATAAGAGCAACTGTTTAACTTTTTATAGATACTAGAAGATAGTCACGTGATTAGTTGATTCTATTCGTGTGTTCGTGTGCCCCAACCACCGGTGCGCAAATGGATACAGAATACACGTTCTCATGGGTTTCGAACCAAGTTGATCTGAACGGCAGACTCAGCTGAGACACGACTGAATCACTCTTTTTGGGGTTCTGTTCTTCGAATGAATGTTTCAGTTGACACTGCCACCACTTTCGATATATCGCAGTACACCTTCTTGATTGAAACTACTCAGAAAGAATGCTGAAAACTGTTCGACGGCCCACGACCGGTTTCGCCCTTCTTGGAGCTCATCAGCGAGGGAGCAGTTCCTTAGCTTCCATTGAGGCAAACATATGTTTTAATTGAAAATAAACTGTATAAAATTTGCCAGGTGCGTTCATTTGCACACAAATTTAGTTTTTCTTGACGGAAGACTCAACTGAATCATAGGTGAATCTCTCGTCTGTGATATTCTTCAACTGAATATGTGGATTCAGTTGGATCTGTCGTGACAACCGAATTGGTCGGCAGATCAGCGTAAAATTTGACTTTCGAGCGGAACATAAGGTTAACTCAAACTCGGAGACTGTCTACCTGTTGAGACCCAAGGAGACAGAAAACTGGGCGGGTTTTCAGCAACCTTATGAGTAGGTTCTTTCAAGAAGTCTGGGAATTACTGTTCAATGTGGGGGCAAGGAAATCCTGGTGATCGAACCAGTTGAGCAACATTCTTCTTTGCACAGGATTTCATCTGTCTCATTTGGGATGAAGGTCACCTGACCAAGGTCACGAAAACTGATCACGCAGTATTTCCGGTCTGTGCTTCGACAGACATTGTGGAATGTGCTTGAGGTTCTGATGAACCTGGGGTCTGTCCTGCGTTCCCCGTCACTACAACTGCGAGTTAACTGATACGTAATTTGTGACAGGCCAACTCTGATTACAACATCTTCAACCCACTTGTCTCGATGGAAAAAAACAGGAAAGTAATGACTAACCTGAATCGCTTGTCGAGGAAGCGAGGCTAAAGCACCTGGGTTAGTAGGTATTTTCAAATTAATGTTTGCAAAGGGATTCCCCCTGACAAACTCTTTTTTCGGCAGTTTCGCAACTTCTGCTTTTTACTAACTGCTTTAGAGTGACGATCTTTGCAAATGGCGATATTGAGATATGTGGCAACAACCCCGTTTTTTGTGGAAAATGCGCGAACATTATCGAAATCGCGGCTCCTTCCTGCGTGTCTGGTTTTCGCTCCACGATTTATTTCATTATGCATTTGTTCAATATGTATTTGTCACGCCCGCCTCACATGTCGTGTCCGATAAGAGTTCGTGCAGTGCTCGGGGATAGACTGTCGTTTGTTGAAGAGTCTCTAATAACAAGTGGACGTGTTTGGAACAAGGTGTGAGGTTGATAGTCAGCTCAGCCTTGTTCGCTCCAGGCTTAATTCCACTCAGAATTGCATATTGATGAGGTTGGCAGAGAAACAGGCTGCGTGACTCGGAGAAGAGAGCAACTGTGTGTCAGGCAGTGGGTGATTCCGAAACGTTTGTTGAGCTTGGGAAAGTGAACACAAATAGATTTCAGACAAAAGTTTTTTTCCATTGTGTACAGATCTGTAATCAGCTTCGTTAGACAGGTCGACTCCGGACAATTGGATCCGAAAACTATGGGGAACTGATTCCGAGACGAGTGGAATTCATCCATGTAAGCAAAAAATGCGAGTCTTTTTGTTTAAATGAACGCATGCTGATTGTGAGTAATTCTCTGAAAGAAAAGAAATCGATTGAAAAGACCGTGGCGGTCACAGAAATGAAAACCAGGTCACTTACAGAATGATCAAACTTGTAAAAACAGCTGATCTGTTCGTTTTCAGATAGGGCGGCACTCATAGTATCGATGAGTGCCACGAACATTATAAGTAGTATCGTATCAATGAAACCAGAGGAACCAAGAGTTGTTCAAAACCTCTGAAACGAGAGGCCGTAGGGAGCAAGAAATAAAAACCACAACGCAAAACTGATTAAGATCAGACCAAACAAAATACAAATAGGATGATTGTCAATGACCAATCAAGTCACAGCGAAAAGCCTGCTACTTGTAAACTATATAAGCGCAGGCACGAAGAGAGGGACTACCCACTTGACGGCGCACTGAAGATGTCGCCTCGAATGGTGACGAAACGATTGCAAATCAATCGCCAAGCTCGGCGAACAGATCAACAGCCCCTGATCATTTACCAACGGAGATTACTAAGCTTCACCTTGACGTCACCTTGGTGTTGAAACCGATGATTGGCGTGACACTTTATTTTGATGTCTTCAACAGCTGCCTGTAGAGATAATGAGACATTGTGATATGAGTCAGATAATGACGTCAACAAAGTCTTTGCTAGCATATGTCAGACAAACCCTTTCTTTGTCGTGATAGATAGCTGGCATAGACCCATACGGTAGCTCCGAGGATACTTGGCAGCCAACTACACAGGTGGGACACTGGTAGGTGCATCGGCTTGTTTTGACCTTGAGATCGATGTGGTCTAGGGATTGAGGTGTCCAGTACAAATACAACCATTAACCGCAAGTTTACTTGAAGAGTTTCCAGGGTGGATTCCACGCCCCCTTATTGTACTGAGCTGAAGATGGTTAGAGATATGTCGGCTAAACGATGCGATCAGTTTGCCTGACTGAGTGCTGGAGGTTTCGCTACCCCAGATGTTCATTGTAGACTAGTCCTGTTTCCCCCCGGTGGCCTACTTTCTTCTCACTGAAAAAAATTGATATGGTTAAAGGGCTGTGAATAACCGGCGTTCTCATCTCTTTTTGCTGTCAATCACGGAGATGATGATGATGACGATGATGATGATGAAGATGATGATCATGATAATGATGTTGATGATGATGATGATGATGGTGATGATGATGATGGTGATGATGATTCGGATGATTCGGATGATGATGATAATGATGATGATGGCGATGATGATGGTGATGATGATGATGGTGATGATGATTCGGATGATTCGGATGATGATGATAATGATGATGATGGCGATGATGATGGTGATGATGATGATGGTGATGATGATTCGGATGATTCGGATGATGATGATAATGATGATGATGGCGATGATGATGGTGATGATGATGATGGTGATGATGATTCGGATGATTCGGATGATGATGATAATGATGATGATGGCGATGATGATGGTGATGATGATGATGGTGATGATGATTCGGATGATTCGGATGATGATGATAATGATGATGATGGCGATGATGATGGTGATGATGATGATGGTGATGATCGCGTGTAAGGAAAACATCTAAGTGTGGAACGCTTTCCGGCTGTCTTCGTGAGGCGTGAATATTCTAGTCTTGAATGGCCGGGCAAATATGAAACGCAGCTTGAGAAACGACGGTCAGTCAATATTTTCGTCCCATACATAAAGTTAATCTCCTCCAAAAGCCGGAAAGTTTCCTTATCCTTACAGCATGTATCACAAGAACCGCCCGGGAGATTCGGACTCGCAAGTCATTAAAGAGCACACAGTTTGACCACTCACTTTGTGAGTGGCTCGCACTTGGACAGGACATGGCGTCAATAATCCTCCCCTCACTCGTTTCACATTCCGTAGTCACGTGTTGATCGACCGCTCGGGCGACCAGTGATCAGTGATCAGTTTCACTTTAGTAGATTCCTCCATGTAAAAAGTCACAGTGTCTTTTCGGATACGACCGAGTTGAGGCTGAAAGGTCTTTTCAGTAATCGCGTGCTGTCTTGCCAAATGCCATTGTGCTGCATTGGCGCGGTTGACTACGTGTCAGGGACATGCGGGCGAGATGGCTCAAGTGGTTAATGCGCGAATTTACTGACCGGAAGGTCCGTGGTTCGAACCCGACATCTGCCTCTCGACTTCCCCAGTTTAGGCTTGGGCAACCTGGCAGTATCCCAGCCCCGTGATTCCTTCGGGTGGCATGACAGCTAGGCACCGGATGGGTCTTACAGCTGAAAGATTTCGATTTTTTTTGTCAGGGAAACTCATCATTATCAGCGATTGTTTAGGGTTGAGTGGACCACTCTCGGTCAAATCAACATGGATGACAAGCTCTGAGGATAAGCCGCAGAAATTAGCTTTTGCAGAGGACGTTGTCAGACGGAAGTCGCCAAGAAGATAGAGCTTTCTCGTCTGAGTTCCTTCCAGGAATGATTCGACCACGGAAACCCCAACTAGACGTCTGATATGGGAGCATTTTTAACGCTGCAACACTTCATCCCATAATGTTAAGTTTCAAAGCGATCAAGCCGGTAAACAAGACCGGATCTGTGACATATTCCACGGTCTGGGAAGGTAGTTGTCCTGAGAATATTAAAAGTACTTTCCCCCTTGGCCCACTTCGGGGAATCGGGAGTGAGTTGTACTGAAATGAGAGCGCACTTGCTTGGCGCAACTCATCATCATCAACCACAAAGTTTCACTCCCAGAAGCTGCTCGTTTGTGGAAATAGCCAGCAGAACACAGACGGCGCAGACCCTGCACTTGTCTTTGCCACCTGCCAGCAGTACTAATGGGGTATACTTGGACGATATAGTGATTGGTAGGATCAGTCGGTATTATTCGCACATTATAACCTGTGACGGTAACTCATTTCTCGGATTCTCTCTTTGTCTAGTTGCTATTTTTATTTGTTCCTGACGGAACACTACTCATAAGGTCGCTGAAGTCTCTTCAACAGCCCACGACCGGCTCCGACCTTCTTTTGACTCATCAGCTGGGAGCACTGCCCGAGTTTCCGTCGACTCCTCATGTTTCTCTTCTACGTGTGATCCCCGACACGTTGATCAACTAAAATGTGAAAGGCAACCTATCAGCCTCATACAGCTGTGAGCACCATTCTCAATAAACATATCTGCTCAGTGGAACATTCACTGCAAATTTATTTTGCGTATTACCACCTAAGCTGCTTACCTCTGATTTCTGTGCGTAGATTTCAGTGACTACTCTGTTTCTATCGGGTTTCTCTGCGTCTATGCCATAGTCACCAGCTATTAAAGGTCGTAGACACTTTTTCCGAAGCCATCGCATGCTTCCATGTATTGTGTCATTGTCAGTAAAATCTGAGACACTTATGTTGTCGACAGGACCCTTACTATTGGTAAAAGCGAATCGATGATCAGCTCATCAAGTTAGCTGATTTCACTGTGAACATTTCATTACCAGTTGAATTACTTTTTTCGTCTTGTGTCGGTAGTTGCGCAGTGAGCAGTAATTGGGTGCCGTTGGAAGTGACTGTCCTCCAAATGTGATTGGCTACCTTGTCCGGCAACTCTATTGGTTGACGTTTTGGTCTGTGTTCTGACTGGTCACCAGTAACGTGACAGTTGAGCCCGGCCTCTCCTGCTCCAATTCGCTAATGGGCGGATGAACGAGTTCTGTTTTTGTGACCACTCTGATGATATCAACTAGAGTAGCTGATGAGGGGAGCAAATGAACGATCATCGGAATTCTGCACGGATACCCAGCGATCGTTTCCGACTACCGTAATATTTGCGGTTCCCGATGGGGAACTTTGAGTGACGCGTAGGTTCGACAATGCTGAATATCAAAAGGAAGAATCGAGTTCAAAATTCTACGGTACCACCCACACAAGATTAGGCAAATACATACAACAAACCTCGACTGTGTACGCTCATAATGTCAACATATGCACAATTTTGTCATCAACAAGCACAGGGAACTGACAGTGTCCGCGCACCAAACAACGAATCAGTAGTGTCATCACTTCCAAGTACAGTCTCGTCATCATCATTATCAGCTGTAATAACCGCGTACTCGCCGTACAGTGGTTGTAGCTGCCGCAGTTTCGTTCACCGATGATTCGAGGAGGTGGGGTAGGTAGCTGCGCATTGGAGGTGGGAGCTGATAAATTAGTGCGTAAAGTGAACTGTGAAGTGGGGGGATTGGGAATGGAGCTATGCACTGAAGGCAATACCTTGGATGCATGAGCGCCATTTAGGGCGTGACTGGGTCATGTCTCACAATGTCTCTAACCATTGATATGGCCCGTCTCGGGTTCCCTATCCAGGAAGACAGCAATGACCAGCGCAGCTGAGTTTGTTAATAATGGCTTTTATACTTTGCTTCCATGTCATTGTTTGACCGCCTCTGGCTCTCTCCCACCCTTCACGTGGTTGTGCGAAAAGAGCCCTTCGAGGAAGTCGGTCGAACGGGAACACGTGGCCATGAAACTCATGAGAGAACAAGTCGAGGCAGGCTCAGCAAACGGGACACGAACGCGCAAGGGTAAGTGGATCAGCTGCGCACATTCACACACAGGCTAGTACTCAAGTGTCGGACTTGACAGCCTTTGTAGCAGAGTGAGTGGCGGGATCAGATAAGCAAAATAAAACGGTGATCAAAAGTACCTAGGCGAAGTAAGCAAATGGATCGGGGTGTTGTCATGTTGTCGAGTTATATTCAAGTGGTAAAATATCTAATCTAGACTGTGACTCAACGATATTGATCTCGACTACTAACTGGACAGTCGCGCGTTTGAATCACCGATGGGCTTGGTCAGAAGCGCACTGCTGAGGATTCCTAACAAGGATGAATTAACTGTTCGGTGTTTGAGTGCTATTCAACATGCAGCATGAAAGATCCAATGCGCACTAATTTGCCTGCTCCTGCGATAATGAATGTCATTCACAAGTTTGTTTCCATTACGACGTCTTATTTATCCAACCCCACACCTAATAAGACGTTATACAAACGATTCTTAGAGCACAAAATTCGAGAGACGTGAATGGTCGGTTTTCACCAGACACAGCAGTCGAATGGGAACGTTTTATGACCGTAGCTCAGCATAGTTTACGCATTGCGATTTCAGTCAGTTGGAAGAAAGCGAAACCTGGTCGCCAAAACGTTCTGTTAATAATTGATCAGCTAGACGCCAGTGACTGAGCAACGGATCAGAAAGTTTTCTGAGTATCCGGTATTAGGGTTTACTCAAACATCGAATAACAAGGTGGAAATGTAAGCTTGCTACTGGAAAGCGGAAATTGACCAGTTCATACCGCTTTATTGGGTAGTTGATAGAAAAAGATGTACGATTCCCGATATGTTAACAAGCTCCTAATATATTTGGCAGTTTTTATTTAATAAAATACTAAATCATTATTGATTACTTCACTTGGAACGCGTCATGACGGTTTCGGTCGAGGTTGCGAGATTTTCGAACGTTACACGGAAATTCCGCCGTGAAGCCGAAGATCAACGGAGGTATATGCGGTTTGAAGGGGCATCCTCTGTTTGAAATCAGATCGATTTTTTGGCCGCCGAGGTTCCCTGTCCCAGTGTGGGTACTAGGAATGCGATAGGCTGACTGCAAACGGTCTCATCGTAATTTTGCCGAAAAAACGAACGGGTAGAGATTTGGCGAATATACACTCATTTGCAAACTAATTTGCTTTTTCGAGAGATTCACCTGGAACCCAGCTGGATCTCTCGTTCTTACTGATAAGCGTCTTCACACTTCTCAACCTGAAGAAATAAAACGAAATTTTAGAGTTCTTATGAGTCCACTTAAATTCCATTTGAAATCACTTAAATTCTCATGGCAAGATATCCAGCTAGCAGATATTGGATTTGTTATCCATCACACTAGAGAAGTGATGAGAACTTTTTTGGGGCTCGTAATGTGCTTAATTTGTTACCCATAATATGAGTAATCAAGTACCGAGGCGGGTTAAACAAGTTCGTTTTTACAGTTGGAATGCTCACTCTGAGAATTTGCCCTCAAAGTCCGTCGCAAAATTTCAATTTCTACTACCAAGTAAACAAATAAAATTTGACGGGAACAAACCAGTTCCTGTCATTTCATTGAAAATCACCCACGATATACAGAGTTAGAGCTATAAATGATAGGCCCTACCTTCTGAGGATGAATTGAGCGATCGAACCCGACCTCTGCGCCTCAACTTCCCTTGTCTAGGCTTGGGCAACCTGGCAGTATCCCAGCCTTCGTGCTTCCTTCGAATGGCTTGGCAGCTAGGCAGCGAAAGTGTTACAGCTGTTACTGATCATTATACAGTTGTGGTAACGGTATTTTCCTCAGCTTAGTTCTCGGTCTGAGCCTCCCAAGCTAGCGTTCACGTCAAAACAACCACCAAAGGTGCAGTACATTACAAAGTGTAAAAATTTACTTTCTGCAATCGACTTTTCAGGAGGGATGGATCCTTTTGTTGTGGATCACAGTCTTCTTAATGCCTTCCTAATACCGTGAACCACAGTCTGGATAGCCTCTTGATAGCCTGATGCGCTTGACCAAACTAGAAAGCCAATGAACGTGCGAATCAGCTGATCTACTGAGCACTGATGCGTACAGGCATGTCACGTGCAGCCGAAAACGGGTTGTTTATAAAGCTCACGTGGAAAGTTCTAGGCGGGCCAGAAAATAGAACTTATTCGTCAAGGACGATTGGAGAGCAACCGATTAAAGCTTAACAAACGAAAACGGCTATTCCATCTAGTCTAGTTACGTCCAGCTACGTTTAGAGCTGGTTCTCCTATTACCTTTAAACCACGTTTCAATGATCGTGTATGGGGATCCAGTCTGAGAAGTACTCACCCATGATTTATTGTCTCTAAATTGATGTAAATAAAACTAAATTGTCCACCTTTTCGGTGCCAATCAAATAATGCACAAGGGCCGATATAATGCTAGCTTGCCCATGCCTAGACGGGAGCAACCAAGATGCAAAGGTTGGGTTCGAACCACGGGCTTTCTGGTTTGCAAGTTCGCGCCCGAAGCGCGGAGTCTTCTTTGATCCGCAAAGTGAGTTGGTTTTGAAGACAAACACAGCCCAAATACTCTCCTCAATCACTCGCTTGTAATACTTTACAAATAAAAGTGCTGCAAAAAAACTATTATATGCTTTTCATGAAGGAAACTACTCACAGGGTTGCTGAAAACACGTCGACACCCACGACCGGTTTCGATCTTGTTGGGGGTCATCAGATAAACTCAGTCCTCGAGCTTCCGTCAACCTTATGATCTACTTGAACCCAAATTGGACCGTTTTCGAGCAATACACTCATTTGCCATTCAATTTGGTCTTCACGAGAAACTCAACTGAATCTCTCGTTTATGATATTCTACAGCTGAATGTGCTGCACACAGGCCGCCGCGTGCTTCCGCTTCGGTTTCAGGGGAATTTCAGCCAATTATCCTCAAAACATTAGTTAAATTTGATGGCGGAGTTAATTTGGTTTTCAGGTGAGAAAAGGCTGCCCAAATATTTAATCAACCTTGTGAGCAGTTTTGAAACATAGGGTAACTCTAACACAGTTGCGGCCCTGAGATTCCGCGTGTCGTCCAGCTGGGAACCTTTGGACACAGAACGCATTAAAAGAAAGGACATCTATTTTTTATCTCAAGCAAGTTTTTTTATCCGTGTTTCCAAAACCCTTCACTTAGGTACTTCCAATACCCAAAGAGACAACGGTTAAATTTTTACTGCTAATTTTTCAGGGGCTAATATCGGAGTGCTACAGGTGACAGTCACGTGTCACTATCGACCCAGTCTGAAACTGTCTGACAGTTGTCATCCATCAACCAAGCTGAGGCGTAAGATGTCTTGCACAATGACAGTTCAAACATAACTCAACACTCGTCCAAACGCATTTTGATAAATCTCCGATGAAAGTCAATCCTTGTTCCCGACTTACGTTCAGAATGTCAGAAACGCACGGCCGGTGTATCGAGACTGCGGAGCATGAGTATATGTCATTCAAGCTGATCGATCAGTTACCACTACCATGTGTGAGCTATGCTCACAGGACACTGGTAAACTAATCGATTATTGGAAATGGTATCGAAACAGCTGACGAGAAATTCGGTCACTAGGTTTGAGCTGTAAACCAGGAAGCTTTCTTGATTGCTCCTTTTATTGCTCATTTCCAGTTCGCAATGAAACGATGGGCGACTGCTCACTTGCATAAAGTTTGATTGATTTTTTCTGATTAGACATTGATTCTGTACCAACATTTACTGACTTGGGACCTACAAATTCTCATTTTTAATAAGATGGTCAGTACTTGGGAAGCGTAAGATGGAAACATGGAAGGGGAATAACCTCAGGCAAGTAGGTAATCAAAGCATGAACTTGAAAGCAAATATTTAATTCGGCTGCAGAGGTTGGACCACAGATAGTCGAGTCAAACTGGACCAAAGTCATTGCAAAATATTCGCTTGCAAACACGCCACCAGGTCTAAAGAAGAGGTCGGACCACGCGCAGACTGACTGACCATCAAAGAGTGGTTGAATGCTTTAAGCCCCACTCATAAGTTTGGTAAAACTGCGAGACATCCCCCTGGTGCTGGCCACCTACTTGGGATTCGTGAATTTGGTGTAGTCCGCAAATTTCGGTACATCCACATTAAAAGTTGCTATCAACACCCATTTGATGGGGAACCCGGATAGATTTCGTCTGAATCTCTTTTTTATACTAGTCTTAAACTGAATGTGCTGCATGCATGACTTCATATTTAAGTTGCAGCAACTTTCCAGATATCCAGGTTTGTTTCGGTACTACTCACAAGGTCGATGAAAAGGCTGGACAGCCTATTACCGTTTTTGCCCTTCCGGGGATCTATCAGGTGGCACCAGTCCTTTCCTAATGAGGACACGGAACCAAATGTTTCGATTAGCTGTCACTGTTCGAACAATAAGTTTCGAAGTTCTGATTGCCTGCCAGTTACTGGCAAATCCACCTCTGGTGTCTCATGAAATGACGTTTGCACACCGAGTAAGATAGACTAAATTCTTTGAAATGTACTACTCATGAGGTTGCTGAAAATCCGTCGATAACCCACGATCGGTTTCGCCCTTTTTGGGGCTCATCAGATAGGCGCACAGGTTTCCGTCAACCTTATGTCCTACTTGAAACCAAATTGCACGAAATTAGCGAATATACACTCATTTGCAAACTAATTTGTTTTTTCGAGTGACTCATTTGGAACCCAGCTGAATCTCTCGATTGTGACGTTCTCAGGCAACTGAATATTCTGCACTAGACCGCCTCATGTTTCAGTCGCTACGATGTTCGAAATATCGCAATACAAATATATTTTTGTAATGCATTTATATACACATTACAGGGATATGCAATTGTCGCGATATCTCGAATATCGTAGCGAATGAAATATGAGGCGGCCTGGCGCAGCACATTCAGTTGCCTGAAAACATCACAAACGAGAGATTCAGCTGGGTTTCGCGTGAATCTCTCGAAAAAGCAAATTAGTTTACAAAAAGTGTATATTCGCTAAAGACTAAGTTCGTTCTGGCACTCCATTCGTTGGGCAATCTGGACCAGGTGTTTATGAGTCGTACTGATTATGGTTTCGCGGTGCCCTCGTGTGCAGACGCCGGAAAATTTGGCAAAATCGGCTTGAACAGCCACCTAGGTCTCTCCTTTGGGCCAATGAGAATTCGGCTGTCTTCTACGACGTCCGGTGTAGCAGCCGGAAACCTCATCTGGCTAGAAGTCTGTGATTCTGACTTGCTCACCAACCATGTCGAGTGGTCAAGGAATACCTGGCGACGGGTGGAGGGTCTCTGCACGGCGTGCTGGTCATTCATGATATAGTTCTTCTATTCAGCAGCAAATGAGTAGAATTCACTGCTTCAGCAAGTGAGTGTACTGTAAAATTTCATCCATTCGGTCAGTCATTTGTGAATTGATGCGGTATTTTGATGTTCCTGGTGACCTCAGTGACTTGAACGGGTGATCCACTAAGTCAGTATTCCTCGTGATCGACACGTGAATGCCAGAACTGTCCAAAGCGCCGAAGCTCTCTCTTTCAACGCAGTTACGATTGATAAAGTCAGGGTGGGTGTTGACTTGAGCAGAGTCGGAACACGTGCGCATGAGACAGAGCCGTTCGAGTCCTTGTATAGGTTTCGAATATTCTCATCACTTGTGGGAGCTTGACATGCATCTATTTTGTGTTCCGCAAGACATGGGACAAACTGTTTTGTGCAGTAGTGCACATGTGGGCAGTTTGCGAGTTCACCCACTGGAGTCATTTGTTTGTTCCTTCTTTTACTGAAGAAGTACACCAAAATAAAAGTCCTATGAATGGCCTCGGAGGTCGCAGTAACATGAGGTAGAAAGCTCGAGCGGTCTGGCGAACAGTGTCAGATAGCACCAGTCGCCCAAAGCCGACTGACTGAATGACGCGTGAAAGCACAAATCAAGAATTACAAAGTGTTGAGATTTAGCAGCAAAATGCGTACATGAAAGCGACAGAGACCTCAAATTACGGGAATTTATGTCTAATTGGTGCAAGAATCTGTGCAAATCCAAAGAAAGTCGGGCAAGAAAGGCAACTTGATGTGAATAACCGACAAACGTGAGAGCGTAACGCAAATGGTCAAAGGGCGCGCGTGAAATGTTCGTGGGAATTGGTTCGATATGTCAGGGATCATGAGTAAGTGTGCGTAAATATCGAATGGATGAGGTGAAAGGAAGAAGGTCCTCGCTGCGGAGCTGTTCATTAGAGAAACACCAATCGAACAGTTAAAGACTATAGGACAGGGAAGCAAAACTCTCATGCGCATCTTGTTTACAAAAACTGAACACCCATCTTCCCCTTGAACGAATCCTCCTGGATATTGATCGACTGCTTCGCAACCCAAGCAAATGCGAGTCCACAAGTTCCGTAATAGATCTCACTTTTCAAGAGACGCAAAGCGGATTTATGCTAAAAGATACTACTCACATGTCCCCAATCAGCAGTACCACCGTTACAAATGTAGGCACAGAAGACAGTGGATTCATATGAGGGAAAGTTTTGACCGGGGAAAGAAGGCACACACAGATTGGATGAGTTGTGCCTAAATCATTTTGATTCTGTGCACTACGATGTTAAGTTTCTTGAATCCCAGATAATTTGAAGGTTGTTTTATTGTAAACGCCTCCTAGGGGTACATGCATTCAATGTACCTAAGACCACTTGGAGAGTGGGATTTGAAATCAGAACCAGTGGTATTTTGAAAATACTAGAATGATATTGATTGCTGACCCTTAGAGACATTAGAGGAGCAGGGAACCATTTCTTATGCTGGCTTATAGCCTTCAAAAGCGGACTGTCTCAATGGCCCTCTACGTATTCCGGAGCAGTGACAACCACATAAACGTGAGCAGGGTCAGTCGTGATTTAAAAGGTGAGACTTTTTTGGTGAGCAAATTTGTCAAACTTCTCTACAGGCTAAATCGCATGCCCGAGGTACCATTTTTCAGTCCGTACTTGATCGATACCACTGGTCTTCCGCTGAAGCAGTATTGATAATGGCTGTTTGAATAATTTCGGACTATTGCTCATCACTGTTAAAACTAAGAAGGGAGAGCTCAGTGCTATGTGAAGACCCAGGTGGGTTGCCAGACTGTCATAGTAGTAAACTGCTATCTGGTACCGACTCCAGATCTCGTTACCGTGTTGGGACTGACTCATGTTATTTTCAAGTCAGTGGCACATTTATCCGCATTTTCTTCATACAAATCGATCGATCGCAAGGCATGCAGGTAAGACCGTCTTCCGTTGCATACCAGAAGACTCCCTAATCCACTAAGATTTTCTCCCAAGACATAGTGCACAGTTGTTTCCTCAGTGTTGAGGATCACTGCTTACTCAAAAATTTCTCGGGACGATTCCAACACGCGACCTTGCGGTTAGTTGCCGAATACTGTGTACTAAGACCGCGAATCGTTCAGTTGTAGTACTTCTTCGGTGCCTAGCTGCCATGCCACCCGAAGGTTACACGAGGGCTGGGATACTGCCAGGTTGCCCAAGCCTAGACAAGGGAAGTCGAGAGGGAGAGGTCGGGTTCGAACCACGAACTTTCCGGTCAGTAACTTCGTGCTCTAATCATTGAACCATCTCGCGTGGCCGCCAATGATCGTTTCAGTAGTATTGACAGTGTCACTGAAGTAGTGTCTACCTGAGAAAATGATTTGCGCTACTGTGAGCCAACTCGTCACCAGGTGGTCGGTTCGGTACCAAGAACCAAACCCCATCCACCAAGCAAATCATATGTCTCCATGAGCAAAAAAAATACTCATAAGGTTGCTGAAAACTCTTTGACAGCCCACCTTAGCAACCATCATGGAAATATACTGCGATATCTCGACTGTTGTACCGAATGCGATATGAATTGACGCCTGCACAGCACATTCAGTTGAACGAGGAGTCCACCTGAAGTTCAGGTGAACCTTCCGTGAAAACCAAATTGGTTGCGAATAAATGCATTTGTTATACACGTCCTGAGTGGTCCGTTCTAGATGAATATTATTCACACACTTGGTTTTTTCATGCGATGCTTCGGCACTGTTCAGTGTAGAACAGTTGAACAAATACAGAAGGCACTCGGAATGTGGTTCGGTTTTAACATAATGATACAATCGCAGCTTTTAATGCATATCAAGCGTATTCACCGTGCGCCATTATCCATTCGGTCACGAAAGATAGCAACTGTCACGAGAATCAAGTTCAAAAAACCGCACGCAACAACCCTTCAATCTCCATGAATGCAGTAGTCGGTTTTTAGACAAACTCAAGTGAGCAACGCGATGTATAAACGCACGCATTTATGCCACAAACTGGTTGTTCTATTGCAACACATTTATTTGAGAGAACACAATGGTTTAGGCGATTGAGAGGCACTCAAGAAAACGTCTCTGCTATTCCGTGACACGGTCTATTTTGTCAAAATGCGAGGCTTAGTTTGCTGCATAACTACGCCAAAATTACTCGCTAACCCGTTTGTACACCAGTTTGATTTGATTCGAGAATCTCAGCTGAATAGTTTTCAACCAAATTGACTCAATAAAGGCTTCCTCGTGTTTCAGTTCGGACAATAACCTTGAGTGAGTATTACTCACACGTCTGCTGAAAACTATTCACCAGGCCCCATGATCGGTTCCGCCATTCCAATTTGGGCTCATTAGGCATATTGCGGCCCCCGTCAATCAAACTTGAGTTCTGTTTAGGCTCAAATTTTGGGGAACACGTTCACTCGGACGCCAATTCGGTTTTGACAGGGGGCTCTCCAAATAAGAGGGAAGCTTATCTAGTGGCTTGGCACCGATGAAAACTTGAAATATGTTTGCAGGGAATTGTGGAAATTTGTGATGGGGTAGTTGTCAAGCAAGCCACCTGTCCAGGATTTCATTTAGCTTAAGGTCTGAAGGACTTCATCTTGTGTAATTCACACTTTCGGGAGAAAGTAGACCACTAGGCACTTCGTCATTAATTTCAGAAGCAGGTAGAATGAGAAAGAATCTTCTCCAGATAAGCCCCGCCACTTTCTGCCAGCTCCAATTCGATGTACGCACACAACCCTGACCTATTTTTGATGAAAACAATTCCTTATCCCCATCTAGGCTCACTCCGTGCAAAACGTTTCCCCGTTCGGACGTAAAACCTTAAATGAACTTTCTGAAATCCTTGTTCATGACAAGAAGACGGCAATACGTTTTTGCAAAGCCACGGAGTGATCCATCAGCAACGTCTATGCAACAATGGCCATCAAATGACACATTAAACTGTTTCTTACAAATGGAGAAGTAATGCCCGATAGTGTCGGCAAGAAATCGGTCTTCGAAAGGGAACTTTGCTGGAGTGGTCTAGGATGGAGTTTAGGATAGTAATACTATTCATTTATCGCTGGTACAAAAATTTGGCTCAGAGGGATTATCTATTAGCCACGCGACCGCTGTTGACTGGAAGAACTTTCTTCACGAATTTTGCGGCTGGCGGCTTTTGCAGACTCTGACAGTTATCGGCGACTCAGGTCAGCACGTCAAGATCAATGAGACGCTACTATCCTGTTTTCTAACTTTTTTTTCGAGTGGCTGGGGGCTAATTTTTTGGCAGGGCTTATATGGAAAAGATCCATGAGTAAGTACTACTTATCAAGTTCATTTGTGGCTCATTTTTGTGAAATTTCCAGTTTCGTTTGAACGACGCAGCGATACTGCAAAAGAGAGGAATCAGAGAGCTGGCAGAGTGCACCCATTTACCAACTAAGCTGGCGTTCCTACGAAACGAACCAGGGGTCGATAACTACCTGATGAGATCCAAGACGCGTTAAACTGTTTGTGGACTGAGTAAGAGTACTCAGCCACCTAATGGAAAGCTTGTCCCGTCAGGCGGATCCAGATGCCTTGGAGATATGTGTGAATCCTTGCGGTAGGTGATATGGCTCTGCTCGCTTGAGGGACGAACTAACCTTACGTTAGATGTGGATATCAATTAGAGTGTCCATGTTAACAGAGCGACTGGTCTCCGTGACGTATCGGACGATGTGAATACTACTTGCATGGGTGGATTTGAATGTAGACACTTTTGATTGGTGTTCAAACTTCTAGACTCAGGTAAAGACCGACATTGGTCGATAAGCAAGAGAAACGGCAGATAACGTGGGATTTGGTGACGTGACGTTTAGAGAATGACGAGCTTTTGTCACAGTAAATGCGTTCTACCACACCTGTCAGTCAAAAAACTCCCATGGACGACAGGTGCAAAACACGTTTAGGTTTGTAACAAAGAGCAGTGGACTCAGTTTACGACCTCACATATCACCTTTTGACATCATATTTCCTTTAAATAACGATATCTAGATGTAAGGAGGAAAGTTGTTCGCCGCGGAGTTGTTTATTAGCAAACACCAACTGAAAAGTTGCAAACTATTGGACAGGAAAGTAAACATCCTCATATGCACCTTGTTTTTTCACGTGTCTTCTTGAACTTTCGTGGATATTCATTCACTATCACGCAGTTGTAAACGAACGCTGCAAAGCAGTTTCACAAGTTCCGTAATACACCCCACCTTCCATCAGATACGAGGTGGTTACGAGAAAACCACGTACTACTCACATTTCCCATCAGTAGTATCCACCGTTACACAGACATGAACACGCCTGTCATGCCTTTCATACTAAGCTAGCACAAAACTAGTGCTCTCACGATGGGGAGATCCTCGGCAGCCGCCGCCATCGCGGTTTCCTTCAAAAGTCTCCGTGGATCATCGAGTACCATTTGTTAGGGTGAGGGAAATTCCACACTGAATCGGTTTTGTCCTTTTTCAGGCGCGCTAGATAGGTCCGGTCAACGAAGTTAGTTCTATACGGTGCCCATGTCTCTGTTTCATGTTTCGGTAGGTGAGATATCCAAGGTATTCACGAACTGTGGTCGACTGCTACTCACTAAACTCCCACGGGTATCAGGTCGGTAAAGCAATCATTGAAAATCTGCATGCTGGCCCAGTGTGTGATTAACTTTAGTTTGGTTTAGTTTAGTTTAGTTGGGTTTGCTTTTCACAAAGGAAACTACTCACAAGTTTGCTGAAAACTCCTTGACAACCCACGACCGGTTTCGTCCTTCTTGGGGCTCATCAGATAAGTGCAGTTACCCCGTTTCTGTCAACCTTACGTTCTACTTGAACCCAAATTGGACCGTTTTCGAGAAATACGCTCATTTGCAAATCAATTTGGTTTTCACGAGCGACTCAGCTGGATCTCTCCCTTATGATATTCTACAACTGGGTGTGCTGTCACAGTCCGCCTCATGTTTCAGTTGTAAAATAACATAAACGAGGGATTCAGTTAAGTCTCTCGCGGAGACCAAATTAGTTTAGATTAGTTTGGTTTAGTTTGGTTTAGTTTAGCTTGGTTTAGTTTAGTTTAGTTTAGTTTAGTTTAGGTTAGGTTAGGTTAGGTTAGGTTAGGTTAGGTTAGGTTAGGTTAGGTTAGGTTAGGTTAGGTTAGGTTAGGTTAGGTTAGGTTAGGTTAGGTTAGGTTAGGTTAGGTTAGGTTAGGTTAGGTTAGGTTAGGTTAGGTTAGGTTAGGTTAGGTTAGGTTAGGTTAGGTTAGGTTAGGTGGTTTAGTCTAGCTTAATTCAGTTTAGTTTAGCTTAGTTCAGTTTAGTTTAGTTTACTCCAGTTTAGTGTAGCTTGGTTTAGCTTAGCTTGGTTTGGTTTGGTTTAGTCTAGTTTAGTTTAGTTTAGTTCAGTTCAGGTTAGTTGGGATTAGTTTGGATTAGTTTAGCTTAGTTTGGTTTAGTCTAGCTTAATTCAGTTTAGTTTAGCTTAGTTCAGTTTAGTTTAGTTTACTCCAGTTTAGTGTAGCTTGGTTTAGCTTAGCTTGGTTTGGTTTGGTTTAGTCTAGTTTAGTTTAGTTTAGTTCAGTTCAGGTTAGTTGGGATTAGTTTGGATTAGTTTAGCTTAGTTTGGTTTAGTCTAGCTTAATTCAGTTTAGTTTAGCTTAGTTCAGTTTAGTTTAGTTTACTCCAGTTTAGTGTAGCTTGGTTTAGCTTAGCTTGGTTTGGTTTGGTTTAGTCTAGTTTAGTTTAGTTTAGTTCAGTTCAGGTTAGTTGGGATTAGTTTGGATTAGTTTAGCTTAGTTTGGTTTAGTCTAGCTTAATTCAGTTTAGTTTAGCTTAGTTCAGTTTAGTTTAGTTTACTCCAGTTTAGTGTAGCTTGGTTTAGCTTAGCTTGGTTTGGTTTGGTTTAGTCTAGTTTAGTTTAGTTTAGTTCAGTTCAGGTTAGTTGGGATTAGTTTGGATTAGTTTAGCTTAGTTTGGTTTAGTCTAGCTTAATTCAGTTTAGTTTAGCTTAGTTCAGTTTAGTTTAGTTTACTCCAGTTTAGTGTAGCTTGGTTTAGCTTAGCTTGGTTTGGTTTGGTTTAGTCTAGTTTAGTTTAGTTTAGTTCAGTTCAGGTTAGTTGGGATTAGTTTGGATTAGTTTAGCTTAGTTTGGTTTAGTCTAGCTTAATTCAGTTTAGTTTAGCTTAGTTCAGTTTAGTTTAGTTTACTCCAGTTTAGTGTAGCTTGGTTTAGCTTAGCTTGGTTTGGTTTGGTTTAGTCTAGTTTAGTTTAGTTTAGTTCAGTTCAGGTTAGTTGGGATTAGTTTGGATTAGTTTAGCTTAGTTTGGTTTAGTCTAGCTTAATTCAGTTTAGTTTAGCTTAGTTCAGTTTAGTTTAGTTTACTCCAGTTTAGTGTAGCTTGGTTTAGCTTAGCTTGGTTTGGTTTGGTTTAGTCTAGTTTAGTTTAGTTTAGTTCAGTTCAGGTTAGTTGGGATTAGTTTGGATTAGTTTAGCTTAGTTTGGTTTAGTCTAGCTTAATTCAGTTTAGTTTAGCTTAGTTCAGTTTAGTTTAGTTTACTCCAGTTTAGTGTAGCTTGGTTTAGCTTAGCTTGGTTTGGTTTGGTTTAGTCTAGTTTAGTTTAGTTTAGTTCAGTTCAGGTTAGTTGGGATTAGTTTGGATTAGTTTAGCTTAGTTTGGTTTAGTCTAGCTTAATTCAGTTTAGTTTAGCTTAGTTCAGTTTAGTTTAGTTTACTCCAGTTTAGTGTAGCTTGGTTTAGCTTAGCTTGGTTTGGTTTGGTTTAGTCTAGTTTAGTTTAGTTTAGTTCAGTTCAGGTTAGTTGGGATTAGTTTGGATTAGTTTAGCTTAGTTTGGTTTAGTCTAGCTTAATTCAGTTTAGTTTAGCTTAGTTCAGTTTAGTTTAGTTTACTCCAGTTTAGTGTAGCTTGGTTTAGCTTAGCTTGGTTTGGTTTGGTTTAGTCTAGTTTAGTTTAGTTTAGTTCAGTTCAGGTTAGTTGGGATTAGTTTGGATTAGTTTAGCTTAGTTTGGTTTAGTCTAGCTTAATTCAGTTTAGTTTAGCTTAGTTCAGTTTAGTTTAGTTTACTCCAGTTTAGTGTAGCTTGGTTTAGCTTAGCTTGGTTTGGTTTGGTTTAGTCTAGTTTAGTTTAGTTTAGTTCAGTTCAGGTTAGTTGGGATTAGTTTGGATTAGTTTAGCTTAGTTTGGTTTAGTCTAGCTTAATTCAGTTTAGTTTAGCTTAGTTCAGTTTAGTTTAGTTTACTCCAGTTTAGTGTAGCTTGGTTTAGCTTAGCTTGGTTTGGTTTGGTTTAGTCTAGTTTAGTTTAGTTTAGTTCAGTTCAGGTTAGTTGGGATTAGTTTGGATTAGTTTAGCTTAGTTTGGTTTAGTCTAGCTTAATTCAGTTTAGTTTAGCTTAGTTCAGTTTAGTTTAGTTTACTCCAGTTTAGTGTAGCTTGGTTTAGCTTAGCTTGGTTTGGTTTGGTTTAGTCTAGTTTAGTTTAGTTTAGTTCAGTTCAGGTTAGTTGGGATTAGTTTGGATTAGTTTAGCTTAGTTTGGTTTAGTCTAGCTTAATTCAGTTTAGTTTAGCTTAGTTCAGTTTAGTTTAGTTTACTCCAGTTTAGTGTAGCTTGGTTTAGCTTAGCTTGGTTTGGTTTGGTTTAGTCTAGTTTAGTTTAGTTTAGTTCAGTTCAGGTTAGTTGGGATTAGTTTGGATTAGTTTAGCTTAGTTTGGTTTAGTCTAGCTTAATTCAGTTTAGTTTAGCTTAGTTCAGTTTAGTTTAGTTTACTCCAGTTTAGTGTAGCTTGGTTTAGCTTAGCTTGGTTTGGTTTGGTTTAGTCTAGTTTAGTTTAGTTTAGTTCAGTTCAGGTTAGTTGGGATTAGTTTGGATTAGTTTAGCTTAGTTTGGTTTAGTCTAGCTTAATTCAGTTTAGTTTAGCTTAGTTCAGTTTAGTTTAGTTTACTCCAGTTTAGTGTAGCTTGGTTTAGCTTAGCTTGGTTTGGTTTGGTTTAGTCTAGTTTAGTTTAGTTTAGTTCAGTTCAGGTTAGTTGGGATTAGTTTGGATTAGTTTAGCTTAGTTTGGTTTAGTCTAGCTTAATTCAGTTTAGTTTAGCTTAGTTCAGTTTAGTTTAGTTTACTCCAGTTTAGTGTAGCTTGGTTTAGCTTAGCTTGGTTTGGTTTGGTTTAGTCTAGTTTAGTTTAGTTTAGTTCAGTTCAGGTTAGTTGGGATTAGTTTGGATTAGTTTAGCTTAGTTTGGTTTAGTCTAGCTTAATTCAGTTTAGTTTAGCTTAGTTCAGTTTAGTTTAGTTTACTCCAGTTTAGTGTAGCTTGGTTTAGCTTAGCTTGGTTTGGTTTGGTTTAGTCTAGTTTAGTTTAGTTTAGTTCAGTTCAGGTTAGTTGGGATTAGTTTGGATTAGTTTAGCTTAGTTTGGTTTAGTCTAGCTTAATTCAGTTTAGTTTAGCTTAGTTCAGTTTAGTTTAGTTTACTCCAGTTTAGTGTAGCTTGGTTTAGCTTAGCTTGGTTTGGTTTGGTTTAGTCTAGTTTAGTTTAGTATAGGTTAGAATGGCTTAGTTTGGTTTAGTTCAGTTTAATTTATTTTAGTTTAGTTTAGCTTGGTTTAGTTCGACCTAGTTTTGTTTTGTTTAATTTGGTGACCTCCGTATATTGTAATCTTTGAATGTCAGCCGGAATCACGTGTAAACTCTACTACATCATTTGGATCGACGTATGTAAGGGGGTAAAATGCGCCACAGTGCAGCAATTCTGCACTGAATGCTCGGGCAACAAGACGAAGGAGCTCACACGTTTCAAGACCACTGGTTGCGCGCACGTTCGTTGCTAACTGATCAGAAGCAACCCTGCCATGCAGGGCCCCCTTTTTCATAGCTCTCGGCGTAATTGGTTTTTTTTTTGGTCCAAAGTAAAACGTCATTCCTTTCAGAAGGATAGAACTCCACAGGAAACAACTCAGACTGTTGGTTCATGTTCCAGTAGGTCGCATAAATCGATAACCATATGGATTCCGTGGATGTACACGCGCATGGTCACATTCAGCAACTCTTGTAGTGAACCTTGATGCGTGACAAGGACAAACTGTCACGACGCAAGTCACCAGGCTCCAGTCATGCTGTCTAGTATTCGTATCAAGAGTTGACTGTCAAAGCAAAAGTACCTCACAAGCTTAATTTGGGTTGCTGTACCCAAATTAAGCTTCCGAGATCTCCTCTGATGTCTCAAATGTGCATGATAGAGGTTTTGTCCCAAACACACCGTGATTTTACGCTGTTTAGGATACCGAAATACCTCTGGCGAACAAATCTGACTGGCTTCATCTCGCAGTCGGCTCAGGGCAGCAGTTTCGGACTAACGACACGTGATCAGTGCCTCATCGTTGTTATTCCCAAATGAGACACAACAAGACGTGTCGAGCAAAGAGTTTCGCTAATGACACAGTGACTGACCTGGGTGGGAAAACAGTGAAAGGTTCCGTTATCAGATGACGCATACACGGGGCAGCAACGCCGATCTGCACACTCCAGTATTCCAGGAAATGAGTTCCGGCTTACCAGGTAAAAAGGAAATTACTTGTGTTTCCTGCCTTAGACACATGGAGGTTTCTTTATCATCGAAAATTTGCGTACATCGTTTTGTTTTGAGCATGCTGTCGAATCGATTCCTCATATACGGGCTAACTCATCCCCCCTCCAAAAAAACCGAGCTACCGGAACAGTGATCACAGCATTTGATGGGTTGACGTCCCATAAACAACGTTCAGTATTCAAGGGTGAGTGATGATCATAGACCCAAGAGCGAAATCCGCCAAGATGAAGATGTACCAGAGTTGTGCGCTCCAGAATATACAACCATAAAAATTACGCATACGCTAAGTTGTATATCGGAACATCTACTTCAAATGGTGGATACCCAGAAAACAAAACCGGCTGAAATAACTTCTACCAAAGTTTTTGTCTTGTGACTTGGGTCCTTCTTACGAAACACATGACCCCTATTCTGAGCCAGACTCTTAGGTTTCTAGGTGGTAGGATTGCAAGATTTCGAACTAGGTATCCAGAATTCATTTTAAGTCCCGACGTATGTTAGACAAATCGTGCCCATTGGGGTGACCAACTGTGTATTCTCGTTAAAAATCTGAACAAGATCACATGTAACCAGGGTAACAAGGAAAAAAATATTATCGTTGGATGATGGATACTACTGATGAGTAATGCGAGTAGGGTGTGGTTTTCTCGTAACCGCCTCGTATCTAACGTAAGTTGAGGTGTATTACGGATCTTGTGGAACTGCTCTGTAGCGTTCGTTTACAATTGCGTGATAGTGAGTGAATATCCATGAAAGTTCAAGAAGACACGTGAGGATGTCCAGTTTTTATAAACTATATAATCCATGGGCATGTTTACTCTCCTGTCCAATAGTTTGTAAATGTTTAGTTGGTGTTTGATGATAAACGACTTTGCGGGTTCCCGAATCATCTCAGCAATCCATAAGTAACTCAGAGGGAAGGATAATTCACACCATGAATAAACCCGTCCTTCTGAGTATTCGTCACTCGGGTGGTTGAGTGACACGTGATCACGCGACATGCATCACGTGACTGAAGTGAAGCCTGTCCCAGTGCGAGTTAATCACACTGCTGTTCAGTCTGTCGTGGTCGAACGGAGGGAAGGTGGGAAGCGGCGAGTTCGAATCACCATGCTGATGTGTAAAATGCACAAGACCGGTGATTCCCCAAAAAAGGACAAAACAACATTTCGTTTTTTTTCATTTAGGTTGAATTCACGTGGAGTACCAGTTCTCCACTAAAAGCATATTCGCTTTCGCCACCCGATGTCAACGACATCTCACAGTGGTTTCACGGGCTTCTTGATGCTCCAACCAGGTGAGGGGAGGACAGTCGGTGTGTGGCTGACTTTCGCTGCGCTTGTCGCACCAACAAAAGTACTATGACTGCTGTGGTGAGCGACCGAGTGAGCGGGCGCGCTTCACATCTAACTGACGACCTAACCAATCGGCGCAACGCATCAATCTTGTGACACAGGACGAGATCAAGATTGATGGACAGGTACATGTGCGTCTGGTTGTCTGGTTTTGAAGAACGAAGACAAACATCTGGACAAGCGACTTAATATTTGTAAGATGAATTGGTCCACAGTGATCGAGATACGCCATATTTCATTCGATCGTTCAAATCAATGTTGCTCCGACCTCTCTGCCCGTTGCTAGCACTGAGCTGATTACTCTGTTCTGTATACCAAAGACCTTGAGAGTAGCCGAGCCTGCCTTGGTGAATGGCCCATTCGTCGGACGCTGCAACTTACAGCTCATTTTTAAGGCTTGAGCATCAATGATCGATCGAATTGAACTATACCCAAACCTTGTATGCTCAGCTGAATATCTCGTTCATGATGGCCGTCTTCAACTGAATGCGCCGCGAAAGGCTCCTTTATTGTTCACAATGTATTCAGCAACCTCATGAGTAGTATGTTACGTCCAAGCACAAAATCCGCTGAAGATCGTACATTAGAGGCCCATTTTGACCGCGTTATTGTTACAATGTATTCAGCAACCTCATGAGTAGTATGTTACGTCCAAGCACAAAATCCGCTGAAGATCGCTCATTAGAGGCCCATTTTGACCGGCTGTAGCCTGCTCTTATCGATAGAAGAGGGTGCTATGAGGCAGTTTTTTGTCTTTTGCGGTACACCGACAGAATGGCTGAGGACTGACGGAGATGCTCAACGTTCCCAAGAATATTTCCAAGCCTTCCACGGTTGAGTTTGAATATTTGGCGTCACTGAACGTTCCTATTCAAGCAGTTCACTATTTTTCAACTCCATTGTCGACTAACAGCAGGGTGTTCGTGTAAAGTGCAAGCACATATTACTTCCAAGTTTCATCAGTAATATAGCTTTCGCCACTTGATCAAGCAACTCCTAAAAAGGCACAACATCCTCGTAGGCCCAAGCCTTGTTTGTTTTTCTACAGGCCGGAAATATCACTTACCACAAGCAAACTCTCTGGTACATTTTTCGATCGATTTCTTATAGGCCTTCCACCGACAGTCTCGCCTGACGTCCTTCCGTTTCAAGTAGAAAATGAGGTAGACGGAAATCCGAATACTGTGCCTCCCTGAAGAGCCCCAAGAAGGGCTGAAACGGTCGTGGGCTGCCGAAGAATTTTCATCAACCGTATGAGTAGTGCATTACAAAGGTACCTGTTTTGCGATATCTCGAATATCGTATCGCCGAAAACATGAGGCGGCCTGGTGCAGCACATTCGGTTGCCTGGAAACATCACAAACGAGAGATTCAGCTGGGTTCCAGGTGAGTCTCTCGCAAAGCCAGCTTTGTTGTTAAATGAGCGTATTTCGCTAACTTCGTGCAATTTGGTTTCAAGTAAAACACAAGGTCGACGAAAACTCGGAAATGCGCCTACCTGATGGGCCCGAAGTGGAAGGTCGAAACCGGTTGTGGGTTGCGGAACAGTTCCCGTTAAACTTATGAGTAATGTTTATGGTTTCAGGCACGTTCGTCGCCACACGAATTCCAGAATTACTAGGATAGGGAATGCTTTTCACGCAAAATGGCCGAAATCTTTCATTGCTAAGTGTCTTGGACCAACTTTTTAACGTAAAATCAGGTGTTATTTTTACGCCTAATTGACGTTTACCCTCCGACTCTGCGTATTACACGTGCCCCACAACCTGACCTTGAAATTCATCATTCGACGTCCCAGCCCCATACGTGTTGTACTTGCTAGCACAGGAGTGGCAGTCCAATATTCAAAGCCGCTTCAACTTCCAAGACCCGGATAAAGTGTAAACTCATCTGTTGTCCTCTGCTTAGATTGTACCTTTTCACTGAACAGTCTAATGTTGTATCACCTTGCTTTGTAACGAAAACACGGTGACTCCGCCTACCCGATGAGCTCCAGGAAGGCCAAAGACGGTCATGGATCGCCGAAGAGCTTTCAGCAACCTTATGAGTAGTGTGTTACGCCTAGACACTAAATCACAATGCATTTCACTAAATTACTCATATTCTTACATGCTATCACATGGTGTTCTGTAATTTTTGCGCTGAGCATTCGCCTCCGGATTCAGAAAACTCCATTCTGCATGCAACCAGAAGGGGTTTTTAAGGAGACAAGATTGCAGATTGTAAGAATGTTCGCAACAGTTTTCGATCGATTTCCCCGGGCACCATCACACTGAGTGTGGAACAAAATCCTACAGATAAAATTCCCAAAATTCTCTGCTCATACAACCAGTCGATCCAGAGCAAACCAAGCCCCAGCTCTTCGGCTGAGCTGTCCAGTAGGGGACAATTGCTGCGGCACGGTTGAGCGTTGGAAACAGGTGTGCTACATTCTGACGAGAATCCGTTACAACGCGGAGCACGGCAATTCGCTACATTCACAAACAACGTGTCTACGTTGTCTAGAATGTGGAAATCTCCGCTCACAGTGTGCCTATCAGTGGCGGCGCGACAGTGAAGTTGAAAAATCTCACGCGAATTTGTTGTATTCTAATCTGAACTTTTTACGCTCACAGCGAAACAGATAGCCTAGTTAAGAGGCCATATGGAAAATTCTAAATTCCGCATATTCCCAGTTCTGGATGCGACATTTCCGTTACGATAAAAGAAAAGCTGTGCATCGTCAAAAAGAACGAATTTCAACAGCCTACAAACGAAGTTTACGTTGCTCAATAACACGTAAGAAAGTCACGGCCCTTTAGGTTCGTTGACCTTGACCTCTTCAAGGGTCGTTTCACATTTCTAGATTATCACCAGATCTGTTTGCAGTATTCCTTCTCAGTGAAGATCGTTCACTGAACAGACTGCTGGTGTGAGCAAAGTCACAAAAAACATCCAATCAGCAGGCCGGAGTCAAATGCACAACTCACGTGATCTTTTTAACTGGCCCTGTCACCGTGAATCGGTGGAGAAGCCGCGATAGATGAGCTCACGCCTGATCACGTGCCACATGGCCTGTTGTCTTTCGTGACAAAGACTCACTTGCAAAAGAACTCGAATTGCTAAGCTATCATTTAACTAAACCGCAGTTAAATCTCTCGTTTGTGATATTTTTCAACAGAGGCGCAGTTTTTCATTGTGAGCGACATTTGAGATGTCTCAGTACATTGGCAAGATGGAACACTCTCTTCACAAGGCTGCCGAAGAGTGTCGAACAGCGCTCGACTGTCGCCTCATTAGTTGGGCGCGATCCTCGAATTTCCATCAACCTTATTTTTTACTTGAATCCAGCTGAATTCGGTCTTCTTCAGTTGAGTCTCTCACTAAAACCAAATTGGTATGCATGTGGTAGTACTTGGTGAATTCTTTTTAACTTTGGTTCAAGTAGAACCTGAGGTTGACAGAAACTCGAGGGCTGCGCCTACCTGATAAGCCCGAAGTGGAATTGCGAAACTGTCCACCAGTCTTTGGCGACCTTCTAAGGAGTTGCCTTCAGGAAAATGTACCACGATATCTCGAATATCGAACCTGATTCTGCAATTTAGTTGGGGAATATCATAACCGAGAGATTTAAGTGGGATTCAGGCGAGACTTTCGTTAAAAACGGAACCCGTGTGCAAAAGAGGTTGCTTCGCGGGGCTGGACGCGATCATCATCTGCGATCTGGGCAGGTTGGACTGACATTTCGCGTCCGCCAGCCATCGTATCAAGTCCATAAATGTCAGGGGGACAGTTGACTTATGTACCCCAGTTTGGTTCAAATGCAGTCACTGCCCTAGGTGATGAAAATGCGCTTGGCGACAGACTGCTCGACCTCAAACCAACCGATGGCTGCCTTATCAGACCTCATCAAAGTCTGACTTCCATTAAAGGAACACAGTTTTGTCGTCTGCAAGAACTATTCAAATGACGGTCGCAAGTGTTACCCCAAAACAGATGGCGCTAATGTCATTATCCGCTCAAATTTCGCAATTAGTGTTGCGACGCGACGTGTCTATCATAACCCATTAGGGTTACAACCCCCCCCCGCCAGCCAGTTGACATTCGGTTGCTATGGTAACCACGAGACGCCACGTTTTACACGGGAACCAGACATCTGTTGTTAGCTTTCGCGCTGTTGTGTCCCTTCACAGTTCCTCGTCTCGAAAGCCGCCTTTTTGGGGGAGGGGAGATGTTGTGCGACCGTGACAAAACAAATGACTTTCTCTCACAGGTCGAACAACCACAAAGGCCTGGGAATCCTGTGCAGCTGAGGCCTTCCGTAAACTTTGGAACAATACAAGATAGACAGTGGGGACACGCCTCGTTAGGGACCGGTGGAGTGTGTTTACGTAACTACGACTAGCTTCAGTGGGGAAGCTCCCAGCACTTACTGACAGGCCATTGTTTTCTCAGATGGATCGGAGCATTGACAACGAAGTTACCGACCAGAAGATGTGTGAACAGTACACACACAAGGCGAGGAGCGATTTTTACAGGTTTCTTTGATAATACCATTTCGAAAAAAGATCATAAAAATGGATATGAAACGTGTACTTTTAGTTTTTATTGGAGAGGTTGGAATTAGGACGTCACTAATAATTTGCATGAAAAGGTCCGTTTTTCGGTACGTTGGCCTCCAAACGAACTCACACAAGTAGCTGTCCACTAAAGATCGGTGTGTGCCGCATTGGCGTTTATTCTGCATCTTGTAGACGTGCCAAAGAGATTCGATGATTTGTGTACGAGCTCCAATCGTTGGATCCACAAAGTTTTCGGTATGCTTAACCGTTTCATGAGTATAATTCATGTCAATCATCGTTTCAATTCCTTGGTATGATGTCCATATATCGGAGATGATGAGTGAGCCGGGAGCGATACACGCCTGGATTGTGTCCATCAAAGTGGCCTCAGTTCGATCTGGCACTGCATACATGAACACCTCTTTAGTTTCCCGGCAGATCCATCCGAATGTCAACTGCTGGGGAAGCACTCGCCCTGCGTGGTTTTTACAGCGAGATATTAGCGTTTCACCAATCTCAACGTGTAGACCTGGACCGCCGATAACTGTTGGAGTCTGTAAAAGCCGCCAGTCACAAACTTAACGAGAAATTCTTCCATTCGACAGCGGTCGTGTGGCTAATAGCTAATTTCTCTGAACAGAATTTGATTTTTGCCAAATTTTTGGACCAGCGATAGATGAATACAACTCCTGACCTAAACTCTATCCTAGACCGCTCCAGCCAAGTTCCCTTTCGAAGACCGATTTCTTGCTGACATTGTCGGGCATTACACCTCCACCCGTCGGTAACAGTTGAATGTGTCATTTAATGGCCACTGTTGCATAAACGTTGGTGATGGATCACTCCGTGGCTTTGCAAAAACGCATTGCAGTCTCCTTGTTATGAACGAGAGTTGAAAGCGTCAGAAAGTTCGTTTAAGGCTTTACGTCCGAACGGCGAAAGCTTTTGCACAAAATGAGCCTAGATGTGGTTAAGGAATTATTTTCATCAAAAAAAGGTCAAGGTTGTTTGCGTACATTAAATTGGAGCTGGTGAAAAGTAGAAGGGATTATTAACTTTTCGCACATGCGCCTTTTGCATTGGTGGCGGGGCTTATGTGGCAAAGATCCTAGGTTGCACTTAGAAAGCATATACCACCACTCACCCTTCATTGACGGAAATCAGATCACGTGGTCTGTCTGGCTCTTAGAGTGAGCACTTCTCAAATAGAAGCTTTGCTTGTCTCGTGAATCATCGTCGCTCCTGAGCTCAATTCTGTCTGTAAATGCCAGTGGCACATGGTACGGCAGCCAGCCAACACGTGACCACATGATGGTGACTCCGAACGGCTCTACCTCCTGTCTAGTTGCGAGTTACTCAATCACACTGTAGTTCAGCCACTCGCACTTCGTCAGAAAGGCAAGTCTGATTCGATGCTTGTATAATCAAAAGTTCAAATCAGGTAAAACAAGAATCAAGAACATGGGGCTAAATGGGTTCAAATGATCAGGTCACGAGGGCTGATCGATAGGCTTGTCCTCTGACAAATGACAGCGGGGGCTAACTAGTGTTAGGCCGCTGTAGACAAGAAGCTTGAACCGGGCATCTTCGAACACACAGCTAAGGCTTTTGTAGTGGTCGGCAATCATGATCTTGGATCGCCGTGGTAGCCTCAGACCGACCCTGCAGTGGACAGCAAACTTTGATGGAAGAATCCGCTTGGTAACCCAAGGCAAGAGGTGTAAATTCTGTGTTGACTTGCCTACCTTCAACTATCCTCGATCAACCCACAATCGGGTATCTTGACACAAAGCAAGGTAACGGAACACATTTGATGAGGGTGATTGAACGAGGTGAAGACACTGTGGACGTTAAATCGAGGCCGTAGGAGTTACAGTTTGGGACAAGATCTTCATCTTCATATCAATTCGGTTTTCACAGAAGACTCACCTGGAATTCAACCGAATCTCTCACTTATGATATTCTTCAATTGAATGTGTTGCACAAAGACCGACTCATGTTTCAATTCGTGCTACATTCTTAGATATCACAATATATTTTCGAATTTTCAAGGCCACACACAGGACACTCAGGGGAATGGTCATGTGATGCCCAAAAACATCCACAGACCTAGACACCCCGTGACCTCAGAGTGGCTGAATGTATAGGACAAGAATCTATTGATCGGATGGTCCATTGTTCGAATCTCTTCAATGCAGAATTGGTATGCAAATGGGTGTATTTCGCTAATTTCGTGCAATTTGGTTTCAAGTAGAACATAAGGTCGACGGAAACTACAGGTCTGAGCCCACCTGAAGAACGCCCAAACAGTTTCAGAAGAGCTTGGTGGTTTTTACTTGGTCAGCGTTTCGCTTCTGACACAGAAGTTTCATCGAGCCAAGTGAACAGGAGGCCATTCGAAGAATTCTAAACACTACCAACATAAGAGTAGCTTTAACAGAGGGGGGACACTGTGCTCTGCACTGGTGCAATTGAAGGATCGCCTCCTGGCAAACAGAACCAGGGACTGTGTCTACAAAATTAAGTGTAACGATTGCACCAAGTTCTATATAGGACAGACGACCAGGGAATGGGAGAGCATAGTAGAAAAATAAACAGGCTGCCGAGATACGCAGATGAATATCAAGATTTAGAAAATTTTGAGGTTTTGAGGCGAGGCTACGGTCCACGTCACACAGACTGATCACCGAGGCGTTAAAGATCGCCAAGCATTCCATTGTTAACAGAATTAAAGGTGTGGAATTGTCAAGCGGATGGAAAACGGTTCTGGATCAGTCGAACTGACACGTGTTGGTGTGCGGCCATCGGAAGGAAGAGTGGTCATCATCTGAATTCCACTTGACCTCAACCTCCCCTCAAATTAAATCGTCGGGGCACTCACAACCCCACAAAGGCCAAGGAAAGTCTACCAGTGGAACCCGAGGTGAATTGTCAATTGAAGCACCCTGAAGTGGAAGTTTAACGAACCAAACCCGATCAGAATTAATTTGAAACTCCTCCAATCCACCAACGAAAGATTTTAACAACCACACTAACCGACAAGAGCCATTAATTGAAACTCAACACTGATCTAGTGTGATATTATGAAGAGGACTGACTAAATAGTTCCCCGTCTGTCTTATAACCTCGCCAATTCGGCGACCTGCTCACTTGGCCTGATGAAGCTTTTGTGTCAAAAGTGAAACGTTGCCCAAATAAGAATTACCGGTTGTTTACCAAGCCCTTCTGAAACGATGACTTCTCAATCGGTTCCAAACTTTTTTATCAAAAGGCCGAAACCAGTTGTGGGTTGTCGAAGCATTCTCTGCGACCTTATGAGTAGTGTGTTTTTGAGTTTGTCGGTGGAGATGTCACATTGTTCAAATATCCGCTTGAATCAACAGAATCACAATATTTCTAAAGTGCAACCTGAAAAATTTTCTAATCAAAAGTGCACCTGAAATTACCCTATCTCCAAGTTGATAGCTGAGAACGACCACTTCTAAAGTTTGATTCCGTGTGCGATTAAAAACAAAAAAATGGTTTTCTGGAAATTTCTACTGGAAAGCTCTTAAAAAAATATACTTGTAATACACTACTCATAAGGCTGCTGAAACCCCTCGACAGCTCACCCAGGTTTCGCCCTACTTGGGGCTCATCAGGTAGGCACAGTCCCCGAGTTTCCGTCAACCTTATGATCCACTTGAACCCAAATTGCACTGTTTTCGAGAAATACAATCATTTGCAAATCAATTTGGTTTTCACGGGGGAAACTACTCACAAGGTTGATGAAAATTCTTTGAGAGCCCACGATCGTCTTCAACCTCTTTGGAGCACATCGACAAATTCACCCACATTCCGCGTGCCAATTCGGTTTTCATGAAAGATCTATCTGGAACCACGCTGAAACTCTTGTGTTTATGATGCTTATCTGATGAACCCCAAGAAGGGCGAAACTGCTTGTGGGTTGTCCAGGAGTTTTCAGCAACCTTATGAGTAGTACATTATGTCTGTGCAGTGTACAGTGATATCTCGGATATCGCTCCAACTGGTTCTCCACTGAATGTGCTGAACAACGGGCTACTTGTGAGTAGTTTCCTTTATGAAAATATACTGCGATATCTCGAATATCGTGCCAACTGAAACCTGGGGCAGCCTGTGTGCAGCACATTCAGTTGTAGAGTATCATAAACGAGAGATTTAGTTGAGTCTCCCAAAAACCAAAAAAGTCTGTAAATTGGTGTATTTAGCTAATAAACTATGCTTATTTGCACACAAAATGTTAATTCATGCAGACTTGTTCATCTCGGTGTGTTCCAAGAGAGTAAAATGATAACCTGAGGTGTGCTGCGCTGGAGACTTGATTGCGAATGGCGTTGTTGTTGACGTGGGCATCAACAACCCCCAGTCTCAGAACTTCAATCTGCATTCGTTGCTAGGTCTACGGGAAGAGCTCTAACAGGGACCAGGACAGGTAGCGGTAGAAACTAGGAGTAGGATTTCGATTCTTTCTTCGAATGGGAAAAAGTGAACATACTCTGTTGACTTTTATCGTTTCAGTGAGTGAAGGAACAGGATGAATAGCTTTATTGTAAAAAGATGCAAGGTAGGAAGTTGTTGTGGACCACAGTCTTCTTATTGCCTTCTTATTACAGTGAACCCCGGTCTGGATAGCCGATCGATAGCCTCATGCGCTTGACCAAATCAGAAAAAATTCGATGAATGTGCGAACCGGCTGATTTATTGATCACTGTCGCGTATAAGCGGGTCAAAAAAGTGATACTAAGACTACAACTCATCTGTCAAGGGCGAGTGAAGAACAACCAATGAAATCTGTCTCAACGGAAAACGGTTATTCCATTGGCTGTTACGTAGTCCTGTAACGTTCGGAGCTGGTTCCCCTAATAGTAGTGGTTCTGGAAAGCTTTGCTCGGGTTCGATATCCTTGCTGATACTGTCCGATTGGAGTGGTAGGGTAGACAGGTTACTAGTGTTGAGTTTCCAGACACGGAACCTTGAGTCACGATCCCAAACGTTAAAAGGAATGTAGTCCACGTTCTTGGCGTCTATCACTGACCGGCACCATGCAATGTCACGGTCCGCTCACTGTCGTTTGGTAATGTGGCTTGCGGCTATCCCTTCCGAGGCCAGTCTCGTGATTCTCATGAAGACTGCGGAAGAAAAATTCAGAGCAGGCACAACAGACGGGGCAGGTTAGCTGCGCACATTCATGCACACCTTTCGGTTGGGGGGCGGTCTTTGCAACAAGGTGAATGGCGGTCCACAGATGAACAAAACAAGTAAAGATCAAAAGGGCGGTGAGTAAGCCCGGAAATTCCAACCATAACCTGATTTATTTAGGACAGTTGGTCAAAATCCGAGACACAGTCCGACCAGAAATCAATGCCAAAGTTGAAAAAAAAGAATAGACCGAGCATAACACAAGTATGTTTTTACTTCCGTTGCCTTTTCGGCCATACGGACATGAACAAAGTGGGGGAAAATCATATTGGATCTTGAAGGGTTCATGAGTAGGCTGAAAAACTGAAAGTTCAAAGGAATTTCGTTCTACAAGTGGAGTCGATCTATCCTAATTAGCTGAAAAGCGCTAGGACCGTGCGCGTTTTACCAAAACTTCAGACCGTGACGAATCTGCGGTCTTTGGCTACTTGTCTGAACACTTGACCGTTTGCCCACGAGCGGCTGATTAGCAGTGTGACTAACTTGCCCCCTGGACAGGATATAGCTTCACTCAATCACGTGATCCACATTACGTGGTCACGTATTGACCATTACTTGGATGATCTTTTCTCAAATGGAAGTTTCATTCGTCTTGTGTGAGCTACACATAGATGGTCCAAGTGGTTAGAGAGCGAATTTACTGACCGGAAGGTCCGTGGTTCGGATGCAACCTCTGCCTCTCGACTTCCCCCGTCTAAGCTTGGGCAACTTGGCAGTATCCCAGCCTTCGTGCTCCCTTCGGGTGGCATGGAAGTTAGGCACCGAGTGATATAACTGAACGTGGCCTTGGTATGCGCGCACGCCTCACTTCTGCAGAAGCACTACAAGCATCCTAAATATTCTAAGACGTGAATAATCAGGCCACAAGGTTATTTACGTCTCTCGTTTTTCTCTACGGCCTGCACAGATCGTGTCTGGCATCTGTACAGTCAAGCAGTCCTTACTGGCTCTGAGCCTAGCACACGTGACCCAGTGGTTAGCCAGTTTGAACCACCAATCGAGATATCCATGTTCACCTGACGCTCAGTCGCATTAGAAAAAATAACGCGTTTCACAGACCAACAATTTTTTCCGGACTGTTAGCCCTGAACCACCAACGAGATATCCATGTTCACCTGACGCTCAGTCGCATTAGAAAAAATAACGCGTTTCACAGACCAACAATTTTTTCCGGACTGTTAGCCCTGCTGACAATTCGCCGACCGTTTCGCTTATTTCACAGATGGAGAAGAGACCATAACGAGTTTTTACCCTTGATACTCAAGTCTGCACGAAGAAGAACAATTTGGTTATCAGCTATGACACTGTCTTTTCCGATTCAGGAGATGCTGTCCAATCGATCGTTTGAAAAGTATGCTTACTTAATTAGGCAGAGTTTGAAACTACTGCTAACTACTGATTTCGTGGGTTGGAAGCTCCGTCAGCTGGATTGTTCTGACCTCACAAACGAACACACTACAAATCAATACACAGAGTTATGTGTCGTAACGAGTATTCATGTGGTTTGGCACTACGAGAGTGTAGTGGATAGGGTATCCGCTCACCGCAGAGTTTCACACCTCTTGCAGTTGCCAAGACTTCTACATCGACAGACGGGACAGATGTTCCAGTCTCAATTTCAACTGAAGTTAATCAATGCTGAAAATCAACGAAGTAGTGCACAGTCATTTCATTCAAAGTCTATGAGGACACAGCTGACCCCACAACACCGGAGTCCTTAAGCTGTAGAATTTATCGGCCTCTATTGCATGCATAAAAGTTCCGAAACAAAGCATGCGACCTTCACGGTTTCAATCATCTGACTTTATCTAATGTAATTTGTTCAGTTTATTACTGTTTAATTGTTAGCTGTATGTTCATTTGGCTCTGTTGCCAATACCACCTGCATGTTTTAAGTGACTCGGCTGTGTTGTGACATATTTCTGAAAAAAAACCTAGAATCTCCGAAACAAACTGGATACTGCTTGTTCCCTCAAAACGGCTTCCATCAGTCCGTCGAGTCCTTGGGCCAGAAAATCCAGTTATCGATTGAACGTTCAAGCAGCCAATCAGCGACGACCAACGTTGCTCGAGGGCCCAGGCGTGACCTAGAAACAATGTTAATCAATCACACAGCATCGACTGGATAGCCGTGATTCAAGGTCATAGAAAAGCATTAAATACCGTGACGTTCGCTTGCTTGCGGCTGTGTTCTCGTTGGATGGGCCTTGTTCGTCACCCACGTTCTGGAGCAGGTGCGCAGCCATTTATAAAAAAATGGATAAAAGACTGAGTGATTTAGGATACCGGTCAATTGGTATTATCAATCTTAAATAGAGCTAAACTGTTTATGGTGCCCTAGCAACTCGAGTACCCAAGGTGCGTTAGACTACGGATGAAAGCCTTAGGAAGTTGAATCATCATTCAGGCACTACCGTTGAGGTGAACCACAGTAACTCGTTAAGATTTTCGGATGAAGCGATTTTAAGAAAATACCATCTTGGTGCAACGCTAACATAGGGCATTGTTCATGATTTGTTTCCCGAAGTTGGTCACGTTTCGACAAAAAATCAGTCTGTTTACTAACTTTTGGATTTCGGAGAAAGACAAGCGATTCGCCGGAACAGCTATTCAGACCAGAAGTGCAGTCACTAGCCACAGGAGAAGGCTGGTCGATCTCGAGACTGAAGTATATCATCTTCCAAAACTGACGCAGAACTTTAACGTTTCAAGGGCTGTGAACATTGGCCGGCTCAGTCAAGCTGTACGTACTAGAATACAACCGATGACGACTCCCCAGTGAGGGGGTTCAATAGCCCACGCATTTCACTCAGTGTACTGGCGCGTTACCTAGGTTTGACGCCCCCTGATTATACTTGTTCCTCCCTCCCCGATGTACGTCACCTGACTTTGGATATCTTTCAGTGTGACCATATATTCCAAAAAAATATCCAGCGTTTCGTCCTAACCGCAGTTCAATTCCTCCTTGACGAAGAGATATTCACCAGTACTTTTGACGTTCACTCGATGACGTGATCATTTGAATTGCTGCCATCTCAGTAACTATTGAGACCCATCGCTTGGTCGTCTTACCACCCGCCCTACATGCACTGTTCTCAATTTTTCCAACCGTACAATGCCTCTCCGTTTTCCAGGAAATTCGGACTTAATCTGGAAAACTCAACTATCAGTTGAGTCTTTGAACATGGCTTCAGCACATTTCTGCTTGTCAAAAGTTATTCGAATAAAGCTGTCGACCTAGTGGGTTTTTAATTTTTTTATGGGTTCTATTGTGTAATTCAATGATTAGATGGATGCTGTCTACGGCGAATTTCAACAACCGCAAACTGGCATTCCTCTCTGAATATCATCCTCGTTTGTAGCTAAGTCGCTAGAAAATTCACTTTGTCAAACATATGGTGAGGTTCACTAATGGAACACATGAAACACTGATGGGAACTAAGCGACTTCATGTCAGTCAGCGTAACCTGGGTAATCACACTGAAAACTCTTCATGGGATGACGACGGGCCGATACAACAAGGAAGCTCGGTTTATTTCTCGCTCAAACTGAAGCCAGTTCATCTGGGTGGCTCATCTCGTCACGTGCTTCTCAGTCTTAATGTTATCCGAAACGCACTGTAATCATATCGATTAGGTTAGTTTATCGTCTTGGCAACTAAGAGGTAAGCCTACCTTTCACCGTTGTCAGCTGTATGCACCGCGTACTAGTCGAATGGTGGTTGTAGCTGCCACAGTTTCGGTCACTGATGGTTTGACGGAGGTGGGGGGTGGGGGGTAGGTAGCTGCGCGTTGCAGGCGGGAGCTGGTAAATTGGTGCATAAATCCAGCAGTCACGAAGAGAGTGGACCCGTCACGAAGAGACTGGACCCGTCACGAAGAGACGACCTTACCGTGGTGGGGCGGTTTGTGTACCTCGGTGACTCATTGAGCTATACTGGGGAGTGCCCGCACGATGGTCACAGAGTCTCTCATACCAGGTTGGTCCATGGGTAGAGGTCCGACGAACACAGTCTCCAGGCCCTCCAGGTAGGGGGTCGGAACATGTATGATGACGTGTTCCGTAAAAAAATGGCAATGTACTTGCATTTCCAGCCGAACACCGCTGCCTTGCGGTTAAACTTTTGAACCAAAGGCTTTGGTCGAGGACCCTAATCGTCCTCCTGTTTAGGTGTGGGCGCTCTGGCAGGATCCCAGCCCACGTACAACCACGAACTGCACATACACAAATAAACTCATGCCACATCGGCCGTCGCGTGGTGACATCAGCCGGGTCGCCTTACTTGCTGCATACAGCAGTCCGGGTAAGCAAAAACATGCTACTGCTGACGCTTCCCTTCTTACACTTTCACGTTTTCCTTTCACCCTCCCCCACCCAAATTCGAATATATTCTCCGAAGGTCCCAACTCTATGACTGACCGTGTTGCTCGCCCTGCATCACACTCAGCTGCAGCTTCTACACTTCGAAGTCTGTTTTCAAACCCCGAAAGCCTGTCTATTTGGCCACCTTCAATGTTCGCACACTGAAGCAAGCAGATCAACAGGTGGCTCTTGCGCGTACGCTGGATTCCCTCTGTATTGATGTATGTTGTCTGTCAGAAACAAGGACGCAGGACGCCAGTACTGTGATCGCACTGACTGCCCCCTCGCTCTTTTCCAGGTTCCGGCTGCGCACCTCTGGTGATGCAGAGGCCGCTGCAGCCGGATATGCTAGGGTGGGTATTGTATTGAGCGAACAAGCGAAAGGGCCTCTGCTTGATTGGTTACCCGTTGACGGTCGCCTTTGTGCCGTTCGTCCGGCAACATCTGTGAGAGAGTCTAGAGAAAGTGAGGTTCACCGCACCCTGTTTATTGTGTCTGCATACACCCCAACTGACTGTAGCTCTGAATCTGTCAAGACTTTTGGCGGCCAGGTTTCTGATCCACATAGCAATGTGGAGCGCACCACAGCATTGTAAACTCGACCCTTGACGGAGAAGCTGATGTCACGCCTACGCCATAGGTAACGTAACCCTACCTTTGGTAGGATACTGTAAAAAACTTGATTCATTTGAGTCTCCCGTTGAGTGGCTGCCTAAACTCTGTTGAAAAAAAACAGGAATGCGCAATTCAAGGATTCTCGAAAAATGATTCATTTGTCTCGCAGTTTCGTCCACGAATTACTAGCCAATAACGTCGTTTATGGATGGATGTGTCGACGGTTTCCCCCGGCGAATCTGTACACGTCACATGATCACATGTGCGCCTTTTCAGTAGGCAAGCTTCTCTGAAAAAAGTGCTGAATTTATTTAGTCCATTTGACAAACGGGGCAAAACGTTTTCGAGCTTTCAAAGTTTGGAAATTTCATTACCGAGTGATCCAGAGGTAATGTGATACGTACTGAAAGCAGAGCGGGATCCGGGAATTTTCGCTGACTTGACAAAGCTTCGGTTGAAACGTGCGAATCTCGAGTCCCTCTTCGACTGAGCAAAGTTGCCTCAGGCTTGGTGAAGTGAACTTTGGAACGCATTTTTGAGCATATTTGGTTTACGAAACGAGCACGGAGTGATCCACTGATCAAATGTTCGGCCACTCAGCAACTCACGTCGTTTCGAATTGTAGCTATCCCTGAGGTTGCAACAAGATGTCAGATTCAACACCTTTCAAAACGATTGATTCACACACCGATGACGTCATCATCGTCCGTTTTCTCCACTTGCGTTAAAAATACGTAAAACTTCTTCGTTGGTTGTCGGATTTTCATTTTATGATCTATATTCGCCCATGAAAGTTGCATGTATTGAAGCAGCATTGTTGACGTGTGACTGGGTGGGGGGTCCGTTACTGGTGTAACATAGGTACGAAACGAGTTCAATAGTTTGTCTTCCTCCAACCGTCAAGATTCCGCTGCGTGGTCAAACCTAAGCCAGTTAGTTACCCATATTGAAGGATTATCACACATTAATTATACATTAATTGCATCTAAACAGGTCTGCTTCTTACCTTCGGTCAGACGAATTCCCACCTTTTTTCGTAAGACCATTTTATTTAGTTTTTATCAGCTCGCCTTTTATGAAATGTTCGGTCTTCATGACTGATGGACGTAAGCTTAAATTCTAACATTTCGCATTCAGCGTCATTTGGTATTTCTGAGGCTAGTCCGTTCCAGTCACACACCCAGTGCGTGAGGTAGCGTGACTCACCAAACAGCAGTTCGGTCACGTGACACAGTGGATAGCGCTAACGAAGGAAAATCGAAAGTCACGTGACCAATCCAGTACAGCCACCATACCAGGCAGATGATGCGCTGAAGCCATTAACCGGGTAGGACAGATTTCTTGGCCTAATTATAGTTAAAAACCCTCAACTGTCAGCAAGATTCTCGAAGATGAGGAGACAATTTTTTGAAACGTCTCCGTCTGAAGAGATATATTTACAGCTAGAATGACCACTTGGTTGCTTTTGCCCGAAATTTCCACGACACGGTTGCAAATTTACAGAGCTCTGAGGCGAGGCCAGTTGTTGTGGTGATATACTGGACATCAATGTTATCGACGCTGTCTAAGCGTTTGCCTTGCCAACTTGCTAGCACTGGGAGTGTGTCGATCCAGGATGAGACATGTGAATCTAAGCTGCAGTACAACTGATGCACGTAGGTTATCCAGACCTGTGAAGCTTGCATTTTTGTGACTGATCCTTGGATGAGACAAAACAAAACTCACTTAATAAATAAACTTTGGTTGTTGACGGACTACTCTATCCGTCAGGAATTATTCTTAGCTTTTGCTCAATTCTTCAAAGATAAAAACCATTCAGGAGTATTTTTTCCTAGGAAGTGTTGTAAAATGTTAGAGAAAGTAGAGTTCCCCGTGAATGACAAGGGAAATTCTTGTCCCTGCCAAGAGCTGGTCTCATCTGGATGAAACTAAAGCATGGGTAGAGCTGCTTCCAACCGTCCGGACTGTGACACTTGGCCTATTCGAGCAGCGGAACTGAGACGTCTTCAGGTGTTCGACAATCGTTGTCTCAGAACCATAGCTCGTGTGGGTTGGTGTCGGCGAATCCATAACGAGGCAGTTAGAAAGCGTGTTTTCGGTTGTGTAACGGGTACTTCCATTGAAGAATGTGTCCAGCACCAGAAGCTGTGTTGGTTGGGACATGTGTTGCGTATGCCGAAGTTAGTGCTGTTTTCCAAGCCCAACTCAGAGTGGCGTAAACAGAGAGGTGGCCAACCCTTGACTTGGCAGAGGAGTATGAAGGAGATCACGAAACGCCTGGGTG
>NW_008751793.1:224678-228555 GCF_000715545.1 Opisthorchis viverrini
TACGGAACAAGTCGCCACATGTTCCAACCTCCAACCTGGAGGGCCAGGAGACTGTGTTCGTCAGACCTCTAACCATTGACCAACCTGGTATGAGACCCTGTGAGTGACGAGGGACGCTCTCCAGTATAGCTCAATGGATCGCTGAGGTTCGCAAACCGTCACACCACGGTAAGGTCCAGTCTCTTCGTGACAGTCATTCTGCTGTAACACCCTTTCAGTACCTAACTGCCATATCACCCGAAGAAAGCACGCGGGCTAGGATACTGCCAGGTTGTTCAAGCATGCTCAGGAGAAGTTCATATTTGAAGGCCAGGTTCGAGCCACAGACCGCCCGGTCAGTAAATTCGCGCTGCAAGGTATGGCTGCCAACCGATGTCAATGGCGTTCTTGTTGTCAGTTTCTATACAGATTGCCTGAGTAAATGTCTGGAGGTGTAGGCACCTCGGAATGATTGTGTTAAGCTAGCACTAAGTCCCTCCCCCGTCCACTTTTACTCTTTTTTTCACAATAAGGCTTTCACATAAATCATGGTCATACGGCAGTGAAGCATCGGTGTTGAACACTGATGTCATGCTGTCGATGATGATGATGATGTCCGGATTGGTCAGCTTCGGAAACCACTTATTGTAAATACATGTCCGAGATTTAAAGAGAACGGCTAATATTATCGATGAAGAACCGAATCTGACCCGCTTTGAGGGACGACATCTTCAGGGTGCCCCCAGAAGACACCATATTTCGCAAGTCTTTGATGGTCCCTTCTCAGACAACAAGAATGACTGAGTATTTATAAGGAGAGAGGGAGGTAGCTCATTCTCGATATGATCCGATGTGGAGTTTTACCTGTTGAGAACTGTAGATTTATCATCAATTTAACGTGGTTGGAATGAGGTAATATGGAGGCAATTAGTCATCTGAATACCCAGTTTGATCACTGATTCCAGTTGGAGGGTATTTATTGTTCGGGGTGAGTTATGTTACCCTAGACTACACAATTCGACTTATTGTGTCCACATACCTCTGCTTTCCGAGGCCGGTTCAAACTGTAGTTCGCAACACCGTTGGTTTGTATTGTGCAATCAGATGACGTTAGATTCCCACGGGATGCATTTCCGATCTCGTGAGCTCATATGGAATCAACTTTCACCGAAATACGGAAGAGTGAACAGGTGCAAGGAGAAGGGACGCAGTTGAGTTGATTTCCAGACACATCGTCCCCGAAGTTTACGAGCCTCGGACAAAAAGGGTCTGGCTCTCGCTGTGTTTTTATATAGGTATTCAGGATGCGACAATAGAAGAGGAGTTTTAATTCCACCGGTACGAAAACCGGCCTACGGAGCTGACGGAATTTTCTAGATCCCGCAGTAAATTCAGGATAAAAATGATGTCCCGATTGTTTGACACCAGTCACTTGAGAAGCTGTGCAACGATTCGCTGCGGGATGCATATCTCGTGAGCTCATATGGAATCAACTTTCACCGAAATACGGAAGAGTGAACAGGTGCAAGGAGAAGGGACGCAGTTGAGTTGATTTCCAGACACATCGTCCCCGAAGTTTACGAGCCTCGGACAAAAAGGGTCTGGCTCTCGCTGTGTTTTTATATAGGTATTCAGGGTGCGACAATACAAGAGGAGTTTTAATTCCACCGGTACGAAAACCGGCCTACGGAGCTGACGGAATTTTCTAGATCCCGCAGTAAATTCAGGATAAAAATGATGTCCCGATTGTTTGACACCAGTCACTTGAGAAGCTGTGCAACGATTCGCTGAAACAGAGACACCGTCATTTACAGCGAATCAAGTTGGTGTTGATCTCAGACTCAGCTGAAAATCACTCGGATCTCAGCTGCTGCCCAAATGTCATTTCATGATTCAGTTTTGATATACAAACTACCATAACGGGTTTCAATACTACTCACAGGGTGGATGAAGCCTGCAGTGAGTTGCTGAGGAGTTTTCAGTAACCCTATAAGTAGTATCGATAACTGTCCCTGGTTGTACAGACCATGAATCCCTGTTGTCTTATTCACATTTTGCTTTATTTGTTCTCAGTCTGGTGATCAAAACTTGTGCTTATTCATAGTACGATGGAAGTGTCTGGCACACCTTAAGTGGGTTCTTTGCGTTCATTCCTTCCCCATGGACAGAGCTGTAAGAATTCGGTTGCTGGGTAAAAAAAGGAAACGATTCTTGTATTCTGTTCCCTTCTATTCTACGCACCAATTGCTGTTCACTTGATGAGCTGATAGTATTGTTGAATATACTCTGATCTCCCAGCGAATCCTCCCACCAAAGGATACTCCCCCAAATAGAGGCCATTTCAATCTGGCCCACTGAGATTTTGCCTGAAAATGATTCCAGCGAACATACGGTCCATTAAGTGCATCATTCGGGTATAGGGACAATCCCATCAGAAAAAAGAGTTACTTCAAGTGACTGGTGTTATTTTTGTTGAAATTTTTCTCCATCCACCGTAAAAATCACCCACAGAAGAGGTTACACACGGTTGGTCTCCTGTGGAACGTTATCATTGGTTGATCGTCTTCCAGAAGTGACCAATCATTGAAACTTACCAGATTTTGGGAGCTCCCCCCTGAATATGAGTCTTCCTGAAGGTGACATGCTGTGTTTTGAGGTTTGAAAACACGCTGTAGGTTTTTGCATTCAGGTCATTTCAGTTTATCAGCGAAAACCATGTTCCATGAGTACACTGGCTCCAACTACTAAAGCTTCGATCACCAAACACTGGAAACCGTGGGGCATACAGCCAAGCATTGGAGACGAGGATATGTTTAGTTAGTCCAGGAACTGCATGGCTACGTATTGATTGCAATGACTTTGATGCACCAGCGCTACTGACCGCGCGGTTGGGTCGTTTCTGCCAGCGTCACTGCTGAGTTGGGTTCCGGAGTCCCAATCCAGGGAGGCAGCAGTTGTTGACCCGACTAAATTTACTGGCTAGTGTTTTATACTTCGTTGCCAGGTCACACACTGTCCATATCTCGGTCGCTCCTCAGACCATGGCGAAAAGGACGCTGCGAGGCAGATGGTCTTCTGGCGTGCAGAGTCCATGAGCTAACCAGCGTAGCCTACGAAGCGTGATTAATTCATCTATCACGGAAGAGTTCCTTCTTCCTAAGACCATCTGGCGTACATGAGCAATACTAATTCGCTGTTTCTACCCGAACTGACCACTGCTTTGGGACACCAATTGTCAAACACTGACATCTTTCATAGGTCCGCTGCGCGTAGGGACCACGTCTCTGATCAATAAAGCAGTATGGATTGGACTGCCATAGTTTAGACACCCTGTCCTTGATAGACAAACTGACGTCATATCGGCATTATACGTTGTCAGATGTTGGCAAAACCCGTCCTGGCCTTTCCGATTCGAGAAATGATCTCATCTCCAGCCAGTTCACCGGAATCCATACAGCTGCCCAAGTAAACAAATTCATCTACCCCGTCGATTGGTTCACCTGCAAGCATGAGGCTTGGGATTGATTCCACCCGGTAGTATCACTTTACACTTTGCAGGTGTGTAGTATGCGCCAAACCATGCGGCATTTGGGAAGGATCTGAACCAAGGAGAGCAACATCGTCCACATATTCAATGTTTGTGAAGGAACGTCTCTGGAGCATTTTGACCCCGAGGTTTTAGAGACAGGCAGAGGAATTTCAAGCGGCATATCAGCAGAAAACCTTGAAGAGGAAAGGTGATGATGATGATGATGACGATGATGAAGACGATGATCATGATGATGATGACGATGATGAAGATGATGATCATGATGATGATGAGGATGATGATGATGATGATGATTTGGATGATGATGATGATGATGATGATGATGATGATGATGATGATGATGATGAT
>NW_008751793.1:228977-253233 GCF_000715545.1 Opisthorchis viverrini
GATGCTGATGATGATGATGATGATGATGATGATGATGATGATGATGATGATTATGTTGGTGATGATGATGGTGATGGTGATTGCGTTAACCCTTCTATGGGGAGTCAAATATCATCCAGTCATCATTTGGCATGAAACCTCCTCGGCTAAACGTGAAAGGAGCACTGGCTCATTGTACGGCAAGGTTCCTGGAATCATACTTCAACCCAACTGACCGAGAAGTTTATGACGAACCATCTTCTCGCTCACCGAAGAATTAACGCTCAGAAGAAAGCCGTCTTTATCATCTTTCTTCATCTGAAGATTGAATATGATATTCCAGCTTGTTACATTCCTTCTGTCAAAGTTTCTTCTGGTCAGTATACCCAAATTTGAAAAAAAACAGTAATGTATTGAAAATCAAGAAACAATTACCAGCTAAGTCCCTGACATCACAGTTTGAAATAATCTGTCTACGGTTCGGTGCTGTACTTCAGTAATGAACTTCTCCAAAAACCCACCAAGGTCACTTAAACGCGTGATCACATCAGAAACATTCGTTAACTCCGCATTTATAAAAGACCGGTTAGTTTATCTTCAGACATGGGTTCCTGTAATGTGTATAAGGAATGGTGATTTTTCTATGGAGAGATTGAAAGACAAAATGGATTTAGAAAGCCGTGACCGCTCGATCAAAACAGTAAGAACAATAAGTTTGCTCGAGGATGCTTACTGCGTACACTGTGGTTCCCCGTAAAGCGTATAAAATAGCATAGGATACCTAACCTAATCTGCCTGGTAATATTTGTTCAAGTGTAAAACAACGTAACCGATCAATAAAACTAGGGCAGTGATACTTTGGTCTCTTTGACCTCAGAGAACAGATTTAAAACGATTGATCAATTGGGTCCCCGGGGTCTCCAGATTCTGTGATTGCCTACTTTGTGCTAAGACATGGAATGATGAATAAGGCTCATCTTGTGTCACGTGAGGGATATGAAGCTATAAATTCTGAACACAACTGATAACCCAGTCTGTTGAGAATGCGATCCCGAAAGATCACATTGCATTTACTCAGCATATCTACACCGAATTCACACATGCAATCAATGAAAGAGCACTTCAGGATGAAAAAAGTGAAACTTGAATATGAATATAGAATATTTTGACTGCATAGCCGCCATGTAGTTCGAACAAGGCACCGGAAATGAGATACTACCAGCGAAAGGAAGAAGGCCTTTGCTGCAATGTTATTCATTAGGAAATGCCAACTGACCGGTTACAGACCATTTGGACAGGAAGCAAAACTCTCATTTGCATCTTATTTATAAAAACTGGACGTCCATCTTCTCCTGAACGCGTCTTCTTGAACTTTCCCGGATATTCATTGCTCGAATCCAAGCAAACGCAACAAGCGACTCCACAAATTCCGCAATAGATCTCCCTTTTCAAGAGACGCAAAGCGAAATTTCAGGAACAACACATACTACTCGCATGCCTCCCCATCAGTAGTCTCACCGTTTCACCAGGTTGCTTAGATGGAAACAGTCGGGTAGCCAAGTGTGGATTCTAACCACGGACTTTCCAGGGAATGCTTTGCAACCTAAGCAATGAGCTATCTCGAACTCTCGTTATCGCCATTCTGTGCAAGTGAAGATCGAAATAAATACAAAGAAAAGCAACTCTTAGTCTTTTCTGACATTCCGTCAGCTCACACATTTGTTCACTTGAACAAGACCGCCACGGTCACTCCCAAATTACCCCTTTTCAAGGTGACGTTTAAGGACATGCTCGTGAAAGCGAATCGCTCAGCTGTGGCACCCTTTCTGTGCCTAGCTGCCACGTCACCAGAAGGAAGCACAAGGACTGGGATACTGCCGGGTTGCTCAATCCTAGACAGGAGAAGTCGGAAGGCAGAGGTCTGGTTCGCGCTCTAACCACTGAGCCCCCTCGCCCCTGTTTCTGATACACGGTTAGCAATATTTAAAAACGACAGCTCGCCGTACAAAAAATACATAAGATTTTCCAGTGAGTAGTCCTCTCAAGTCCGAAATTTCTCATATTATTTTATGTCCGGCAATAACAACAAACAGATTGGATGGCGACTGCATGACAACGCAACCTCAAAATCTTCAATTTCGAACGACAGTTAGACGGAGATTCGTCCTGTGAGTGAAGCTCATTTGGGCCGAAAAGCCGAGAAGCACTGTACCGCTGTTTCATTCTTGTTGCGAACCAGCAGTAGTGCGCAGCTCACAGGGTTTCCAGCCCGACATTTCCCGGCCAGTGGTTGAACATTTAAACGTTTGACTACCAGTGGCTGATCAACAGAGTGATTAACTCTCACCTATTCATGACAACACCATTCATCCTTCAATTACAGAAACCACATCACGTGGTCACGTATTAGACTGACTACTCGATGATGAATTCCTCAGGAAGACTTGAACTCATCTTGTGAAATAGTTCTTCTTCCTCTGATCTATTTAACGATTGCTGTTCATATTGGAAGGTTTTGTATTTTTAAACGGATATCTTGTCCTGTCTGTCACCCTCACATGGCTCAGAGCAAGAATAATTTCACAGGATGAGCGAAACTTCCAGATGAGAAGTCCTCACTCGAAGAGCCAGTCAATATATGACCACGTGATGTGGTTTCCGTCATTTAAGGACGAGTGGCGCCATATTTTGTCCAGGTGATCAGCCACTTATGGTCAAACGGTCAGGCGTTCAACCAATGAACGTGTGGTCACGGGTTTAAAACTCGCCGAGTCACGTGAAATACGCAATACTGATGTTTCTCAATAGGGATGAAACCGCTCTACTACAGTGCTTCACGGTTTTTCGGTAAAGACTAGCTTCTCCATCGAAGATGGTCAAATTTCTTCAAATCATCACCATCAGGTGAATGGCGAAAGCAACTTTGTTTAGCGCGGTTTTCTGTTGGACTTCCAACTACTGGGAAGATTAATCGCAAACGGAACCATGGCACACCGCGTGCTTTAAATTCTCTTCCTAATGTTTCTTCGACGTTAAATTCCTAGGCGGCCATTTTAAAATCTACAGACTTGACTAGAATAGATTTATCTGGAATACCGAGCACAGCAACCGGAATACTTCCACTAACGGAGCTACTTTGACACGCAAAAGTACATACCAGTAAAGAAATTCTATCGCTCAGATACTCGGAGGCAAACCAAAATGATCTAGGTAACATTCCGGGAGTATCTTACGTCTGTATTACAACAGCACTTCAATATTCTTCAATTTTCTAATTCAGTTTGTCCTCTTTCACATTGCTCAACCATTCCATTGTTTTTGAATCATCTGTTTTAAGACCCTGATACATTGTGTGCGTCAGACAGACGGATGTGTTCTAACTTTAAAAGTTCTTGAAAAGTGTCTGTTTATTCGCGTACGATAAATACATCGCCACCTATTTATCGTGAATACGGATTTGTTAGTCGGGGTCTGCCTCTATCCAACATAATGTGATTACGACATGAACGTTGTGAGATCATAGTATGTGTCTGCACACGGAAGGTCGGCTCCTGGGCATATTTAATGCGGTATCATCATCATCATTATCATCAACATCATCATCCACAAAGATAGCAACATCAGTGTTGGCACTGATACTTCACTGCCGTATAACAATAAGGTTCGTCTAGTTATATATATATATATATATAACTGTATATACATATGTACCACCCACAAACATGATTAGGAGATCAAGAACAACTTCCTTGAAGCAAGTCTAGATATACGCTCTAGAAAATCTGGGACAATGTACAAATGTTGTTTCAAGGGGAAAATATATCTGTTGAACTCACACAGTGGAGCTATTTTGTGCACAACGCTAGAGATGGTACTCACACAATGTCCTTGAAACCAATGACTATCCATAACGAATGATGTCGTTTTGTGTGGGACCGTATGACATCTTGCTATTCCATTGACTGGGAAACGGCAACTTCTGAGCGGTGGATAATACGGACGATAGCGAAAAGGTTCCTGGAGTAGTTGCATCTCCCAACAGAACTGGAGAGTAGGACGTATGATTTACAAGTGCGGGAGCAGCGTGGTCACAGCCGTTCCGTGTGACGTCTGAAAAGTAATCACCACCAATCAATGCCATTACAGGCGGTTGGTCGAGGAGATGCGTCTTCATCAACGAGTCATCTGGCCTCAGTTGTGGTGTTACCTTTTGCAATCTTTGTGAGTCTTGCCCCTTGTTTCTCGATCGATTCCGGCTCAACGCAAATATAATGGCTGCACCAGCCGCAACTGATACAACTCCAAGACAAGCTAGTAGTATAATTATAGTTTTAAATCGATCGGGGGAGAACGCGATCCAGGGGAAAGAGCCATGCCCTTTCTGGGTTGCAAAATGAACTCGTTTCTGATCGGTAGTCGAAGATGGAGACATTGGCGTGTTGTTCACGTTTGGAATCAGTCCGCTTTGTTTGACGACAACATATCCAGAAGTTTGCAGTTTTCGCGCAGTTCCATGATCGTGTACGATTACACCAAAAACATATTCTTGAGTCATGCTCAAATATGACGTCCACAGTCTTACTCTTCCGCTATCGTAAAGGTGAAACGCGCGCACAGGTAGTGGAGATCTACCTTGAGTCACAAACTTTGGTAGTTTTTCCCAACCGAGTTGAGCAAAAGAGAGTTTGCCATTCTCTCCTTGATCTGCATCCGACGCTTTCAAGTCAGTGATCAACTCAGACACAGCTCCAGGAACTGCAGTCCACAAGGGTTGCAGAGCAACGGGTTCACCAAATTCTTGTCGACCGCTTTGTGTGTGCCATCTTGGGGGGTTGTCGTTGACGTCCAAAACGCTTACTCGAATTTCTTGAAGGCTTCTACGTCTCTCCACTTTTCCACAGTCCTCCAGCGAGATACGGAGCAAGTAGGCGGAAACCAGTTCTCGGTCAATTAGCCGGTGGTGTTCTCTAGGGAGTGTTACCTGTCCGGTAGTTGGATCTAATCGGAAGTTTGGTAAAGGTATTTCAATCACATCCGCGTCGTGCCCTAACAACACTGACAACGGCCGTAGTGACGGCGCGGATGAGAACGCTCGCTCTGCCGTAACGCTGTCCAGTCGAAATATCACGGTCCCATTCTCCCCAGCATCCGGATCTTCCGCAGTGACTGCGCCGATCTTTTGAGGATACACCAGCTGATCCGTGTATATCTCGGAGTAGCTATCCCATTCAATGACGGAGAATCCTTTGTGAAGCAGACTAGGAGTCAGTTTTGGGGAGTTATCGTTGATGTCTGTCACGGTGATGTGAATGTCCGCCGTCGCGGAAAACACCAAACGATCACCGTCTGTTTCGGTTGCTTGAAGAGTACAACGAAGGAGAGGCGCGATCTCTCGATCCAGGCCATAGGGAGCGGCGATCGCACCCGTCTCTGTGTCTACAAACAGCTGCTTGCATCCTTCATCCGAAGCTGTGTAAGATTCATCTGGAGGGGCGGGATTCGGTGTGGTCTTCCATTCATAACGGACTCGCTGTGTGATATCTTGTAATTGTGGTCGAACAAGGTCATTTATCGGTTCAGCTGTTTCTTCTAACGTCAACTGATAAAGTGTTTGTTCAAAGCACATTTCAGTAGTATCTGTCAGTTTGATCTTTAGCTGAATCGATGAGGTCAAGCGATAAGGTTCTCCCTGATCGTTGCACGCAATCACGAGTGTACCAACCGGATGCTTTTTCTCAAGGGAATCAAGGGATGTCCCCATAGTGGTGAGTGGTCGATCAGCTTGGAGCATAAACAACTGTTTTCCTGAAACCAGTCCTGTACTGACCAGGGCGAATCGCAGATTGAACGCTCTCTCAAGCTCATCGTTGCCTGCTTGAATCTGACAATCCACCTGGGCGTTCTGACCGAGGTCAGCATCGGAAACAATGAATAGGCAGAGGTGAGCACCAGATTCCACCGCATACGGGACAGTCAGCTCAGTCGGATCTAGATTGGTTCGCTGGCACCCGGTTCGCTTCACTTCAATCTCCGGAGCGTGGTTGTTTGTATCGGCAATTTGGACTGTCAGACGCATGGAGGCAGTTCTTCTTGGAACCCCGTTATCTGAAGCAAGAATGATGGTATCCAGGGCAGTTGGATTGCTGGCAGGCAGCGTCCGAGTGAGGCGAAGTTCACCGCTGTCTGGATCGATTTTGAAAGGAGATAGATGGCTTTCGGTTGATGAGGGAAGGAACTTTCCGTCTTCAACGGAGTCCAGACGTCGCCTGGGCGAGTCAAGCAGACTATAGGTGATTCGACCGGCCTCCGTGGTGTCTTCATCAGTGGCTTCGACTTTAATCAGGAGGGCGCCAATCGGAGTGGCTTCAGACACCGTGATAATGTGATTGGGTTTCGGGGGATATACAATAACCGGTGGGTTGTCGTTGACATCTTGAATCAATACGTGTAAAGGAAGGATATCACATTTCATTCGAGTTAGTTTCCGACCACATGCTCTCAAATTCAGGGGATACATCTTATCTTTCTCGTAGTCCAGAGCGTGTTTCACAACGAGATAGACGTTTGCTGAATTGGCTTCAATACCAAATGGACTAGATGTACTACTACCAACAAGTGTTGAATTATTCTCAAGACTGTAAGACACCTGTGCGTTGATCCCCACATCCGGATCATAGGCTGCAGGCAGGGGGTGCCTAAATCCCACAGGGACATCTTCGCTAATCCGGAGCGTTTGTGCACCAGTCCAGCTGCTGGATAGTCGTTCCAAGAACACCGGACCGTTGTCGTCGATATCTTTGACTTCGATTAGTATGGAAACCCAGTTTTCATTGGTCGAATCCGCCGACCTGCATACGGCAGCAAATTCCAGAAAACAGCTGTCCTTCTCAGCCCTGTTGGATGAACCACCGGTAAGACACAATGTTTCACGATCCAGTCGAGTATGTGTGTACAATTTACCAGTCTGCGGTTCAAGTTTGAACAGTTCGGTCGGTCCGGAACTGAACCAAGAACAATGCAAGTCCCCGGTGCCTGTCTTGTTGACATTGCTGCGGAGCTGTTTCAACCAGTTGTTGTCGGAGATGATGTTGCCAACAAGAGTTTGCACAGGCACCTCCTCACTGATTACGTAGCGGAGATGAGCAGTTCTGTTTGCGAGAGCACTGTTCATTAGAGTCAAACACATGATTGTCAGGCACGCGGTTCTAAGCTTGGAAAGGTTATACTTTGTCAGTGGAGCCACACTCATGTTGGATATCCTTTACTTGCTGACATCACTTCCGTAAGAAGCAGACGGAAGAGTGCCAGCACTCCGGTCGACTTTACCTGATATCCACATTTTTGTGGCATACTGTAAACCGTGGTTGGACAACGCCTCATGCGCGTGCGTGCGTGCGCGTGCGCGCGTGAACGCAGGCTTAAATCGACCAATCAAGGGTTGCCTAAATAGACTCATCGTTTGGCTGCGTTTTCCATGTAATTCTGCTAGAAACGGGGAAATGATGGAGAAAACTGTCGAAAGTGACACTTATTCACCTAGAGTTCCAGTTGATTTTAACTATCTGTGTCACAGCTCGTTTTTTTCAGCCGCGTTTTTGCTCTGTAAGCGAAGTTAATCTACTCCGAGAAACCTAAAAGCAGTGCGGAGCTGTTTCATTTGGACTCCCCACACTCCTAAGGAATTGTGAGCAAATCCGAGGGAGAAATAATTCACAACCTTCCCCGGGGAGTCTGGCGACACGTGGTCATTGGATGTTAATCACGTGATTGAACGATATTAGGTATTCTGTCGAAGCACGCTGACCTTAAGTTCCGTTCTGTCGTAAGGCCTTGCCGGTTGGCAGTAGTTCCACGTTCCAGTCGAACAGTACCTCGGGAGGGAACCTTGTCAGAACTTACGCAGCACAGTACGCTGTCGAAGCTAATCAGTGTAACGGTGTATACTACTGATGGAAATGCTAATAGCCTCAGGTGAGATATCAAAGCGCCGTTCCCACATCTAATGGAGGCTGAAGTTGGCACAAAAGTTATAGAATCACTTTGCGGCGTTTGCGTCCTGGAATGTTCAAGTAAACCCCTACGAACATTCATCTTTCAAGAAGTGTGTGCAAATGAGATTCTTACTTTTATGTCTGACGGCTTGTAACCGATTATTCCGTGTTCGTCAACAGATGATTTCTCACTAACTGGATTTCTTTCTTTTGGTTTGTTGATATACAATCATCGGAATACGCTAATGCCAAAACAAAGGCGTCTGGCTTTGATGGTTTTAGTCACGTGATTTTGTATTACTGAAGTCTCTTTGTTTCGTTTTCTTGCTAACGCCTTCCCCCAATCAGACTGAATTTTTGACGCCTCACGGCAGAACAGAAGAGAAACAATGCCGGTACGTACAACGATCTGTGTTCTACAGTAAAATTTCCGATGTTAACCTAGTGCCTGGCCTAAAAATGATGTCGCCCAAGTGGATTTTGAAATGTTCCAGTAAGGCACAATGGCAAGGACTCTGTGCAAGGACACGGCGTTTCATGCCTACCTCGTCAGCCCTAATTCTAAATGTAACCAGTCCGTTGAATGCTATCCGAGTGGATTGAACATGGAGTTAATTTTTTTGAACAGTTCTTACAGTTTCAAGAAAAACTATCTATTTTCTTCGGTGACCGTCTATCGACACAGGTTTACAGATGGTGGACGCGTGTTTGCACCTGACAAGTGAGGTGAGAACTATCGTCATCTCGTACTTTTTCTGTTTGCTACCCAGCGACAATTTTTCCTCATATTTTAAAGAGTACCCTTTATTTGCACAACACTTGTCATCGAATTTCATACGAAATTCACATACGACGGTCTACCATTTTGTCCCGATGAAGCAACGAAATTACTCAACCGGATTGTATTAAGTTTCGTCCTGACGGTTACGAACCGTCGAAACGTAAAGTGAGTTCGTGAAAAATATGCAGACGGCTGACAGTTTAGTTGAAAAACATGTCAAACTTCACCGAGACACATTTTCAAACTTATTTGGCTTTGTGAGAGACTCATCTGGAATCAAGCTGAATCTTCCATTTGTGATGTTTCCAGGCAACTGAGTGTGCTGCACCAAACCGCTTCATGTTTCAGTCGCTACGATATTCGAGATATCGCGATACATGTATAGGCGTAACTCACTACTCAAAATGTTGCTGAAAATTCTTTGACACCCAACGACCGGTTTCAACCTTCCACTTTGGGCTCATCAGGTAGGCGAAGTCCCCGAGTTTCCGTCAACCTTTCGTTCTGTCTGAAACCAGATTGCACGAAATTAGCGAATATACACTCATTTGAAAACAAATTCGTTTTTGCGAGAGACTCACCTGGAACGCATATGGATTTCTCGTTTGTGCTGATTTCAAGTAATTTAGGTTCAAGTACAACATAAAGTTGGCGGAAACGCGAATACTGCGCCTACCTTTTAAACACCGAGTGCAACGTCGAAAGCGGTCTTAGGCTGTCGAAGAGTTTTCAGCAAAATTATGAGTAGTGACTAAATCCAATTTGCATTTGAACTGGCCCATGTGATCAGTTTGTGTTTTTCAAAAAATATTGAATTCAATAGTCTCTGTGGCCCGTAATGCAAGGAATCCTAAATAAAACTAAGGATAACAGTGATTAGCTCTCACTTCGACAAGATACAGTACAACTCATTCTTCAGTCACGGAAGCCACATCACGTGGTCACTTGCTGATTGGCTGCTCGAGTGGTGACTTCTCAGACGGGAGTTTCACTCATCTTGCGGAACTCTTCATCCTATGAATCACTTATTAATTGACAATTGCTCAGAGGAAGAATCATTTTACAAGACGAGTGAAAGCTCATTCGGAGAGGTTATTAGTGCACAGGTGATGATAGCCATAATACAAATCAGAAGGTGTATGCACTAATAAAAGTTTTTTTGTATGGTTGACAGTGGTGGGTTTCGACACGTATAAAAATAAATACAATGCGAAAATAGGAGCAAGTCAAAAAAAAGGAAATTATCGTATGAGAGAGACCCTTGGTGAAAGTCCGGACGGCGGGAACATGTTTTCTCCGCAGTTTGGCCGCTACACGTGTTCCATGATTGTCCGTGGACTTGTGGAGAGGTTGACGTCTTGCTCCCTGCGCGCGCGAGACTGTGTGTCTTGACTGGGTTCGGTTTGCCTTTATGTAGGTCTCGGTGCGTGTATGTGGATGCGTCGGCACATGTATGTTTGCTACGCTGACTAGGCGGTGCAGACGCGATCAGTCAGCTTAATGTGACGTGGTTTGCGAGTATGAAAAAAAAGACAAGCCTCGTGATCCAGTGAGCGATTGTGAGCTGAACAGTCAAGTATGTGGGGTCACCGGGAATCTACAATTCCTCTTTTCACCGACACGTTACAAATGAGAGAACGCTAACGCGTCCTTTTGTCCGACGATATCAGACGATTGAGTCTGTGAACTACGATACAGCTACGGACCTTGGTCGGCTGTCGGCGACGGTCCGCCAAGGAGAACCGGTGCAATATTAGATCAGCCGAGCTGTAACTTTAGCCACGAATTCAGAATTAACAGCCCATAGTCTTCGAATTTAATCAAACTTGTGGCTTATTTGTGCACAATTCCACGTCTATTCTACCTGGTAGTCAGGCCAAAGTTGGATCTGGCCGGTCCATGTAACCAAAAGACTCTGATCATCCAAATTCGATAATTTACAACCAAACAAGCTAATGTGGATCGGCCGGGTCGGGCTTTTTGTATGTGTGTCTGGCTTATTCAGGGCATTCTGAATTGCGTTGATTGCTGTGAAACCTAAGGCGTATTCGGAAATGCCAACTGGGACTACTTGACTTGCGAGTGAAGTAGTATATAACAAAGGTCGAAAAGCATTGTATAATCGCAGATTCACTTACAAATATAATTGATTACCAGCCATTTTTCCAGTAGCCAATGGGAAATGAGTGAAATTCCTGTATGAGAACTCGTCACTTAGTCTACACTTAACCACGAGATGGATACTCCCTGAGCGGGGCCATATTCTGTCAGTCGCTCGTGAACGAACAATTACATCTTCAAAATACCAGCCAAACGTCTTCGGGCAGAGAGACTCTACTGCGGTTTCGTCAGATGCGCACTGCTGATGATTCCCAACAAGGATGAAACATGAAGGAAACTACTCACAAGTCGCTGAAAACCCCTCGACAGCCCACGACTGGTTTCGCCCTATCTTGGGGCTCATCAGGTAGGCGCAGTCCCCGAGTTACCGTCAACCTTATATTCTACTCGAACCCAAATGGGACTGTTTTCGACACTAATTTGCAAATCAATTTGGTTTTCGCGAGAGACTCAACTGAATCTCTCGCTTATGAGTTTCCTTCATGAAAATATACTGCGACATCTCGAATATCGTGCCAACTGAAACATGAGGCGGCCTGTGTGCAGCACATTCAGTCTTAGAATATCATAAAAGAGAGATTCACTTGAGTCTCTCGTGGAAACCAACTTGATTTACAAGTGAGTGTATTTCTCCAAGGATGAAACAGTCATGCACTACAGTGCTTCTCGACTCTGGAGCATTGATGGTCTTCACTTTCAAGTCGAAATCACGGCTGAACAGTCCCAGATCTCTCAAATGGGGGGGGGGAGATGGCTCAAGTGGTTAGAGCGCGAATTTACTGACCGGAAGGTCCGTGATTCGAACCCGACCTCTGCCTGTCGACTTCTCCTGTCTAAGCTTGAGCAACCTTGCAGTATCCAAGCCCTTTCCTTCTTTGGGTGGCATGGGACGGTGGTAAAACAGAACGATTATGTTTCGTGTATCATCGCGACTACCTAAACTCTCCATTATTCATTAAGACCCGTGGGATTCTAGGTGACTACTACGTGACTACTACGTGGCCTCTAGCTGTGGGTAAAGCTGGTCGGGTTGGTTAGCCATCAAAAGTTGCTTGATCGATCGGCGGCCGACCTTGAATTGTGTGTGCATGTCTACTGGCCATGTGCGGCGTTCTGTCTCTGACCTTCGTTCCAACATGAGGCATAAAGTACACGCTGCCGGCTTACATAGTACAGAGTGCCAGTTTTTTAGGGTACGCGAAATGTGCTCAGACCTAAATGATGTGAATCCACTTGTTGGATTGGGGTAGAAAGGTCTCGTTCCCACACACATAGTTGACATGAATCCTACTGGAAAAGAGATATGTCTCGTAAAGAAAAATGGTCACAAGGTTGCTGAAAACTCTTCGACAGCACACGACCGGTTTCGCCCTTCTTGAGATTCATCAGGTAGGCGCTGCGATGCTGTCAGTTTGCTCAAACCGAGACGGGGTGGTCTGGAGGTCGGCTTTGAACTACGGACATTCTGGTCAGTAAATCCGTGCTCTAACAACTCAGACAACACGATGAGTTATCCAAAAGAACAGTCATAAGTGACATAGCTCGTTCCCTACGTGGGGAGGAACCAAACTACTTAGTGCGCCTGATGAGCTGAAGGGCCGAGAAAGTATACGAAGAGATCAACTCCAAGTTTTTTTAGAAGCTCTTAGGTTTCCGTGTGGCAGTATGACCAAAAGGTAGAACAATTATCAAAACATTTCAGCATCGTTCTTTAAGATCCTTGAAATCCAGAGTTCTATATGAGATTAGCAAGATATCGTATTTGCGGCCAAGGATACGTTCCTCGATTCCTATTGGCTGTTTGGGCGAAGAAGGATCCAGCAATCGGTACCGGAAAAACGTGAGGGTATTGGCTGGACCCACAAACGGCCTTGAAGCCGGACAGATCAGACTAAAGATGGCGAAATTGGCCACAGAAATTACTACAATAGTTCTCACTCAGGAAAACTGAGATTAGGTCAACTCAACCCATGACAAACTGTGGGAATCGTTGAAACCATCTGTCGGCAAGAGATCTCGCTCTCCGTCGCGCTGAGAGATATAGTGTTGGGGAGGGGAGGGGAGTTATTTTGCGCGCCATAATGATGGTACACTGAATCGTTTTTTTCAGAAAAAAAACAGTGGTCTCACGGTTGTCAGCTGCGAACGCCTACCATCTGGCTGTCATCCTTAGACTCTGGAGCGGAGTTTGGCTGTCTATTTATGCGTTCATGTCTACGGAACAAAAAACACGGTCTTTGGGAGAAAATTCTGTGACTTTGAGTGAACTCAACCAGAACATTGACGAATAATGCAGAAATTTATCGGAATACGATCGCTGGTTTTCTTCGTAGACCAATGATGTGTGTGAACTGCTCATAGTGTGGGGAGATTCTGCAAATGCCCGGTTATGACGAAGAACCGAGAAGAATTCACTGTACAGCTGTTTCATCCATATTGAGAATGATAAGCAGTGAGCATCGCACCAAACCTCATCAGGGAGACTCGAAACTATGACCTACCGGTCAATGGTTGAATACCTAACCGTTTGGCCACAAGCGGCAATGATTAGTTCTCACAAAGACAGCACATGGGACCACTCATCCTTCAATGACGGAAAACCACATCAGGTGCCCACGTTTTGGCTGGCTCGTCAAGTGTGACGCAGAGCAAGACAGCTTTAACATCATCTTTACGATCATCATGATCGTCATCACCGGCATAATCATCATCATCATCATCATCATCATCATCATCATCATCATCATCATCATCATCATCATCATCATCATCATCATCATCAGCATCATAATTCACTGCCGTACAACCATAATTTATGTGAAAGCTTTATTGTAAGGAAAAGAGTGAAGGTGGACGGTGAAGGGACTTAGTGCTAGCTCACCACAATCATTCTGAGGTGCCTACACCTCCAGACACTCACTCAGGCGATCTGGATAGAAACTGACAGCAAGAACGCCACTGACATCGGTTGGCAGCCGTATCTTGTAGTGTCTCCAACCAGGCACAGTGAGGATCACGCGGTCCCTTTCCTTTAAGGCGAGTAGCACCGACAACACCCAAGCGTTTCGTGATCTCCTTCATACTCCTCTACCAAGTCAAGGGTTGGTCACCTCTCTGTTTACGCCACTCTGAGTTGGGCATGGAAAACAGCACTCTCTTCGGCAAACGATGGTTCGGCAACACATGTCCCAACCAACGCAGCTTCTGGATAACGGCAATGAGCAATATCTCGTACACAATTTGCTAGTGAGCAGTCTATGTTACACCATATGTAGTCGGCACCGAGCCCCATGTGTAATCAACTGAGCGTCCTTTAACTGGTTCACACCTAAAAAAAACAGAGAATGAAGGGAACAAGAAAGTTCTAGAATGGGGAGTGTGCCCACCATTACCGTAGACATGCGCGCACATGGGAGGCAGAACCACGACATTCTATTTATAGCAGTCTTCCCATTGCTAAGTGCCCCTTGGAATACAATTAGGCAAATAGTAGACTTGGAGCAGTGAGAGCACGGTGAGTTAGTTTTTTTCAGGGAAATATGTCAATCATGCGTCATACATAAACGTCGAAATAACCATTTTTGTCCGAGAAACACGGGGGTGTGGTAACCACTGTGTGCATAGAGTTCCGAAGACATCTAGAACGTGAGAACAAATGAAAGGTTTTTGTACTTAATGCTTATGTTTGAAATTTGGTGAGGCAGAATGGGTTTATTGATTTATGGGGCGGTAAACATCGTGGATAACGAGCAGACGAATCAGTCCATTCCATTAACATCAGATGGACTTGATTACGCCATATGATGCTGAGAGTTCGGCTTTCGTTCCGCATTCAGGTTGCAGCCTGGAATTTTATGGCAGCTGTATCGATCATTATGGACACTCGATTTCAGTCGGATGTTACGTGTTTTGGCCAGGATAAACACGTCTCCCCGGCATCCGGCAAAGTCACCGTCATATCAGGAATCCAGTGCTTGGACGGAGCTAGGTCGGGTTGTACCGTGGACGAAACGGGGCTTTGGATAGTGTGATATAGGTACAGATTGCGTAAAGGTTTCTAACATTTTCAGCTGTTCTGCTTGGCAGAACGATGACTGGAATTTATAACGTGCTCTCTGATCGTCAGTAATATACTGACCTTGAACGCCCAAGTCCCGGTCTAGCTAAGGATGTATGTTGATGCTGATCTCGGTGTCCATCAGGCCTACAGATGACGTTTTAGTGATCGCATGATGTGGAGTGTGAAATTTGAGCATATGAACGCCGTTCAATCGAATACTGCTTTTTTTTTACTATGATTTGTCTTAGACACGACTCGGCGGGGTACCGTCCAATATGTATTTTGAATTAACTTTTGGTAGCCTGCGTGTAACCGGTGACGATCCTGAAGGTCACGAACACTTTACTGAGTCTCTACTCATAATGTGCTCAGTCACTGTCCGAAATCCACAGTCTTTCAAAGCTTGGAATCACCCAGAGGAGGTTTCTGATGTGCGCACTGCTCCAAGGATGAAACAGATGCTCGGCTTTACAACATAGGTGCGCGGGATGAATTCTCTGTTAATTTAAACATCTCCTCTTTGAGCTTCAGTGGTAGTAGGAATCCCGACAAATGCGAGACAGCCGAACGATTTCCTCGAGGTATAGTACTTCGTTTCAAACTCAATGAGCTAACATGTAAAGGTCGATTCAATCTACGAAAAACGGAAGAGAAAAGATCGTCAACTTGATTGAAAAACTGAAACAAAACCTACTTTCTGACGGACGGCAGCTGTAACAATCACAGAATCAATAGGAAATAGCTTGGAGGTCAAGCTAAAAAGTTACCTAATTGTCGACCAATCAGAATCAACCAACTGCCTGACAGGGTCGGTCACCAATCAACAAATCAGAGCTACGTCGCTAAACTGCTGAAAGATGGCGTCACCTTGAGTGGCGACCAGTCGTACGTAACTAATCAACCAGCTCAGCGAACAGCAAAACAGCCATCTACACAATCTGAGCTAAAAAAGCTAACAAATGTTGGACAATCTGACGTAAAGTCAATTAAAATCTAATACTGAGTGCGACAAAGAAGATTAGGTTTACATCGGCCAAGTTTTTGGTGACGAATCCTGGTTGCTTTGCTTCAAAATCTATGTAAAATGTTTTAGCAGATTTACTTTTCATCTGGATGATAGCTTGATGGATATTGATCTACTGCTCTCCTGAAACCGCCAATCGATTTTTGACTCTGAGTCAAAAAGTTGTAAACTCAGTAAATGATACACGTACAATCAGGCTTAAGCAGATTACTGTTGGTCAGTCTAGTTCCCCTCAGGGGTCGACACACCAAGTCTTCATCCTGATGAACTGTCAGAAAGACCTTCCCAACTCTTCAAGATCATCAGAGTCGTCTACACCAACAGGTATCTCTGGTATACGAGTCAAAACGACCTCAAGGTCATTTAAGAGAATCCAAAGCTTGTAGAATTATTAGGATCATCCGAATCACTCACAGAATCAGATTCCGGCGGTAAATAACAGGTATAAATGATGCTTGGAGGACAATAATCCAACAATCAATCTGTTCTCTCTGACTTATCTACCGACCGAAACGTACCCTTGGAGCTGCATATCGCCATATTGCGCTGACAAGGCCTGAGTAGTGATGTGTAAGTCTGATACTGGATTCTAACATGTCTAACCAGAGCAGATCTTCATCAGGAACTTTTACATTCCATGGGCTAAAACCCGCGATGGACTGTAAAATGCATAAGACCGTAAAAGTCAAGCGTGGGTTCAGCTTTCAGCAATTCGAATACAAAGGTTTCCAGGGCTACCTTCCCAAACTTTCAATCTGCACGTTTTTTTGGGGCACGTAATGGAGCTTAAGTCGCACGCAACCATGTCCTACAAAGTGGATAGATATTGAGTCGCAGTTGAAACTTTTGGCCTGTGAGTGAAGCTAGGCTGTGTTCAGAAGCTGAGTGCCACAACACAGCTGTTTCATCCCTATTGGGAATCCTCAACGTTCGACATCTCCAGCTAGCAGTTTGAACATCTAACAGTCTACCCACGAACCCCTGATCAGCAGTGAAATTAACTCACATTTGGACAAGATAACGCCATTCATCAATCGCAGAAGCCACATCACGCGATGACGTACTGTCTGGCTCCCCGAGTGATGACTCATCAGATGTGAATTTTTCTCATGTGAAATGCATTTTGCTGATAGTTTGAAGAGATTCAACAACCCAGGTTAGGAGTAAACAACTTGTGCGATGACATTTAACACGTTTCTAGATCTTTTCATACTACTAACAAAAATCGAACAGCTAGGCAGAAAGAATTAGTCACACTGTGTGCGAACCTCCGATTTGAAAAGTAGTCACTCGATGAGCCGATCAACAAGTGACCACGTGACGCAGTTTTGAATGTGACTGAAGGATGAGCGGCGCTATATCCAGTCAAACTATAAGCTGTGAAGCATACGGCTAGGTGTTCAACCACTGGCCGGAATTTCAGCGGTTCGGAACTCTGTGCGTTCTGTGAGATGCGTGCTGCCGAGGTAGCCCCCCAAACAAGGAAGGAACAGCTGTACAGTTCTCATCCTTTTGGCATGTACTGGCTTCACTTACAGGATGAAGCTTTTATTAACTATTTCCAATCTGATTGACTACTGGTAAAAAAATTCAAAATCTCAGTTGACCTTGGAATACAATGGCACCATTTCAGACCGAAAAGATTTCGTGAACTAAATTCACACAATTTTGAAGAGGTAGATGACAAATGCGTACTGTCCCGACGATCTAGTTATGAAGAGATGAATTCGGTGGAATTCCCGAGTATCGAGAAACATTTGTGGCCTGTTACAGATCCTACTTAATGGCCAACTTTCATTCACTCCAAATTTAAAGTGAAACAGACGATCGATAGGCATGTTAATGATGAATGACACTCATGAAACATGTGCGTGCGTGATGGAACGCTGGAAAGAATGCAGCCAGATTCCATGCCAATGATTGCAAACAAAACTCCCGCCCACCCAAATTCCCCTAGTTATCATGGAAATAAATCAGAGTCACGTGAAATATTGGCTCACAGAATGGGGTGTCGATAACCGTGCTATGCTAATGAGCAGGTGAGCGGCTGGAGAAGTTGTTTCAATGGGCGCCAACATTCCCAAAACGTCAGTCTGTTTTGGACCGATTTGATGCATGACACACAGTTGTCCGATCGAATCCTGGCCAGACAAATGTCACGACTTGGCAGTGATTTTTTTGGAGTTTGTTAAAAAAACTGTTTCTCCTCACCCGTAGGATGTACCTGGCGCTATTTATCCTGTTTCTTCACAGGTTGCTATAAGGGATGATCAGTAAGCAGGGGGGAATGCAAATGAGTTAACAACGAAGAATTTTGTCAACATTTTAACGATACTCTCACTGTCAGCCTCGTGGGCGCTGATGTAAACGTGGAGGTTAACTGGTGAGAAGCCTAAAAGTTTTGAACACCATAGAGTCCACTGATCACCAGAAAAACGTAGCCCTACGAAAATCGATATGGATCGGAATGCATCGTTCAATATGTGTTAGTCCCACCTTCGAGGACCCAGCACCCAAGGATAGTGTCTTCATCGAAAGAAGATTTTGCAAGAGCAAATGGTTAGCACGCGAATTTACTGACCGCAAGGTCCGTGGTTCGAACCCGACTTTTGGCTCTCGACTTTCCCTGTCTAGGCTTGCGCAACCTGAGAGTATCTCGGCCCTCGTGTTTCTTTATGGTGGCATGGCAATTAGGCACTGAAAGTGTGCTAAAGCTGAATGATTTTTTCCATATCTTTTAGATCTAATAAACATTGATCTGTCTCGTCACGATGTCCCCACTCAAGGAGACGGCAATTTCCAACGCGATTGAGTTGATCTACCTGGGTTAGGTGGATTCTCTCGAAACCTTCTGGTGTACTTCAGCATTACTGATCTCATATTCCAGATCCACGCAACCCCCCGAAGACACCGACTGTGAAACGCAAAGATTCTTCGTAGATCTGGACGAAGTGGCTACCTCTCGAATATACGAAGTACGACCGATTGGGCCGCAAGATTGCAAGATTGTGTCATATCGGGGCAACAAAGTTTGGATGATGGCAAACGCTGTGTTGTACTTCCCAAGTTGAGCAGTGAGTTCGCTCTTCACCAGACCGTCGGGAATTATTGAGCTGTCCAAGTGAGCGTCATTTTACAGGTGAGAGGAGCATACCAGATTGTGCAGCAAAATCTGTTTAGCTTGTGTAAATTACTCTGAATTTCTAAAGGACCAGTAAGAGCAGTGCCGTCGGTGCACTCGATGAATGAACGCCCCAGTAGTACCTTCACTCCCAGGTGTCAGAGGCAGGTAAAGAAAATCCACGCGGTACATCAACTACGAAGTCAAGAAGGGCATCTGTGTCTAGATGTGGTGTACTCAGAGAAGAATTTGCCACCGCCCCCCACCCCTCCACGGGGGGGGGGGCATGTAATGAGAGAGAGAGGGATAAAAAGTTATCACAGTTTCTGACGATCGACGGAGACAGAAGTAGCCTTGAGATCAGGAGAGATGAATAATGATGATACCGCAAGTTAAAGATTTGATCGATTCAGTCCCGAACAGCTCGATTCTCAGGAATCTGACTCTCCAGAAGATGTGTCAACGATGCCAGAGGACACACCAATTCGGCCGATTCCTTGGCAATTTTCGTTGCAGTGTGGACATGTATTTTCTTTGATTGTTCTGATTAGAGTTGAACTAGGTCAGCCGTAGATGATGAGTGTTCACAACCATCGTGGAGGTTCAGCGTACTTTTGTAGCATGTGCACAAGAGTCTGGAACTTACGGCGAATTTACTTCATTCTCACAGTCGACGTTTCGAAAAAGATCTACTTGTTGCTACTAGTGCAATACGTTTATTACTAGCCATACCCTCAGGAAGAATCACCCACGTCGACGAAGTGATTTCGGAATCCTCCGGAGGAGACGATAGTACTGAATTCGGCGCATAAGTAGTTTGTTCACGACATCGGTCTGACCGACAATTGATGAAATGGATCGTAAGAGATTAAAAGTTGCGCACCTTAAAACCTGTCTTTCGACTCACTTTAGAGGTCGATCTCTACCTTTGAGTGTGCCAAGACACACGAGCAATGTTAGTCTTCACATAGGTTTCCTGGCTGTTGAACTCAAGCAAATATTTTCTATTCCGCACTCGTCAAGTGGATGTCATTCTATTGGGATCTGTTCGTACATCAAGGACGAATACGATAGCTTCCTGGGGTACAGTGGTTACTAATTTCTTAGGCGGAAGGCACTCCAAGAGAATTTCAGAGTGATGGAAGTGACAAAATAAGTCCGTCTGACTGTTTTTCAAGGGTTTTTTGACGATTTAAAAAGCATGGTTCAACTTGACGTTCTGCTTTTCTAATGGGGATGCCATCCTGCATGTGAGGCCAAACTATAGTGAAAAACCCAGGTTTTAACGGCAGCCTAAATCGAGTCCAGCCGAGTTTCTCGTTTTTAATGAATATCCTCAACTCTGGAGGTACGCTTATCTGATGAACTCGAAGAAGGATAGAGCCGGTTGTGGACAGTTCGGAGGTAATCAGCGACCGTGTGAGTAGTGTTCAGGAAAATACTGTGCGATCTGTCAATTATCATACGAAATTAAGCATGAGGCGGCCGCTGTGCATGAGATTCACTCGACCAATATCCGAAACTAGAGATTCAGCTGGGATTCGTTTATTAGTAATATCTAAATAAATCGAAGACCGTTATCCACCTGACAAACCAAACGGTGTTTGCCAACGAAATTTAGAAATCCGATTCAGGTGGTTACGAACCGTTCGGGTGGAACCTAGATGGTGACTTAGTGAAACTCGTTCTGTTTTGACGAGAGTCTGAACGGATTCGCAGCTGAATCTTTCGTTTTCAGCAACCCTATATGTAGTGTGTTTTATCGTGGATCATGACGCATTCAGGCTAGCGATGAATGGTCGGAAAGTTTGATCTGAGTTGTAGTCTATCCTCGCGCAGGAACTGATGATTGCAATCTAACAAACTCAGATATCTAATGGAACTATGTTTGAAACTAGGGTTGGCTAGCGCCTGAGTGTTGGATCAACTTTGGACTCGAAAATGAGGTGATAAAATCCGGAGGCTTCACAAGCGTGACAGTGTACATAGTCGACTATTTTGCTGGAACTGATCACTTTCACCGTTAAATAACAACTCGCGAAAGTATCAGGTGCGGTTGTAGGCGATGGAGAGATTTGTGGAATCCGCACTTACGTTCGAACAGTCATCGTCCTGTCCTGGTGCAATTATTCTGTGGAAGACCAGCCTGGTATATTGATCATATCAGAGTTCATCAACAGTGCTGAGATTCCATCTCGCGAGCATCTGATATGCTAAGTCCGTGTGTTAAAACTACTCCATCATGACAGACTAAACTCATCAGAACAGATGAAAACTGCTCACGTCTAAGCAATCTGATTGGTTTGTCCGACTAATCGAATGACCGTGCAGCTCTGGTTGGGCCGACTGATTGACCCCCTGTGAGGACTTCCTTGTCCTGTAGCAGCACCACGGACGCTTGAAGCCTACTGAACGATCGTCGGATTCCTCATGAAGACAGTGCAATATCTGGATCAACAGATCAAGAATTCATTGACAGTCAGTCAGCTTCCCATATAATAATCCTGGGTCTTCTAGATGAATTTTGGTTTCTTGGGCCGTCTTTACACTTGTAACGGTAGCCAATTCCCAGAAAGTACTTCAAGCAGTGCCCCACAAATCATAACAGTTCATCCCCAAGAGAGGCCAATTCGCCGAAGGAGTCCTCTCTTCACGGATAGTACTGTAATTCCTGGATCAAAGTAAGGCAGAACCATTTGGAAACTATGCAGCGGTTAGAACTCCCGGACGACATACTGTCTGATAGTAAGCTTTCAACAGATATTCTCTTGCTGAAGTCCGTCGATGCCGAAAAACTGAGAAGCACCTCACAGTTTTTTCCATCTTATTTGGCTTCCGAAATTTCATCATACTACCAATAATTTATAAGTAGCTCAGAGGGAAGAATAATCTAAAGGACGAATGAATCATCCATCTGAGAAGTCGTCACTCGAGGAGCCAGTCAGCACGTGATGATCACGTATCGTGACATCACCTGTCCTGACTGTAAGTTGATCACAATGCTCGTCAGTTCAACTGGCCGGAAGGTTGAGAATACGAAACCCTACCGGAATTTCGTGAGGCACGCATACGCGATGACCTACAAAAAGGATGAAAACGGGCGTTCCTCAGATTTTCCGCCTAGCCTGGTTCCATTCGCCTGTGAGCAGCACATTCAGTTGTAGAATCGAATACGAAATCCTACCGGAATTTCGTTAGGCACGCATACGCGATGACCTCCAAAAAGAATGAAAACGGAAGTTCCTCAGATATCCCCTCTAGACCAGTTCCATTCACCGGACTTAATCTCCATTGGAAAGGCCTCAGATAATCCCAAATAACGGACAGCATAGTAAACCTCTTCATAAAGGAAACTACTCACAAGGTTGATAGTAAGCTTTCAACAGATATTCTCTTGCTGAAGTCCGTCGATGCCGAAAAACTGAGAAGCACCTCACAGTTTTTTCCATCTTATTTGGCTTCCGAAATTTCATCATACTACCAATAATTTATAAGTAGCTCAGAGGGAAGAATAATCTAAAGGACGAATGAATCAGCCATTTGAGAAGTCGTCACTCGAGGAGCCAGTCAGCACGTGATGATCACGTATCGTGACATCACCTGTCCTGACTGTAAGTTGATCACAATGCTCGTCAGTTCAACTGGCCGGAAGGTTGAGAATACGAAACCCTACCGGAATTTCGTGAGGCACGCATACGCGATGACCTACAAAAAGGATGAAAACGGGCGTTCCTCAGATTTTCCGCCTAGCCTGGTTCCATTCGCCTGTGAGCAGCACATTCAGTTGTAGAATACCATAAACGAGAGATTCAGTTGTCTCTCGTGAAAACCAAATTGATTCGCAAATGAGTGTATTCGTCACTTTTTTAAAAAAAAAAACGAATATCCGTGTTCTTCTAGAATGGGTCTTCTTGAACTTTCCTGGATATCCACTGACCATCACGCAATTGTAAACGAACCCTACAAAGTAGCTCCACGAATTCCATAATAAAAACCACCTTCCAATAGACTCAAAGCGGAGTTACGAGAAAACCACATATTACTCGCATGCCTCACCAGTAGTATGAGCCGTTACAATGGTACTATCGGGCTCCCCTGTTTATTAACTTTTCAGTGTTGGCTGATAAAATCCTGAATTTTTTGCTCAATCCATATTTTTCGTTCCACATGCACCACTCAGAATTCAAAAGATATAATCAATGTCCATCTGGCCGTTATTTTTGGTGTCACAACGTTTACCCCACTCTTAGACACCAACCTCCCTTCTAGACTGTTTGTTTCGTCACTTTCGTGCTGATTTGAACGTCCCGGCTATTTCAACTGCTTTTTATCGCTCAGCCATCCCCCGAAGGTTTATCTCACGGAATCTGGCTCCATTATGTCAACATTATGGGGCGCCAATCATGTGTAGATCCACCCCGATTTCTCAACATCGCCGTCGCTGACACGCAAGCCTCTAGACTGAGCAGTGAACGGTTTATTCAAGCCACATGATGCATGATGAATTCAACCTGAGTGCCTGTTTGAGGAAATGACCAGCGGCAGTTGACAACGCTTCTCGACAAACAAGCACCACACAATTTTGTTGTCCGGAAGATCGAGAGATGAAATTTGTCCCCGATAAACACACACATGTTATAGGCATCGGGTGAGAAATGTTTTTTTGAATACCTGTTGCCATTTTATGAACTCGTGTTCAGCTAAGACTTGTAGCCTACCGCTCACCTGAGGTTAACACGCTCATGTTGAAATCACGCATAACGAATACCGTGTGAGGAATGCACCTGTTGGCAGCTTACAACCAACCAGTACACCCAGTCAAGTGAACTTCCGACTGTCAAACTTGCCGCCAAATGGACGCATTACAAGGAAAACCCGACACAATCAGCCCACCCACCGAACAAGGGAACACTCATCCATTTGGTGAAGCGCCAAAATACGGAATGAACAAGTCTCTGTCTCGGCGTATTTCGATAAAAACCGAACGGACTGTTGATTATAAAAAAGAAACGCCCTCTGGGAAGTAGTCAATAAGTGGGAACTGAGTGGTTACAAGGCATTAGGTACAAAAGTAGGTATCGATTTTGCACAGGGCTTCTAGAAATTACGTATTCTCAAGCAGTACTCATAAGGTTGCTGAAAATCCGTTGACAGCCCACGATAGGTTTCGCCCTTCTTG
>NW_008751793.1:258781-279301 GCF_000715545.1 Opisthorchis viverrini
TCTTGCTGAAGTCCGTCGATGCCGAAAAACTGAGAAGCACCTCACAGTTTTTTCCATCTTATTTGGCTTCCGAAATTTCATCATACTACCAATAATTTATAAGTAGCTCAGAGGGAAGAATAATCTAAAGGACGAATGAATCAGCCATCTGAGAAGTCGTCACTCGAGGAGCCAGTCAGCACGTGATGATCACGTATCGTGACATCACCTGTCCTGACTGTAAGTTGATCACAATGCTCGTCAGTTCAACTGGCCGGAAGGTTGAGAATACGAAACCCTACCGGAATTTCGGGAGGCACGCATACGCGATGACCTACAAAAAGGATGAAAACGGGCGTTCCTCAGATTTTCCGCCTAGCCTGGTTCCATTCGCCTGTGAGCAGCACATTCAGTTGTAGAATACCATAAACGAGAGATTCAGTTGTCTCTCGTGAAAACCAAATTGATTTGCAAATGAGTGTATTCGTCACTTTTTTAAAAAAAAAAACGAATATCCGTGTTCTTCTAGAATGGGTCTTCTTGAACTTTCCTGGATATCCACTGACCATCACGCAATTGTAAACGAACCCTACAAAGTAGCTCCACGAATTCCATAATAAAAACCACCTTCCAATAGACTCAAAGCGGAGTTACGAGAAAACCACATATTACTCGCATGCCTCACCAGTAGTATGAGCCGTTACAATGGTAATATCGGGCTACCCTGTTTATTAACTTTTCAGTGTTGGCTGATAAAATCCTGAATTTTTTGCTCAATCCATATTTTTCGTTCCACATGCACCACTCAGAATTCAAAAGATATAATCAATGTCCATCTGGCCGTTATTTTTGCTGTCACAACGTTTAGCCCCACTCTTAGACACCAACCTCCCTTCTAGACTGTTTGTTTCGTCACTTTCGTGCTGATTTGAACGTCCCGGCTATTTCAACTGCTTTTTATCGCTCAGCCATCCCCCGAAGGTTTATCTCACGGAATCTGGCTCCATTATGTCAACATTATGGGGCGCCAATCATGTGTAGATCCACCCCGATTTCTCAACATCGCCGTCGCTGACACGCAAGCCTCTAGACTGAGCAGTGAACGGTTTATTCAAGCCACATGATGCATGATGAATTCAACCTGAGTGCCTGTTTGAGGAAATGACCAGCGGCAGTTGACAACGCTTCTCGACAAACAAGCACCACACAATTTTGTTGTCCGGAAGATCGAGAGATGAAATTTGTCCCCGATAAACACACACATGTTATAGGCATCGAGTGAGAAATGTTTTTTGAATACCTGTTGCCATTTTATGAACTCGTGTTCAGCTAAGACTTGTAGCCTACCGCTCACCTGAGGTTAACACGCTCATGTTGAAATCACGCATAACGAATACCGTGTGAGGAATGCACCTGTTGGCAGCTTACAACCGACCAGTACACCCAGTCAAGTGAACTTCCGACTGTCAAACTTGCCGCCAAATGGACGCATTACAAGGAAAACCCGACACAATCAGCCCACCCACCGAACAAGGGAACACTCATCCATTTGGTGAAGCGCCAAAATACGGAATGAACAAGTCTCTGTCTCGGCGTATTTCGATAAAAACCGAACGGACTGTTGATTATAAAAAAGAAACGCCCTCTGGGAAGTAGTCAATAAGTGGGAACTGAGTGGTTACAAGGCATTAGGTACAAAAGTAGGTATCGATTTTGCACAGGGCTTCTAGAAATTACGTATTCTCAAGCAGTACTCATAAGGTTGCTGAAAATCCGTTGACAGCCCACGATAGGTTTCGCCCTTCTTGGGCCTCGCCAGTCCCCAAGTTTCCGTCAACATTAGGTTCTATTTGAAATCAAATTGCACGAAATTAGCAGATGAGTGTATTTCGCTTTTCCTCAAGCTTTTTCTTGAAACTTCCTTGTCATTCCTCGAATATTACACGGTTAAGAACGAACACTTCAATGCGTTTCCATACTGTTCCCGTAGTAGCCTTCACTTACCGCAAAAATGCGGAGGCGCAGCTTGGACACCGGACCAGACGCTACTCAAATGCTCCATCAGTAGTATGCACCTCAACGTCCACAGTAAAACTGTAGGCACAACTCCACTATCTGTACCTCAAACACCACTCATCTCTTTTCTTCGGCTTGTTAGTCCTCTGCAGTTTTCCTCATACGTGCAGTTGACATTTCTACACTCTTCGATGATATTTTAGAATGCATGAGTACCTGAATTTTCCCACAAGTTTGCTCGAAGCTGAGGTGTTTCTTGTCGTGAGGGTTTGTGAACGGGCCACCACTGCTTTTCGCCCGTGCCAAAATACAGAACATCGTTCACTAAATGAATAAACCAATGAAAACGCTTCCAAACACGTGACAGCTTTGTGCGATCAATAACTTATGGTTATTCATGCCGACCACCTCGACTGTAATCAATAAGCGGGCGCTTCCCATTTACTAGTGAATTGAGAGACAGATTCTTTAGTTGGCATATTTTTTCTACAGACTACTGATTTCGCACACAGTGTTTCTTACTGAGAACCAACTTAAAGTTCGCCACCTTATTGGGAAAATTCTGAAGAAGCACGGATCACGAGTTCTAGATAACCTTTGTTTGCAGATGCATTTGGACAGGTCTTTAACTCAAACCTGGTCGTTTGATTCACCTGATTGCTTCGACGGAGATTTTATACAGTTACACTTTTAATTTGCGGGGCTGGAGCACACCGACCACACGTCCAACAGTTTCCCGGAACGATCACTTCCACCTTGGTTAGTGTGCGTAGACCAGTTGAATTTGTCCGTTCAAGGTCACGTAGTATCAAAACATTTAATGGACACAGCGTTAATCGTGTCTAAGCGTGAAAACGAATGATAGTTCACTTATAGCTCCAACAACAGCATCAGCTTCTCTTGGGATCTGTGCGATTCATCGTTCATCTGTCCGCCAAGTGTACTCAGTTCTCAACGGCCCAATTCTTCACCAAATCAAACGTTTGCATGCGCAGAGGAGTAAGACGGCTTCCACGCTCGCTAACGCAAGTGGTCATATGGATTCTATTTTTTCGATATCTGGCTGCGAAGTGGATGGCAACTTGCTATTAAAGTACCAAAATTACTGATTGGAAGAAAGATATCCTTTCTCAAGTTCAAGGTTACATTAAGATGGTCAAAAAAGTCACATGCCCGATAGATGTTCGGCCGCTCATGAGCAGACCATTCGCTTTGCCGTACGAATGATTTTGACAGATGCCGTAGGTCAGCCATGCTGCAGAAAGACGAAAAGAAAGTCTCACGTGCAGATAACAAAGTGCACAAAACGGTTTACTTTGAAGTACAATTTACTTCCCAATCGATCACTGATACTATCACTTTTCGGTCAGTCTTTTGCATGAACTAGCTGTGACTACCGTGAGTACCACTCACCAGCGCAGAATCGATCACGTGTCCAGTTAAGCTCACTCATGAGCTAACTTAATGTGATCTACACTCACTGAAATCACGTTTACTGTTTAAAATTCACTCTTTTTAGTCCAATGGATCAGGTGTGTGTATCTGGCGCCGGCGTCTAATTCTTTCAAGTGTTTTTGGTCGCAGTGAATCGATCCGGGGAGTGATGACAAAGCCAACCTCAAAATACGACAAGGCTATCTTGTTTCCTCATTTCGGAGGCAGTCCAGCTGCGTGTCTTACCATGTTTCAAGTGATACTGGAGACAGCTCTGGTCAGGAGCACTTTAGTCGCAGTCTGTGAAGTTTCAGTGACGCCTACTGGCGTCAACGCATTGAAGCGCATTGGCGCCGAAGTGGAGCACAAGCTGTTCTCATTTCCTGTGTTTAGCAACGCAGTGAAACTCGATCGTTTGTATCGAACCCACCAATAAGCGACGGACTTGACAAGAAACGTTTAGTTGGACTCCTAATGGGTTTCCATGTCTTCAATGAGCGGGTCGAGTCGTGACAAAACAGTAAAACGCTACAGTACCGAGACTGACGGTAATTTGAGGAGATTAGATTCCGCCTGGTCAGTGAAGCCATACTATCGTGAAAAGCCAAGAAAGACGGTACAACTGTTTCATCGATTTAGGGAATCATCACCAATGTGCCTATCAAGAAGCTGCTCCGTGACATCCCGGCTAGCAGTTTGAACACTTTATCGTTCATTCCTGGACTCACATCACGTAGTACGAAGTGTGGTAGTTTTCAAACGAGATTTCGCTGACTCGGACAGACATTCCTTTCAAACTGATGTTGTGTGCAAGATTTATCGTGATACTACTTACACAGGGGAATAAGTAGGCAGTTGAGACAGCGCATTTCCGGACACAAGAAATATGCTGGCTTTCTACCTCAGAACGCGTCTCGAAAAACAGTGCTGAAGATAGATCCAGCAACAACGAATCGGGCCGCAACAGAGAATCATATGGCTTTGTTTGATCAACCTCGAGCAGGTCAAACAGCGCTTTCACCCGACATTTCGCACTTGAGTCAGCACCCCGTCCAATTCAGGTGTCTTGCCAGGACCAATTTCTTAGCAAAATAGACAGACGAGTTACGTCCTACCATTAGTCTAAAACCACTCAAGTAAGCGTCCTCTTTCAACCGACCAGATGACATATTTGCGATTAGAGTTGCCAGTATTCATTCGGCTGTAATACACTTTCGGCGCCTGCTCGTCATGGCACGCCAAAGAAACACAAGGTTCTCCCGGTTGCCCAAGCCTAGACAGGAGCAACTGGGGTGCTCGATGATGGGTTTCGAACCATGGTCCTTTTGATCAGTTAGCTTACACCTCAACTACTGAGCTTTCCCAAGCTCACAGGTGTCAGTTTTATTTCATTTCATTCGATGTTTTGAAATGCAGGCACATAGTTATCGACCCCATCTGCGATGAATTTAGTGTGAGTATTCTCAAATCAAAACTCGTAATTTGTTTCACGAATCCGTCCAACAGAAACTTGATCATAGAATGCTACACCAGTTAAGGAACCCTCACCGATTGCGGAATTTGAACCGGCGATAAATTCTTCTTTCTGTCGGAAATTCTTTCTTCACAACTATGTATTACTATTTCCATGAAGGAAACTACTCACAAGGTTGCTGAAAACTCTTCGACAGCCCATGACCAGTTTCGCCCTTCCGGGGGCTCATCAAGTAGGCGTAGTCCCCGAGTTTCCGTCAACCTCATGTTCTACTTGAACCCAAATTGCACTGTTTTCGAGAAATACACTCATTTGCAAATCAATTTGGTTTTCACGAGAGACTCAACTGAATCTCTCGTTTATGATATTCCACAACTCTAAGTACTGCTCACATGCCGCCTCATGTTTCAGTTGGCACGATATTCGAAATATCGCACTATAGTTTGATGGAGGAAACTACTCACAAGGTTGCTGAAAACTTTTCGACAGCCCACGACCAGTTTCGCCCTTCTAGCGGCTCATCAGGTAGGCGCACTCCCCGAGTTTCCGTCAACCTTATGTTCTTACACTCATTTGCAAATCAATTTGGTTTTCACGAGAGACTCGACTGAATCTCTCGTTTATGATATTCCACAACTCTAAGTACTGCTCACATGCCGCCTCATGTTTCAGTTGGCACGATATTCGAGACATCGCAGTATATTTTCATGAAAGAAACTTCTCATTTGCTATATTATTCCAATATGGCATCCCCGAGTGTGGACGGGCAAGTGAGCGCATCTGGCGTCAAACCATGTACAATGAATGTCCTTCTCTTTGGTGTTTGGTAGTGATCACGTCACAGCGATTGCGACAGCGTCACCAAAACGCTGCATGATCTCCTGCATGAGCTGCCGTCGATCCTTCGAAGCCATCGCGATGACTGATGTCCCGACTTGTAATGCCTGGTAAAAACTCTGGTGAAACTCGTCGATATTTTTGGTCTTCTCGGGGCTCATCAGGCAGGCTTGCTCCCCGAGTTTCCTTCAGCATTGTGTTCTAGTTGAGCCCTAATTGCACGAACCTGGCGAATCTCACTCATTTTTACACCAACTTGGTTTTTACGGGGGACTCTTTTAATTGAAAGTCCCGTACCAGACCGCCTTCAGCTGCTAATCAACGGCGACCAGCGGTTATTTTCCTATTTGTTCTGACTACTCATGAGTAGCGTGATTTATGCCTTGTTTATTAGGGAGCCTTTTAGCTTCCCTCCTGCTCGTTCCCAGGGCTTTTCGCTCCCGCTAAAGTCTGCCTGCATTCTATCTGCTAACGTCAAGATTTAGTTTTCTGACCATCTTCGCTTGAAATTTTGTATCACCTCTACCCATTTTTGAGTAGCTGCTCCGACGGAAAAACGGGCCATCCTGGGATCGAACTCTGAACCCCTCGTTTGTTAGACGAGCGCGCTGTCCGTTGAACCTGTTTGTCGCATCTGACTTGATACGCTTTGTTGATATTTTGTTGGATACGGGTCTAAGTGCGGGTTTTGATTTGGCACGCAACACAATATGCTGCATTGCTCCGTCAGCTAAAAGCTGACGACACCTTAATTTGTGCCAAATAGCCGCTTTCCCGAGCACTCCCGAGAGCACTGGCTGTTTTCTGCGCCACCATTTGTGTATACCGCCTATTTACACCGTTTGATACACTTGTATACCATTTGTTTATGACTCGCTACTGCTTCGAGAAAACTCTGCTGCCTCACTACCCACTTTTCTGACCCTGCCGATTGCGCTATTGTTGATTGCATGTTCTGCTTACGTAATTCATGATGTTTGTTCATAGAACCAGTTATCAACATACCCCCATCCGTCCGTTCCTACTGTCCAATGCCTATGAACTGTTTGTAGTCAGATAGCCCCCATCATCCTGTATAGACCTCGGGTGTTGGATCCTAGGAAAGGGAAACTCACGGAATATGTCGAGGGGATGAGCCTCAAAGAGGGCAAAACTGGTCATGAACTGTCAAAGCGTTTCCAGCATTGTACGTTCCGCATTGTACGCAACATATTGCGGTATTTCGAACATCTTACCAGCTGTTACAACCAGGCAGCCTGGTGCAGAACATTTAGTTGAAGCAGAGCCTCATAAACGAGAGATTCTGCTGGGTTCCGCTGAATTTCCTGCCGAATTCCAGTAAAACTCCTTTCAACACAGTAGGATTACAGTTCGTTGAACTTCAAATGTCAAAAAAAACACGGGTTGTCTGGAGGTAGGAACAAATTGACGATTAAACCCCAAGTCTGATCAATCTGGTTTTCCGGAACTGAGTTTTCTGTCGGATCGTGTGGAAACAAGTGGGCCTGAATTCGTGGCACACAAGCTGAGATGTCCGCAGAAGCGTATCTTGCTGAACAGGATATCTGACAAACTTGAAGCCGGTCTGGCAGTCATCGAACCGGAGAGATGGGAGTACCGACAAAGGACGCCAAGGCTCACCTCGACCCAGCGCTTTCGGACTGCGCTGACACAATCTGACTGTGAAAACGTATGGTCTTTTAATAGTAGTAAGCACATTTCACTCCGAACAAGGATAGGGCTGCTGGGGCACGGTTATCGCTTTCCGAATTTTCAACACCCATTATTCCGTCCACTGCTGTTTTTTCAAATGCTGCTATAAAAGTTCATGTTGACCGGGAAGGTACATTTTTTGTGGGGAGAGTCATCCGCTGTCTGCTGTTAAGGAGGGAGTCATTTTGCTAAATTCGTGCTCAGCGTTTGGATAAGAAAACGCAAACTCTTTCAACACACTCAGGGGGTTTGCTCGGCGAATCGGTAATGGCCACTCAAAGCAACACTGGGAAAAATCCGGGCCTCATTGTCTTGGAAACCCTCGAAGAATCGTTTGCTGCAGACAAACCATGCAGACATTTGCTTCAAAGTTGATAACTGGCGCTTTCTAGTCTGTGGTCAACGTTCTTTCCAGAACGGAGGAGATAGTTCACTGTACCACTCGTGAGTAATACAGACAAAATAATTGCAAACAAATCCCATCAGCAACCAACGCCCGATCGATAACCATTTCGAACCATCCAATAAACTCCACATAACGTTAGTTTAGTAGACAATATATTACCACTGCACAACATTTTAGTTCTCAACTAGCACAACTCAGAGATTGTCTTGGCCTGCTCGAGATTCTGGACCATCTTGGCGTCCAGAATGTGTGGTAGTCAAGCGACAGTTGTTTGATTAACTGAACTTGTGAGAATTGCCAATCCGTTGTGGTCGTCATCTCGTTTTCAAATCGAGCTGGGTGTTAGTTACACCGTCCGTGATGAGTATCATCCATCAACCTGTATTCCCCCGCCCTCCCACCACAGCCTTACAATCCGTTTAACAGTGACAAAGTGGATTGGGGGAGGAGTTAGATGGAGTGGAAATTTTGTAAAATTTGACAATACAACGTCTGATCGTGTGGCGGGCGGGCAGGCGGAGGGGGGAGTTATCAGGCAGTTGGGTGCTGTTAGGTACTTTGGTTAGACAGAGTGGATGAGCAAGTGTCCACACTGTATTCTCCCTATTTGTTTACCTTGCTAAAAGACGTGTATTCAAAGACGGACGACATCAGACTGTCAACCTGACAAACGAACACTTTCATAATTGATTGTGTTGGTTTTATGATGGAGTACCTTTGTAAAGTTTTTTTTGTGGAAATACAAAGTATTTAAAATTCGTTCGTTTAACGACAGTAGAGTTGTCCTCAGAGATCGAACTTTAGTCACGGGCGCCAAATGTTGTAACCTCGTTAGTTCCAAAGTTATCGCCGATTTTTGCAGACTCCTAGAGCCGCCGGTGGCTTCTTAATACAGTAAAGGACTGTTTTTGACATGTCTCAGCACTGTTCTACACCCAAAAAGCTTGGACCTGGTATTGTTTTAAAGAGTACGTTGAGTTTTCATGAAGGAAACTACTCACAAGGTTGTTGAAAACTCTTCGACCACTCACGAACCGATTTCGCCCTTCTTGGGGCTCATCAGGTAGGCGCAGCCTCCTCGAGTTTTCGTCAACCTTATGTTCTAATTGAACCCAAATTGGACTGTTTTCGAGAAATACACTCATTTGCAAATCAATTTGGTATTCACCGGAGACTCAGCTGAATATCTCGTTTATGGTATTCTACAACTGAATGTGCTGCACACAGGCTTGTGGTTTAACTACAAAATGTCATATTGAGTAGTCCAGGGACAGTCCAGGCTGATATTATTCTGTCAAAGTTAAAAGTACAACTAATGGGGGAGTTCTGAGTGCATTCCTTCAGATGGTGTTTTGATTAGACCTTGCGTTCCACCCCTCATCAGCATTTCAGTTTAGTCTTCAGCCGCTTACGGGTTCAAGACTCTCTGGAGATCTGTGAAATGCACACCGCTGATGGTCCCCAATAAGGATGAAGACAGTTATACAGTACTTCTCAGCCTTCCAGCATAGATAAGCTTCACTAAAAATCAATAAATCACCTCGAAACATTCTGACAACTAAAATCCTATGGTCACTGTATCAAGACTGGTCAGAAATACTAGCATCCAGATTGAAACAGAGACGATCGATTGCGGAACACTTCGCGAAGAAAAGGCACTTTGTGGATCCTGTTTGTTCAGAAAGCGAATTTTTTTCTACAGAGTGATGATGGTATCAACATGGTACCCACAACCGTTCTCACAAAACTGATGATCGACGCCGTCCCCATTCCCTGGAATTTAAACCAGTCCAACCCTCGAAACAATGTGTCGTTCGAGGTCCTTAGCTCATTGCTATCCACATAAATGTTGACGGTTTAACGTTTACCACCGTTGACAGCAAATCGATATGTTAGTGTTTCGCAACTTCCGTCCTCGTGCTTTGAATTGCGTGTCAGACAAATGACAGTGACCTTGGATCATGGTCATTTTAACGATCGGTAACTCAATCGATTTGACTAAGTTGGTTCCTCGTAGATCCACAGTCCTATGGCAAGTGACTTGGCCGAGTTTTGTAGTTGATCACGTGGTTCCCCATCGATTTTTCAAGTACGAAAATTGGCCGTCACACGTTTCGTCACCGCTTGAGGAAACATCACTTTTGCTTCGTTGGATTGGTCACGTTCAAGGCCAGCTGACGAACTCTGATTAAATTGATCGAGATTAAACTAGGTAAAAAGTAATCCTACATTCTAACACTCCTCAAATGAAGATGAAAAACTGACGAATCATCACAATTAACTTGAATCTGTTCAAACTGCTGCGGCAGTTGCTGCAATCACTCACTCCTATTTAATTTAACAGAAGTGCGGGATGAAAGAATCTGTGGGACTACCTGATGAGTTCTAAGAACGCCGAAGTGAGAATTAGGCCGGGTCAAAATTTTGAGTTCCATGGTCAATGAAACAGCAGACCGTGTCTATGCAATACACTCAGTGTAAACATATTCAAACTGATAAACTTAAATAAGAGTCGGCGAAGCTGCCCGAGTTCATCCAAATACTCCTATATGATATGTAATACTGAACTTTTTTGCGACAAACTAACGAGCTATCTCAAGAGTGACTGCTTACAGTAGATATCTACATGGAGAATTGGACAAGGCACCTGCAAACAAAGGCCGATTGATTTTATCTCGATTTCATCACTTCACCTGGTTCACCTAGTGATGCTTTCCTGTGGAGCCATCCACGAATTACACAAAAAATCGCTAGGGATCCAACAATTCAAGTTATGAGACAGGTTAATTTTCAAAACGGCGCTGACTATGTCATTCCCGAGTACAATAATGCGGCACAGAAAATCTGATTGGTAATCAAATCTGCGTGTTTTAGATTATTTTACAACGACGAACGTTACGCGGTACATTAGTACAGTGAAGCATTGGCTAGAAACTTGGAACTTATCGACAGCTCACTTATTGAAAAACCTTTTCGCGATAGGAAGAAGAGTAATGCATGCGCAACATACTACTCACAATTTTGCGGGAAGCCATTCGACAGCCCACAGCTGGTTTTGTCCTTCTTGGGACTCATCAGATAGGTGCAGTAGCCGAGTTTTCGTCAGCCTTGTATTCTACTTTAACCGGAACTGAACAGATTTCAACAAGCACTCTCATTTGCACACAAATTTAGTTTTGATGGGGGACTCAAGTGAAGCCAACTGAATCTCTCGTTTGTGATGTTTCCAGGCAACCGAATGTGTGCACACCAGGCCGCCTCCTGTTTCAGGTGGTACGATATTTGCGATACATGTAAATTCCTAATGCACTACTCATAGGGTTGCTGAAAATTCTTCGACAGCCCGCAACCGGTTCCGCCCTTCTTGGGCCTCATCAGGTAGGCGCAGCCCCCGTGTTTCCGTCAGTCTTACGTTCTGCTTAAAATCAAATTGCGCGAAACTGGCGAAATACACTCATTTGTAAACGAATTTGGTTTTTGGGAGGGACTCATCTTGAACGGGACTGATTCTGTCGTTTATGATGTTTCCTGAATGTACTGCATCAGGCCGCCTCATGTTTCGGTTGGTACGATATTCGAGATATCGCGATACGTGCATGGACGTAATACATACGCAAATGTGAGTAATTCTCAAAATCTGTCGAATTCGGGTCCAACCCGAACATATGGTTGACGGGAACTCAGGGACTGTGTCTACCAGACAAGCCCCAGGAAGCACGAAACTGGTCGAGGGATGTCGAAGGGTCTTCAGCAACCTGGTGAGTAGTGTGTTACACCCCGACCACTGTGGCATATCCACATAAAGCGAACCATCATAAGCAGGAGATGCAGCTGGAATGAAAACAATCTACTGTCAAAACTAAATCCGTGTACAAATTGGAGTCTTTGATAAGTGGGTCTTCGTACACAAGTTTGCTGGAGCTTTGAGGACCGCACCCACCTGATGAGCTCTAAGGCATATCTACCGTCACTCTCCTCCTGGTCTCGGAATTCCAACCATTGTAGATCTTTCTGATTAGTTCTTCGGCAGCTTGTACACCGGGAGTCTGCGTACTTAAACTTGGGGATAAAAATATCAGTCATCCGGATGACGTGATCAATTCCCGAATCCACACCAGCCATGCGAACCCACATGACGCATTCAAAGAACTCAGAGATAGGCTTCTTGTATCCTTCGTATCACTTATTCCCTTTGTCTGAAAAAGAACGCCACGATGCGACGACATTAAACACTTCATTTGTCTTCGTCTCGGAAAGATAGTATCGGAACTCAAGAACATCCGTGTCATAAACTTGAAACGTTGGTAGCTCGGGTGAGTTTATTGGTTGTTGATCATTCGGATGTTGATCTGTTCGCCGAGCTTGTTAATTGGTTTGCAAACGTTTCATCACCATACGAGGAGACATCGTCAATGTGCACTTCCCGCTTACCTGTATGCGTTTATATAGCCCTTGAAAACTATCTGCTTTCATCTGACATGATTGGCTAATTGGGGATAACAATTTTCTTGAATCTATTGGTCCGTTTGTGATCTTTGCTGCGCTATGATTTGCGTTCCTTTGTGTTGATTGGTTATCCCAATGTCTTCTGTTTTTAGCAGCTTGTTCTCTGGCCCTGAATGGCCTTGCGTTATGGTCAGACGTTCTCGAGCTTCATTGGTTACTTGCATCACCCTATTTCCTCCAGTGTAATGGTTAGTGTCCCTGCGTCCGTTGGTTAATTCGGTGCGCCTCCTCCAATCCAATTGATGTGAACCCTTGAACGGAGCCTTCCTGCTTCTCTTTTGTGTTCCTTGCCTGATTACTTTTGCAGCCCAAAGCTCTGTGGTTCTGGCGTTCTCTTGCTCTTAATGGTTGGTAGATGGGATCAGTACCGATGTACTTGTTGACAGCTTCTTCAGCGAAGCATTACGCTTCCATAAATTCGCGTTCTTTCTTCTTTCTTGCTTGAGCCAGTGTGAGAGCGCCGCACCGGTCAAACTGGTGTCGTTTCTGATCCTTGAGTACGGAGATGAGGGGGGATTGGTCGTTTCTTTTAATGGTGAGCTTGTGTTCATGTATTCTGGTGTAGAGCTTCCATCCTGTTTGTCGCAGTCCTTGCATTGGGTCCTGTATGACATTGTTCTTTGTCGTTGGATCTAATTTCCCTATTGGTCTTGATAGTGCCGTCCGTAGAGTGCTTGTAAGCGACCACTATATTGTGCTGTCCTAAGAGCTTTGCCGTCATTTCAGCAGTGTTCTTGATGTATGGGAGTGTGACTCGTTTGCTTGCATTTCGTCTTGTTGCATTGATCGTATTTGGTTTCCTGATGAAGTCCCTCCGGTATCCATTTTTCTAATTTGGTCTTGAATTCTGTTGTGCTGTATTGTGTTTCCATCCGCTTTTTCAATGACGGCCATACTTGAGGGACGAGAAATTTATGGCCGTTTGAGAGAGAGAAGAAATACTTTTTTGAGCCGAAAATTTGTGTTGCTTCGATCTGTGTGGCATCGTGTCAATGATGGTTGACCATCCAGTTTGTCAGAATAACGTAGACATGAAATCGCCCACGAGCTCTCAGATAGATGCAACTTCTTTGGAAATCGCGCTTTTGGATAGAGCTTGCGCCAAAAAAACTGGCGTTTAGTCTGGAAACGACTCACCAAACCTGCTAATTTCGGTCATGAATGACTGATGAAACCAGCGTAGTGGAAGAAGATGCCACAATCCGTGGACAACCTTTATTAAAGGACTTCTTCATCCATTTGAGTCCACTGTCACGTCTTCTGATTGGTGTGTTCCTGAGATCAGTTGGCCGTCAGATGAGACCAGCGTGTCCGTATGGGTGTAAGGTCAGCGTGCTGGATGCGTCATCGTTGAAATTCCCGGCTGATCTCTGGTTGCCGTGTCTACTAAGATGTGCATTATGTCCAAACCAGATAGACGGGATGTTGGCGCCGTCACTACGGTTGACACAGTTCGGTTTTGTGTTGAACTTTATGGCTTCAGCGCACACCCGTTCCACGTGTGACTGGAGTATAGGTGTACCATTGAAGAAGGTTTGATGGCTTGTCTCAAGTGCGTGGAGGGCAATGACTGACTCAACGCGGGTTTCGTAGAGGAGAACGCGTGTCATCTGTACTCCGTAATCCGCAGACGGAGCTGCCTGGCTGTCTTGTCCACGTATCTAGCCGGACATTCTGCGAAGGGCATTTGGTAGATGCCATCTGTGTTCGATGGCGCCCTGTGGCTTTACGACGGGTCATTGTGAGACGTAATCAATCCGAAAGAAGGATTTAATACCAGAATTCCAAAGTATTTTTCAAATGGCGTCTGACTTAGTATAGAGTAGTCAAAGGATTGGTGGGTCTTCTGAATCTTGAAGGAACAAGTAATACGAAATACTCTTTGGAGCATGACGAGGTAATTTTGGCACACTTTGGGGAAACCGATATATCAGGCTATCAAGATGTTCACCCAACAGTTACGACCAGTCATCTTCACGAATCCGTTGGTAGTTCACGACAAATTTTGTCATTTTACGCTCATTTTAACCCGTCACCTGTCCCGGTTTCGAGAGATCACAGTAACTGTGTTGACGGAAACCACCATTATCATACAAACCCAAGGTGAATTCAATCATTTTTGTAGCCCGAAATTGAAAAGGTAATCGGATGAGAGCGCACTAGACCCAAACATGCCACGAGTTCTTGGAGGTGCCTAAATGTACAATCTGGTAGGAATCCTGGCAGAATGAAAGCCGATAACATCGGTTAGACGATGGTTTGGCATGAGTCATGGGTGGGCAGACAGTGAATCGCATCATTCTGGGGAAGCTCCAACTGTTGCCAGGCACCAAAAATTAGGAAGAGCCTTCCCATACACGACTTTAAGACGATAGTTGAATGTTCGCCAGCAATGCTCGCCGCAAACTCCAGGTTAGCACTCTTAAAACCAAACATTTTGGACACGGACTGCACTCAAACAAAACATTGCACCATTTATCGTTCAGTCACGAGCGCACATCACGTGTTGATTCGCTCCTCGATTGACGACTTCTCAGGTTAAACTCATCGCGTTAATTTATCCTTCCTCTAAGCTACTTACAAATTGATGGTAGTGTAAGTTTAAAGACTTTTCAGTGAAGATTTCAGATTCTGTGCATAAGTTGGCTTCACCCACAAAATAATTTTCTGAAAGAGCTTCTGTCCACTCGAATTCAGGGGCTGTTTGAAATCCATTTTTTATCGATTTTTGACTACTTTTATGTAGCTGGTCAGTTGAAAAAAGGCAAAATCGATTATGTTTACGTGACAGTCATCCTCAATTCTAAAACTAAACCGACTGTAATGTGAATTGATTCTGTACTCACAATTTGATGAGCAAAGAGTCTGTTCCTTGGGTCGAAAGATGTGTGTAGTCAGTCAATTTGAGTGTTTTGACTGTCCCCAAAATCTCCCAAGGACTACTGGAAGCTCTCTTTCCGGAGAAGACCAACTGTAATGACCAATCGGATTCCACACGAACATAACCAATGAGAAACCACTGGTCAGTCATAGATTAAGATCGATAAAAACGCCAACTCCATTTGCAAATCAACGTTTATTGCAACATCTGGTCTCTTTTGGTGTCAACTGTTAGTGACGGCTGATTGCTCTTGAGACTGATTCAAGCATGTAGATGACAGGTCTACGTTGTGCATATAATTCTTTTGGGAACGTCAGGACGTCACGCGGAATTTCATGTGCTTAAATGCCCAATCACAGCGGGTTTAGAAACGGGCTCCGGTGAGTAGAGTAGGAACTCAAATAATCGGTATCGAACCCCTTTATAGGCAGGAAATTTCTGTTAAATGTACTGCTATCCTGGGTCCAATGCCTCGCTGCCGAAAAAACTCGCCAACCAGGAACACAAAAGCCTTATTGCGAACAAGCCAGTGCAACAGTCACAAGGGATACCACGCTATTTGAATGGTACTTTTCACTGCTGTTGGTGAATTGATTTATGGATTGATTGGCCTGGACGCTTCCCAGCTTCCCATACTGAGATTTGAAGATCTTAGTAGGTTTCGGGCATTCTGGGATTAGTTCCAAGAATTTGACTTTCCTGACAATTTTCTTCCCTAATTGGACTATGTTGCAATGAATTGCTTCTATCTTTCAAGCTCTTGTTGTTCTCAAATCTGCACATGGTGCAATCCAGAACACATCCTACAAATCAAGGGGAAACCGACTTTTTTCATATCGATTTCGGACTATTTGAGCCCAGCCCCTCGTTTCTCCTCAAGTCAACCTAATGTGAAACTTGGAGTTGTCTAACGTTTGGACACCATTCTTGCTAAATAGATTCAGCCGCAAGTAACGGCTCCGTAAGTTTTTGGGTTCTGGAAGGCAGCTAAAAGTCAGGGACGCAATGTGTTCTCAACTGTACGTGTGACTTTTTCTATTTTACAGGTTTATCGGCCCAACAACGAGTATCCTGTTTATGGAGGCAGATATCTCTGTTGTAGTTGATGCAGGTTTATGACGCTCTATTGATTTTTAAATCGAACGGTTCAAAAAACTGCTAGGTCAAAACAACTCGCTGCGCTGGGATTTATCCAATAGTCTTGAGCGCCAGTTCAGGCAAGCAATGACCCGTCAAGGGGAATTTCGGGTGAACGTCATGAGGAAATCGGACCAATGTGATGAGCAGAAGGAACTAGAAAAGCCTCTCAAGTGTAATTTTTGTCGGAATGGCCGAATACTTCAAAGGTTGTTTTTTTCTCACACGACATCCTCGCTTATTCATCCTGGCGAATCACACTACTTGCGAGGTTACTGAAAACTCTTCGATAGCAAACGATCTAGCTTGCTGTTTCTAGGGTTCATCAGGTAGATGCAGTTCCCAAGTATCTGTTCTACTTAAACACCTAGTAGTATGCCACTGATGAAATGCATCCACTTGCACACCGCGTTTGTTTGAACGGGAGGCTTTAATTGAATCCCAACTAAAGCTCTGGTTCATGATGAATGAATGCGCTGCACAAAGGAGGCCTCATCGTTCAGTACGGATGGTGCATACTACTCCCAAGTTGACCAAAAAAGCTTCGACGGTCCCCAAAACCGTTTATTTAGTGTGCACCGTTGATAGCATAGGTGGGCTCAGACTCGAAGAGGTAAAATGATTTCTTTGAAAAATTACCTGTCGGAATCAGTCGACAGTCACTTTTGACGTGACACTACTGAGCCACCTGTAAAACCCCCAGTTCTCAGATGGTCTGCACCGGATAACAGTTTTTCGCCATTCAATTGCCTGGAGTGATCACAAACGAGAGAGTCAGTTGAGCTCTAGGTGAGTCTCCGGCAAAACCAAATTGGTTTGCAAATGAGTGTATTCCGCTAAACTTCCACCACATCGCAGTTCAGGTGTCTTGTTTTAAACTACTCGCGAGTAGTTTAAAATTGCTACAGAAATGGTGATAGGCTGCGTTCAACCACAAGGAAGCCTATTCCACTGGCAGCATTTTCTCTGTTTCTCTGGTGAACAAAAAACAGGAGAACCTGTCTAAGACCAAACAATCAATTAAACACCCTCAATAAAATAGAAAATGTTCTCAGTTTTATCTCTCTCGTTTATGGGCAATCAGCAATGATTACACTGTGCTCGATATAAGTAACCTTACAAAATTGCGTTCAAATACATGCGCATACCGGTGGGAACCTTGCGGAAAAAGCATGCGGTTTCGGAACTCTGAATGGGTCTTATTATTGAACCTCCGCAATTCTTTACCGAATGCTGTCTAACGCATAAGCAGCTGAACCAACCTCCATAGAGGGGCTGCATTCAGCCCCCGTTGAGAATTAGTGGTGAAAAATGAAACCCCGAAAAAATTGATTTCTTTTTTGTAAAAGTGTATTCACGACAATTTTGCCAAATTGTTCAGCCATTTTGTTTGCGCAGGTGCTCTTTGCAAAGCACGTGACTGCTTTCGCACACGACGTGATTGTTAAGTACCGTATGTTGCAGATATGAGGAGAGGGGATGAACGTATTGGGAACTGATCTGAACTCCTGACTTCACCCTGATTACCTGAATCCTTTTGCTCATTTTGGACGTTTATTGCAATCGAGTGAGACTGACTGCACCTTTCGAAGTTTATCCAACGAAATATTTAAAGCGATTACACCTCAGTTCCAGTGGCAGGGAATGATAGATCACGACCCGGTGGTCGGATCAAAAAAGTGCTTCAGGCGATTTTGGTGGGACAACTGAGCAAGACAAAACAATTAAGCCGTCTTAGAGTGGAACCTTGCGGTGGTTTTTTGTCCACTTTGCTGTGGCAAAAGGTAATACACTACTCATAGGGTTGCTGAAAACTCTTTGACAGCCCACGACCAGTTTCGCTCTTCTTGGAGCTCATCAGGTAGGCGCAATCCCCGAGGTTCCATCAATCTTATGTTTTGATTGAACTTAGAATGCACGAATTTTGGCCTGTGCACTCATGTGCATACCCACTCGGGTACTGCGCCTACCTGATGAACCCTAACGATGTTTAAACTGTCCATGGGCTGTCAAAAAGTTTTCAAAAACCCTATGTATGATTTGTAACGTCTAAACAATTATGTCGCAATATCTTGAATGTCGTACAGACTGAAAATGAGATGGCCTGGTGCAGCGCATTCAATTTCTTGAGACCATAATAAACGAGGGGTTCAGCTGGGTTCCGGGTGGGTCTTCAGTCAAAACCAAATGGGTATGCAAATGAGCAAGAAAATCAATATGTGCTTTGCACACTGGCCCTGAAAAGGATGCACGGATCCGCGGCAGAAATCAATAGAAAATCCGACCAATCATGTGGAAGGGACAAGGTCACTTGGTCGAGTGTATTTGTCTGACCACGAACAAATAAATGAATTACTGATTAACAACTTGATGGAGAAATTGACTCAAGGAATGACCGATGTGACGCGAAGTTGGAATAATACATCAAAAGATGGTGGAACGTTGCACACACGCACACATTACTCAACTACTAGGTGTGACTGATTCAGTCAGAAACTAGTCCGGAAGGTTGTGCCGCAAACTCAGAATGCTAGGCCTCCATACATGCATCCGAATATTGAGATATGATGGTAGAATATTTTCACAACGTGGTAGCAAGAAGAAAGCCATTTATTTGTTCAGGTGTTTATTATACCACCTATCAATCAACTCCAAATGCTCCAAGATGAGCCAACGGCTTAATCCATCGATCTGGGTACAAACCAGCCGGTTGGGGAGACTGATTTTACTTCTTCCTAACGAATACGGGATGGTTATTCCTTAGCGTTCTGTTAGTTAGTGCATCTAGATTATTAGCTTGGATTCTTTTTGATTCGTCCAAATATCTCCGTGAGAAATTATTTCAATCCAGAATTGTAGTTAACAGAACCGTCACAAACTGTCAACATCACGCATTGTGACTTCACGATGCTCGTTTGTACAAAGAGGGTGTTACACCTAGCGGAACAAAGGAGCAAGCCAAACCTATTGCGTTGCTTTTAACAAACTGACATCTACTAAGCTCATGGAATAGGACGTGAATCATCGAAAGTAAACACTAGGTGATATGCAGTTGTGCCGCTAAGTGGTACACAACGCACTCTTGTTATACAGCCACTCGTCACATCACCTCAATTTATGCCATCTGTCGCAACCTTGTGCTACCGCTCATTCTGTAGCAGACAAATGGTATCTTCGAATCACGCGTAATACCGAAATCTACGGGAAGGCGAAACAACGTCGAAGCTCTGTTTCCATACGGTATTATAAACGCAAGACATCGTTCACAAAATTTGCAAACCTCGACAGTAGACACTCGTCCACAACAAATAGCCCACTTCGGTTACAAAATTGCAAACTAAATGACCAAAGATGCCTCTACGTGATACAGTCATACGTTAATAATGTAATATACACGCTACGGAAGCACCAGGGGACAGTGATTCTCTGAAGGCCGGTGTTCACGACAATTTCTGTGGATGAAAAACAGAAACAAAGCTCATGATCCAAAGCGCAGTAAGCAAGGTTGTACATCAATACTTACATATAAATCAATCAAAATGACAGACCGTATACCGTATTCTACACTGGCCTCCCTTTTGTAGAACACCGTCCCCGGTGTACCATGACCTACGTGAACCGGCCGGCGCTAGTGGTATGGTGCGTGAGGCTGATGAGCGTGTGCTGAGGTTGCTGTATCTGGGGCCAGAATCGGCGAATTACGGTCTGGACCGGGCAGCTGGTGTATGAAGGCCAAAGTCAGGCTGGTATATAAACTGGTGTCGAGCTACAAATGGTCAATCCTCGCTTGCTCCTTTTGCGGTCCGGGTGCCCACGACGTGCAGGACGCCGCCACCACGGTTGCAACGACGGTACGGCCAAGTGGGATGGTTAAATGTGGTGGAATGTTATGTAGGTTCACAGGATGTATCATCGGACGAACAGAATTTCGGTAAAAATTCTTCCTCACTGGAGTGCTGATTTAAAGGGTCGTCGGTAAGTTGATATTTTTTGCGCACAGTCATGCAAATAACTTATCAGGAAGGTCAGATTCCTGAAATCAACTTCTGAACGCCCGGAACCTACTGCTCCACCAAAAGCTCAACTGGAAAGCCGGCAAGCATCCAGGCCAGTCAATCATTCGATCAATTCAGTAAA